>NC_134094.1:120482379-120794879 GCF_000715075.1 Nicotiana tabacum | reverse complement strand
CCTCGAAAAAGGAAGCCGTCGAAGCTCAGTTGGAGCTGTCTCATGCCCAACTTCGATCTGCGAAAGAAAATGCTTTGGGGCTGATCGAAAAGATGAAAGAGCTTCAGCATCAGTTGGATTTGGCCACTTCAGATAAAGCAAATTTGGCCAAAGAACTTGAAGTGGCTAGATCTGAAGTGATCGAGGCCAATAAAAGAGCTGATGCCAAAGTGGCTCTGTTCAGGATCGATGTCGAGGTTAACCAAGCCAAAGCTGAGACCATGGTCGAACATGCAAAATGGCAAGCTCGGAGAGAGGCTCTCGAGGAGGTCAGAGCTCAGGGCTTCGATGTTGGGGCCGAGATTGAAGTCGCCAGGGCGGATGAGAACAAAGCTCGGAGGTTGGCCTTTCTTGAGTAGGACTCTGATGACTCGGGGGAGTCTGAAGATGAGGACGATGCCGAGAATACGGCCTCCTACAAAGATTGAGTTATTTAGGGCCTTAGGTCGTTCACTGCGTTCTTTTGATACCGCTTTCGGTTTTTGTATAAAGAACTTCCTTTTGGCAGAGTAGCCGCCTCTGTACAAAATATTTGTAAGTATAAATCTTTCTTCATTTTGAAGAAAAATAGCCTTTCAAACTAAATGGATAGTTTAAATTTAAATCTCTGTTGCCTTCGGGCCTTGTGGGTAGTCCCCTTTGCTTTATCGGGCTCGAACATCCTTCAGCTAAAATAGTCAAGTGTTCGTTTGATTTCGAAGAAATGAGTAGTTTTGCTCGAAATAATGTAGCTCGTAGGCGTAATGGTCGAGTGAGTGCTTGCTCGAAATCGAAATAAAAGTAGCCCATAGGCTTAGTAGTCTAGTGAACAATTCGAACTCGAAATAATATAGCTCGTAGGTGTGATGGTCGAGTGAGTGCTTGCTCGAACTCGAAATAAAAGTAGCCCGTAGGCTTAGTAATCAAGTGAATGATTCGAACTCGATGCAACATAGCCCGTAGGCGTAATAGTTGAGTGAGTGCTTGCTCGAACTCGAAATAAAAGTAGCCCGTAGGCTTAATGGTCGAGTGAGTGCTTGCTCGAACTCGAAATAAAAGTAGCCCATAGGCTGAATGAATGATTCGAACTCGATGCAATGTAGCCCGTAGGCTTAGTAGTCGAGTGAATGATTCGAACTCGAAATAATGTAGCCCGTAGGCATAGTGGTCAAAGTGGCCCGTATGCTTAACGGTCGAGTGAGTGCTTGCTCGAACTCGAAATAAAAGTAGCCCGTAGGCTTAGCAGTCGAGTGAATAATTCGAACTCGATGCAATGTAGCCCGTAGGCGTAAGGGTCGAAGTAGCCCGTAGGCTTAATGGTCGAGTGAGTGCATGCTCGAACTCAAAATAAAAGTAGCCCGTAGGCTTAGCAGTCGAGTGAATGATTTGAACTCGATGCAATGTAGCTCGTAGGCTTAGTAGTCGAAGTATCCCATAGGCTTAATGGTCGAGTGAGTGCTCGAACTCAAAATAAAAGTAGCCCGTAGGCTTAGCAGTCGAGTGAATGATTCGAACTCGATGCAATGTAGCCCGTAGGCTTAGTAGTCGAGTGAATAATTCGAACTCGAAATAATGTTGCCTAAGCGTAATGGTTGAGTGAGCACTTGCTCGAACTCGATCCTGTTTGCATAATAAATCTTGAACATAGAATATCGGTAAAGAAGATTGTCTTTGCAAGTCATTATACATCTGTTCATGTTTTGCGTCAGGGCTCGGGCCAACTACATAAGCATGGTTCATTTTGACCATTTGGCTCTTACAACGTTTCCTGTTGAGACATTGTTTGTCATGAAATAACGAAGTAACTTCCTTTGCACCGAACTTGATAATCATCACAGATGCGTTCAATGATAAAGCCCCCCAGTATACGAGGTTGATTTTAAAGAGGCCTCGGATACTCAACAGTAGTATCATTTTCGTTATATGGCTGGTATCGATCTCTGGTCGATTTTTGCTTGCTAGTTCTTTTCGTAACGGACCTAGAAATCAACTGGTCATATTCGACTCTTATTTTGGATTGATATCGATTGTGCACATCGGTCCAAGTAATAGCTGGTATTCGATCAGATTTTGCTTCAGCCGCCATGAAGCCATCGAGCTCCGCTTGTTTAGACCTTGAGTGAAAGCTTGAACAGCCCAATCGTCTGTGACTGTTTGCAGATCCATTCGTTCCATTTGAAAATGAGATACGAACTCCCTTAGCATCTCGTTATCTTTTTGTATTACCTTGAACAGGTCCGACTTTCTGGTTTTGACCTTAATGGCTCCGGCATGTGCTTTTATGAAGCAATCTGCAAGCATAACAAAAGAATTAATAGAGTTAGATGGTAAATTATGATACCATACCATTGCCCCATTTGACAGGGTTTCACCAATTTTTTTAAATAATACAGATTCGATCTCATCATATTCCAAATCATTGCCCTTGATGGCATACGTGTAAGAAGTGACGTGCTCGTTGGGGTCGGTTGTTCTGTTATATTTGGGTATTTTGGGCATACGGAATTTTTTGGGGATTGGTTTTGGGGCTGCACTCGAGGGAAAAGGCTTTTGAATGAATTTTTTCGAATCTAGCTCTTTTATCATTGGTGGAGCTCCCGAGATCTGATCGACCCTGGAATTATATGTTTTTACTTTTTTATCGTTGGCTTCGACTCGTTTTGTGAGTTCCTCGAGCATTTTAGTAATTTCGGGAGTAGTCCCCGATTCTTGCTCATTTGACTTCACTATGGCTGGTTCCGATATGTGGGTGATTTCTCAAAGCGGATTGGGCTCCGATCTTCTTTGTGCATGAGTTTGGCTCTGCAACTGAGCTATCGCTACTTGTTGGGCTTGTAACATCTCGAAGATCATCCATAAGCTGACTCCGATCTCCTCTATGTTATGGGTGTCTCGAGCTACGGATCGAGTACCGCCCTGAATGCTTTTTTCCGATTCGAAAAGTTGGTTCGCCTCAAGAGCCACTTGTGAATTGACATCTAGCGGTACTTCGACTCGAGCTTCGGTGACATCATTAATTCGCCTTACGTCCCTGGGTGTCAAGTTGTTGGTTTTATCTTGAAGGCCGGCTTCATGGTCAATAGGTAAAGCCATCAGTCGAGGGTTTTCCATCGTTGATTTGAAGTTGAAAACTTGTGTGTATTGCATATTTGTATCAAACAACCACAATTACCCTTAGCCCCACGGTGGACGCCAAACTGTTTACCCGAAAAATTGGATAGAGTTAAATTTGTGTATGGTTCTAAGGATATGTGATATAATTTGAAACAAATCGTATAGAGAAATAGAAATTCGTGTATTCTTGACTATTAGAATGAGAATAGTGATAAGAAGAACGAATAAGATCAAGGAAAATAAACACAAGAGGATATCTTTCAATATGAGAAGAAAATATTTTGTTACGATCCCACCCCTTGCTTACAATCTATCCCCCCTTATAGTAGAGAGATCCTACTTTATATACAATAAAAAATACGTAGTGGAGAGCCCATGATGTATTGTCTTTTCCTCGATTTCTGCCAAGATTCTCTCCCATAGTGCGGTTGCAACGGTCCTTGTTTGCGAGCTCGATACTGGCTCGAGCTCGATATTGGATCGAGCCCTCGGCCTTGGTCCGAGCTCGATTCTGACTTGGGGTCTTGGTATTCGGGGTGAGTGTTGGTCGGTCTATGCATCTTCGATAATCTCTGCTTTGCCTCATAGTTCGATTTGGATATGAGCTCGATAATGATACCAAGCTTGTCATTGATCGGTCTTAGAGCTCGAAGCTCGACGCCCTTACTTCGGACCTTGACCGAGCTTGTTGTCACAACCCGAAATTTTCACCTTCGGACCGTGATGGCACCTAACATTTCACTTGCTAGGCAAGGCAACGTTAGAATAATATTATCCATTTTTAAAATAATTTTTAAATTTAATAATAACAGAGAACAATTGCGGAAGTAACGTCTAAAATATATTGAATAATCCTTAAAAATAACGGTGTCTAAATACCATCCCAGAATTGGTGTCACAAGTGCACGAGCTTCTAGAATTATACAAATAAAGGTCTAAAATAAAATAAAGTTGTCTGGAAATAAACACACAGCTAAAGTAAAATGGACGGGGACTTCAGATTTGCGAACGCCGTGCAGTTATACCTCAAGTCTCCTCTGAGTAGCTGAAATCCGAGCAAGTCTATGGTACGCTGCTGGGACCAACTCCAAAATCTGCACAAGAAGTGCAGAGTGTAGTATCAGTACAACCGACCCCATGTACTGGTAAGTGCTGAGCCTAACCTCGACGAAGTAGTGACGAGGCTAGGGCGGGTCACTTACATTACATGTACACAATATTAGTAACAGCAACAATAATAGAAATAAATCAGGTAATTTATTTATAATAATTGAAGCCAACTCAACAGTCATAACCAATTGTCATTTCCATCAATTTTGTTGCAGCGTGCAACCTGCTCTCACAATATATTCACATTCAATTCTGTTGCAGCGTGCAACCCGCTCTCACAATATATTCACATTCAATTCTGTTGCGATGTGCAACCCGCCCCTCCAATATATTCATTTTAATCAAGTCTGTTGCGGCGTGCAACCCGGTCCCCCAATATATATATGTATGTCGACTTTTAAATAAGTCTGTTGCTGCGTGCAACCTGATCCTCCAATATGGACTTTTAAAAAGTTTGTTACGGAGTGCAACCCGACCCTCCAATATGGACTTTTAATAAGTCTGTTGCGGCGTGCAACCCGATTCTCCAATATGGACTTTTAATAAGTCTGTTACGGCGTGCAACCCGATCCTCCAATATGGACTTTTAATAAGTCTGTTGCGGTGTACAACCCGATCCTCCAATATGGAATTTTAATAAGTCTGTTGCGGCATGCAACCCGATCCTCCAATATGGACTTTTAATAAGTCTGTTGCGGCGTGCAACCCGATCCTCCAATATATTCATTATAATCAATTCTGTTGCGGCGTGCAATCCGCTCCTCCAACATATTCATTTACCAATTCTTATAAAAGAAATTTCCCCAATAAATACAACAATTAATATAAAATTATAAGACAATAAGCATACAATAATTATGATTTAATTATGAAACAAACAAAGGCAAATAGCAAATTATTATGGAAATCAGAAAGAAAATATGCAGTTTAACATTTAATATACTAAATGTCAAACAACAATTAAGGCACATAATTCAAATAGCATGTAACAATTAATGCAGGAATTCAAGAATTAATATTTGACAAAGAATAGGAGAGAAACAATTACTATAATAATTAATTTATGATTTAAAACAATTTATCATTTTTCAAGTAAGCAGCTAAATAATTAATTTGACGATGTATAGACACTTGTCACCTCGCCTATGCGTCGTTCACATGCAATTCACATAACAAATAATTTAAGGGTTCTATTCCCTCAAGTCAAGGTTAACCACAATAATTACCTCGCTTTGCAAATTCCAATCAATTATTCAACCATAACTTTTCCTTTTAAATTTGCCTCCGAAAGCTTCAAATCTATTCACAAACAATTCAATATATTCAATATTAATCATAGGAATTAATTCCATATGAATTTAGATATTTTTCGGATAAAAATCTAAAATTCATTAAAATATTCGACAGTGGGACCCACGTCTCAAATCCTGGAAAAACTCGCAAAATCCGAACATCCGTTCCGATACGAGTTCAACCATATAAAATTTGTCCAATTCTGATATCAAATGGACCTTCAAATCTTAATTTTTCGTTTTTGAAAAGTTTTACAAAAATTCTATTTTCTTTCATCTAAATCTGAAATAAATGATGAATATAGACATTGATTTGTAAATTATAATCACTTTTGGTTAAAGAATACTTACCCAATTCAAAGTCTTGAAAAACCCCTTGAAATCGCCCAAATCCGAGTCTTAAAACTCAAAAATGAGTAAAAATGGCGACTTCCGAATTTATGGGTTCTGCCCAGTCATTTTCGCATCTGCGGACTCGCATTTGCGAGACAAAGCTCGCATTTGCGATGCCAGGCTGCCAGGTGAAGTTCCGCATCTGTGGACACTCCTGTCGCACCTGCGATATCCGCTTCTGCGCAAAAAGGCCGCACCTGCGAAGACCCCAGCCCAGCCCAGTCCCGCATCTGCGATGGAAGGCTCGCTTCTGCGAGCTCGCACCTGTGGTCAAAAATCCGCAGGTGCGATTACGCCAGAACCCTAAATTTTAGATTTTGCTTAAGTCCAATTCTTGATCCAATTTCAATCCGTATCACTCTCGGGGTATCCGAAACCTCGTACGAATATACCAATAAGTCCAATAACGTAATACGGACTTACTCGGGGTCTCGTATCACGTCAAACAACGCTGAAATTACAATTCACACCCCGATTCAAACTTTGAGTTTTAAACTTTCAATTTGTAAATCTCGTGCCAAAATATATTAAATGAATTCGGAATGACTTCAAATTTGGCACACAAGTCATAAATGACATAACAGAGCTGTTCAAAAAGTCAACCCCGTGGTCAAACTTGGAATCTTTAGCCAAAAATTGCTAGTTCTGTTAAATGGTCATAACTTGAGCTAGGGACCTCCAAATTAAATTCTGGGAATACGCCCAAGTCCCAAATCACGATACGGAGCTACTGAAATTGTCAAAATACTGATCCGGGTCCGTTTGCTAAAAATATTGACCAAAGTCAACCTAGTTGAGTTTTAAAGCTCTATTTCATATTTTAATCCATTTTCACATGAAAACTTTACGAAAAATTTTACGGACTACGCACGCAAGTCGAGGAATGGTAAATGGTGCCTTTAGAGGTCTTAGAATACAAAATTACTTATTAAATTTAAAGATGACATTTTGGGTCATCACATTCTCCACATCTAAAACATACGTTCATCCTCGAACGGAGTTAGAAAAAGTGCCTAAGCTGGAGAAATGGTGTGGATATTTACTCCGCATGTCCGACTCGGACTCCCAGGTAGATGCCTCTACCGGCTGACCTCTCCATTGCACCCGAACTGAAGGATAACTCTTTGACCTCAACTGTCGGATCTGCCGGGCTAGAATAGCCACCGGCTCCTCCTCGTAAGTCAAATCTTTGCCCAATTGGACTGAACTGAAATTTAACACATGAGACGAATCACCATGATATTTTTGGAGCATAGACACATGGAACACCGGATGAATCGCTGATAAACTAGGTGGTAATGCAAGCCTGTAGGCTACTTCACCCACCCTATTTCAAAGGGTCCGATATACCTAGGGCTCAACTTGCCCTTCTTTTCGAATCTCATTACACCTTTCATAGGTGAAACCCAGAGCAATATTTTTTCTCCAACCATGAATGCAATATCACGAACTTTACGGTCGGCATAACTCTTTTGTCTAGACTGAGCTGTGCGAAGTCGACCCTGAATAATCTTGACTTTATCCAAGGCCTCATGTACCAAATCGGTACCCCACAACCGAGCCTCTCCCGGTTCAAACCAACCAACTGGCGATCGACATCGCCTTTCATATAATGCCTCATATGGAGCCATCTGAATGCTCGACTGGTAGCTATTATTATAAGCAAACTCCGCAAGTGGAAAGAAATGATCCCAAGAACCTCCAAAGTCTATAACACAAGCGCGAAACATATCTTCCAATATCTAAATAGTGCGCTCTGACTGTCCGTCTGCCTGTGGATGAAATGCTGTACTCAACTCCACCCGCGTGCCTAACTCACGCTGTACAGCCCTCTAGAAATGTGAGGTAAACTTCGTACCTCGATCTGAAATAATAGACACGGGCACACCGTGAAGGCAAATAATCTCACGAATGTAAATTTCAGCTAACCTCTCTGAAGAATAGGTAATTGCCACTGGAATGAAATGTGCTGACTTGGTCAACCTGTCCACAATGGCCCAAACTGCGTCAAATTTTCTCTGAGTCCGTGGGAGCCCAACAACAAAATCCATAGTGATACGCTCCCACTTCCACTCAGGAATTTCTAATTTCTGAAGCAAACCACCAGGTCTCTGATGCTCGTACTTAACTTGCTGACAATTCAGACACCGAGCTACATGTGCAACTATATGCTTTTTCATTCTCCTCCACCAATAATGTTGACGCAAATCTTGATACATTTTAGCGGTACCTGGATGAATAGAATACCTGGAACTGTGTGCTTATTCAAGAATTAATTCACGAAGCACATCCACATTAGGCTCACAAATACGACCCTGCATTCGCAGAACCCCATCTTCCCCCACAACAACCTGTTTGGCATCACCGTGCCGCATCGTGTCCTTAAGGACAAGTAAATGAGGATCATCATACTGCCTCTCTCTGATGCGCTCATATAAAGAAGACCGAGCGACTGTGCAAGCTAGAACCCGACTGGGTTCTGAAACATCTAACTTCACAAATTGATTAGCCAAAGTCTGAACATATACAGCTAATGGCCTCTCACCAACCGGAATATACGCAAGCCTGCCCATACTCACAACCTTTCTACTCAAAGTATCGGCCACCACATTGGCCTTTCCGGGGTGATACAAAATGGTGATATCATAGTCTTTCAACAACTCCAACCATCTTCTCTATCTCAAATTAAGATCCTTTTGTTTGAACAAATACTGAAGGCTACGATGATTAGTAAATACCTTACACGAGACACCGTAGAGGTAATGCCTCCAAATCTTCAGCGCATGAACAATGGCTGCCAATTCTAAGTTATGAACAGAATAATTCTTCTCGTAAACTTTCAATTGCCGCGACGCATATGCATTCTCTTTTCCATCTTGCATTGATAATGCACAAGCCCAATGTGAGATGCGTCATAATATACCGTATACGATCCTGAACCTGTGGGTAATACCAATACTAGCGCCGTAGTCAAAACGGTCTTGAGCTTCTGAAAGCTCATCTCACACTCGTATGACCATCTGAATGGGACACCTTTCTGGGTCAATCTGGTCAATGGGCTTGCTATAGATGAAAATATTTCCACGAACCGACGATAATAACCTGCCAAACCCAGGAAACTCCAGATCTCTGTAACTGAAGTAGGTCTAGGCCAATTCTGAACAGCCTCAATATTCTTAGGATCCACCTTTATGCCTTCTGCTGATACAACATGCCCCCAAAAGGCAACCGAGTCTAACCAAAACTCACATTTTGAAAACTTGGCATATAACTGATTATTCTTCAAGGTGTGAAGCACACTTCGAAGATGCTACTCATGTTCCTCTCGACTGCCGGAGTAAATCAAAATATCATCAATGAATACAACCACAAAAGAATCCAAATAGGGCTTGAACACCCGATTTATCAAATCCATAAATGATGCTGGGGCATTTGTCAACCCAAATGACATCACTAGGAATTCGTAATGCCCATACCGAGTTCAAAAAGCTGTCTTAGGGACATCAAATGCCCTAATCTTCAACTGATGGTAACCAGACCTCAAATCAATCTTCGAAAATACCTTGGCACCCTGAAGCTGATCAAATAAGTCATCAATTCTTGGCAACGGATATTTGTTCTTAATAGTTGTTCATGATCAATTACCGAATTGCCAATTAACCTCATGTTAATAAAAAAAAATCTCGTTGCAAACCTTCACAATACTGATAACGAGATGCGAGGCATGAAGACCTCATAATTATTTACCCGAATTAACGAGTAACATTTAACGCCACCTGCGCGAGCACCTACCTCGAAGGTTAAAACCCAATAATTACAAACATGATTTTTTTTTTGGCAAATATGCACAGAGAATTTCATACAAGAATTCTCAAATAAGCCTAACATGCATGACTCCCTATTAGTATTATAGTACAAATTTAATTTCACAAGGGAGAACTTAAACACAAGAATTTTTCTTCACAAGGATCTCGTCCTTATATAACTTTCACCACAGCTCGTAGCCCGGTTTAAACATATCGATTTATATTAAAAATGCGAGGATCTCATCCTCAGTTCTGGATCACAAGTAATATGCACATTGTGCCAATAGAAAATTTCCATTTTCTCCTTTTAAATAATTTTGGTTACACAAAATCATAACACATAATGAACCCCACACCGGTAGGGCATATAATTCATAATTTATAATTAATTATCCGTAAATTACATCAAAACTTATCGAAATGAGTAACAGAAAGCCGCATTTAGCCTCACAGCTCTTATTAGTGACCAACATGGAATGATAAGCGTAGTTATCTCCATAGAATCTCCCAACGGGAGTAAACACATAAGTAGATTATAGAATTACGAAGCTCACTCATAAGTGAAGCACAATAGGAGGACTCGTCTTGATACTCAGAACCGAATCAAGTTAAGGAAATTATTCCTTTATTTTAAATCGAGGTCGTACCCATAATGACACCATCTGATGTAACGACCTCCGTCATACCATAGAACAAACATAACAACGGCTGGGTCTCCACCTCTAGGACGCCTTTTACCCGCCTGTCCTCTATCTCCAACGGTCTGACCTTCATCTTTAGGTACCTGACCCCTGCCATAAGTAGCCCTGCCTCCAGACGAAGCACCACTGAAACCGCCAAACTGATGAGGCCTCTTTTAGACCTCTGCCTTCTCTCCTGTGCAAGAAACATCTCGATCCTCATCGCGACATTAACAGCCGCCTAAAAAGAAATCTCACTTCCGATCTCCTTGGCCATCTGATGTCTGATAGGGTGAGTGAGTCCCTCAATAAACCTCCTCACTCCCTCTCCCTCCGTAGGTAGTAAAAGGATAGCATGACGGGCCAAATCCACAAAACGGGACTCATACTGAGTAACAGTCATACTGCCCTGCTGTAGACACTCAAATTGCTTGTGGAATTCCTCTCTCAGTGTGATAGGGAGGAACTTCTCCAGAAATAGCTGAGAGAACTGCTCCCAGGTAAGTGCAGGTGATCCGAATGGTCGGGTCAATGTGTAATCTCTCCACCACCTCTTGGCAGAACCTGTCATCTGAAATATAGCAAAATCGACCCCATTGGTCTCAACTATACCCATGTTCCGCAGCACCTCATGGCAGCGTTCAAGATAATCCTATGGGTCCTCAGAAGGTGTACCACTGAAGTGAACTGGAAAGAGCTTGGTAAACTTATCCAGTCTCAATAAGGCCTCAAAAGACATGGTGGGCCTATCACCGATCTGTGCCGCAACAACTGGCTGAACTACCCCAACTGGCGGGGCTGCTGGAGCCTGATTCTGGGGAGCCATCTGCTCCGGAGCGGGAGTAGTGGGAGTTTGTGCTCCTCCCCCAGCCTGTGAGACGGCTGGTGCCACTGGAAATGTACCATTCTGGGCCACGCCCTCCATAAGACTTACCAAACGGACTAGAGCGTCCTGAAGTACTGGAGTGGCTATGAATCCTTCCGGGGCCTGAACTGGTCCAACTGGTACATTCTGAACTGGAGCCTCCTCCTAAAGGTCCACCTGAGGTTCTACAGCAGGTGCAGCTGCTCGAGATCTGGACTGAGCTCTACCTCAGCCTCTGCCTCGACCTCTAACACGACCTCGACCTCTACCCCTGGCCATAGTTGCCACCGGGGGTTCTGGTCCCTGTCCATCGGTAGAGGTATTACGTGTTCTCACCATCTACGAGAGAATAAGAGTAGAATGATTCAATCATCGATGATAGAATAAAATCGCACGACAAAATAAGAAAGAAGTGATATTGTTCCTAAACTTCATAGCCTCTGAGAGATAAGTACAGACGTCTCCGTACCGATTCTTCAGACTCTACTAAGCTTGCTCGTAACTCGTGAGTCCTATGTAACCTAGTGCTCTGATACCAACTGTCACGACCCGAAATTCCCACATTCGGACCGTGATGGCGCCTAACATTTCACTTGCTAGGCAAGCCAACGTTAGAATAATATTATCCATTTTTAAAATAATTTTTAAATTTATTAATAACAGAGAACAATTGCGGAAGTAACGTTTAAAATATAGTGAATAATCCATAAAAATAACGGTGTCTAAATACCATACCAGAATTGGTGTCACAAGTGCACGAGCTTCTAGAATTATACAAATAAAGGTCTAAAATAAAATAAAGCTGTCTGAAAATAAACACACAGCTAAAGTAAAATGGACGGGGACTTCAGATTTGCGAACGCCGTGCAATTATACCTCAAGTCTCCTCTGAGTAGCTAAAATCTGAGCAAGTCTATGGTACGCTGCTGGGACCAACTCCAAAATCTGCACAAGAAGTGCAGAGTGTAGTATCAGTACAACCGACCCCATGTACTGGTAAGTGCTGAGCCTAACCTCGACGAAGTAGTGACGAGGCTAGGGCGGGTCACTTACATTACTTGTACGCAATAGTAGTAACAACAACAATTATAGAAATAAATTAGGTAATTTATTTATAATAATTGAAGACAACTCAACAGTCATAACCAATTGTCATTTCCATCAATTCTGTTGCAGCGTGCAACCCGCTCTTACAATATATTCACATTCAATTCTGTTGCAGCGTGCAACCCCCTCTCACAATATATTCACATTCAATTCTGTTGCAGCGTGCAACCCGCTCTCACAATATATTCATATTCAATTTCGTTGCGGCGTGCAACCCGCTCCTCCAATATATTCATTTTAATCAAGTATATTGCGGCGTGCAACCCGATCCCCCAATATATATATATATGTATGTCGACTTTTAAATAAGTCTGTTGCGGTGTGCAACCCAATCCTCCAATATGGACTTTTAAAAAGTCTGTTGCGGCGTGCAACCCGATTCTCCAATATGGACTTTTAATAAGTCTGTTGCGGCGTGCAACCCGATCCTCCAATATGGCCTTTTAATAAGTCTGTTGTGGCGTGTAACCCGATCCTCCACTATGGACTTTTAATAAGTCTGTTGCGGCGTGCAACCCGATCCTACAATATGGACTTTTAATAAGTCTGTTGCGGCGTGCAACCCGATCCTCCAATATATTCATTATAATCAATTCTGTTGCGGCGTGCAACCCGCTCCTCCAACATATTCATTTACCAATTCTTATAGAAGAAATTTCCCCAATAAATGCAACAATTAATATAAAATTATAAGACAACAAGCATACAATAATTATGATTTAATTATGAAACAAACAAAGGCAAATAGCAAATTATTATGGAAATCAGAAAGAAAATATGCAGTTTAACATTTAATATACTAAATGTCAAACAACAATTAAGACACATAATTTAAATAGCATGTAACAATTAATGCAGGAATTCAAGAATTAATATTTGACAAAGAATAGGAGAGAAACAATTACTATAATAATTAATTTATGATTTAAAACAATTTATCATTTTTCAAGTAAGCAGCTAAATAATTAATTTGACGACGTATAGACACTCGTCACCTCGCCTATGCGTCGTTCACATGCAATTCATATAAAAAATAATTTAAGGGTTCTATTCCCTCAAGTCAAGGTTAACCACAATAGTTACCTCGCTTTGCAAATTTCATCAATTATTCAACCACAGCTTTTTCTTTTAAATTTGCCTCCGAAAGCTTCAAATCTATTCACAAACAATTCAATATATTTAATACTAATCATAGGAATTTATACATTTTCGGATAAAAATCCGAAATTTATTAAAATATTCTACAGTGGAACCCACGTCTCAAATCCTGAAAAAACTTGTGAAATTCGAACACTCGCTCCGATACGAATTCAACCATACAAAATTTGTCCAATTCCGATATCAAATGGACCTTCAAATCTTAATTTTTCGTTTTTGGAAAGTTTTACAAAAATTCCAATTTCTTCCATCTAAATCCGAAATAAATGATGAATATAGACATGGATTTGTGAAATATAATCACTTTTGGTTAAAGAACACTTACCCAATTCAAAGTCGTGAAAATCCCCCTTGAAATCGCCCAAATCCGAGACTTAAAACTCAAAAATGAGTAAAAATGACGACTTCCGAATTTATGGGTTCTGCCCAGTCATTTTCTCATCTGCGGACAAAAGTTTCGCATTTGTGGACTTGCATTTGCGATGCCAGGCTGCCAGGTGAAGTTCCGCATCTGCAGACACTCTTGTCGCACCTGCGACATCCGCTTCTGCGCAAAAAGGCCGCACCTGCGAAGACCCCAGGCCAGCCCAGTCCCGCATCTGCGATGGAAGGCTCGCTTCTGCGAGCTCGCACCTGCGGTCAAAAATCCACAGGTCTGATTACACCAGAACCTAAAATTTCAGATTTTGCTTAAGTCCAATTCTTGATTCGATTTCAATCTGTATGACTCTCGGGGTACCCGGGACCCCGTACGAATATACCAACAAGTCCAATAACATAATACGGACTTACTCAGGGTCTCGTATCACGTCAAACAACGCTGAAATTACAATTCACACCCCGATTCAAACTTTGAGTTTTAAACTTTCAATTTGCAAATCTCGTGCCAAAACATATTAAATGAATCCGGAATGACTTCAAATTTGGCACACAAGTCATAAATGACATAATAGAGCTGTTCAAATTTCCAGAATCGGATTCCGGCTCCGATATCAAAAAGTCAACCCCGTGGTCAAACTTGGAATCTTTAGCCATAAATTGCTAGTTCCGTTAAATGGTCATAACTTGAGTTACGGACCTCCAAATTAAATTTCGGGTATACGCCCAAGTCCCAAATCACGATACGGAGCTACCAGAACTGTCAAAATACTGATTCGGGTCCGTTTGCTAAAAATATTGACCAAAGTCAACCTAGTTGAGTTTTAAAGCTCTATTTCACATTTTAATCCATTTTCACATGAAAACTTTTCGAAAAATTTTACGGACTACGCACGCAAGTCGAAGAATGGTAAATGGTGCCTTTCGAGGTCTTAGAACACAGAATTACTTATTAAATTTAAAGATGACATTTTGGGTCATCACACTTGTCGTGCAGATATCCTTTGATCGAAATATTATTGTCTCGATCAGTCCGTACGATTGACTCAAATCAGTTTTGACTGTACACAATATACGAGGCGCAGGTCCAGAAGCAGGATGTGTAACCCCATAGATCAAAATTCTTAATTTATAAATTAACAAAATACCATAATAACACAAAAAAAAGTACATGAAAAAACTGAAAAATTAAAAAAATGTTAAATAAACTCATAAAAAATAAAGTATCTACCATGTTTTTATAAGTAAAAACAATGAAATAATATTAAAGTTATTATGAGATACAAATCAACTATAACGTCTTAGCTTTCAAACAATTAAAAAATTATAATTTCTTAAAAGATATTATCAAACTACACATTTTACCTTCGTAAAAGTAAATAATCGATATACTTTAGTAGTACTATAAGTTAAAATATTATTCCTTCATAAATAAATACAAAATTACATTCAACTATCAAAATAATAAAAGTCTATAATTCTGAGAGACATGTGAAATAAGACCGATAACAAGTGAAGATATGTTCAATAATATTAATTTCCATGATTTTTTATATTAAATTAAATTATTAAATTTGCAATATTATGGCTCATTATTTGAGTTACTCTCAATCTTCATATATCTATAGATGAGTAGAACTTTTACTATTTATTTGTTAAATAATTTTGAGGGTCAACGATATTAATTAAGAAATTCGACACATGATTTGCATAAGAGATCTAATCCTCTACAAAAAGTAAGAAACTCAGACATATTTTGACCAATTCAAGATGAAAATGGGGTTGCTCCCTATTGAGCCAAAAACCTCAATTTAAGATAAATTCACGAGGAAGTAGTATCTCTTTAGAATCTACTCATGCGTTTAGAAATTGATTAACTGTTAGACAAGTCTCGAGCGTTGGGCGTTAGGCATTGTTTAGAACGCACAATCGAACGCTTAAGGAATAAGCCTCATGAAGGTAAACTCTAGACATAAATCCCATGGCGTTTTGCAAGTGCCCCGCACATGGGCGAGTCCAAGCAAATTAAGATAATTATTTGAAAGAAAAAAAATTAAGAAAAATTAATACAACAACACATCTGTTTGAAAGAAAAGGAAGCCGGTCTCTTGAAAAAGAATCAAAGGGAGATAAATATGCCAGTATAGAAAATTCATGAGTATCCAAAAAGTATAATTATGTCTACATGTGTGGCCAGTCCCATTCAACCTAAAGAAAGCAAAATTACTTTTCTTCTTCCTTCAGGCTTCGAATTTCTCTTTTTCATTTGCTTTTTGCTCTCGCACTTCAGAATTTACGAAGTACTTTCTTTGTTTCATTTCGCACTACACCAAAATATTTGAAATGAAGCTTGTGGCTTCAAACATGTCATCATTTTTATAAGGAAATGACATAAAATACAAATTGAGAATATTAAAATTAAGCATACCCAAACTATAGTTACAAATGATAATTAGACAAACTATAATTACGTATAGTAATTAGACTCTAAATTTTAGTGTTTTATGAAAATTTCTCTATAAAGAATAAGGTGTACTTACATTCACCAGAAAATAAAATCTATATGAAAATAAAATATTTCGCTAAGTTAATCTCTGTCAACAGTGGCGGAGCCACATTGAAGCAAGGGGTGTCCCTTCACCGGAAAATTACACTATTTTGCTTGATAATTTTTTATTTTATTTTATGTATATTTATTATACGTTGACTTCCTTTGACTTTTCGATGTATTTAATTATTTATATTTTGATACTCCTTGATGAAAATTTTGGATCCGTCATTATCTGCGAATAGGGCAATCCCATAGTTGATACCTCTACCTTAAAAAGTGCAAAATGCATTATTAATGAGTGGAAAAGCTAAATCTGGAGACCATAATGACCTGATCATATAATACTTCTGAAAACTGCAGATTACATATTTAGATATTGGTTTGTATGAGTAGCAACGAGGCATACAATATGATTAAATTAGTTGACTCTTTCTCTTATATCGATAATGTTCGAGTCAGCCAGTTTGTGCAAACCTTGCTTATTATCAAATATCTATTAATTGAAGTATTTGCCTACCTTCTATCAATATTGATAAGTATCAGATAATGATTAAACCAGTTGACATTGTTTACCCGAAAAATTGGATAGAGTTGAATTTATACGTAATTTTAAGGATATGTGATATAACTTAATACAAACCGTAAGGATAAAAGGAAATATCAAATATAAATTACAAAGAATATAAAATAAACAAAGTTGTAAAGAAGACGATTTTTAGGACTAAGCAAGATGGATCAATTTTTTAGGCTTAAAAGAGTAACTCTTGAATATAAGAGGATATGGTGCTTGAATTACAATGTGAGCTCTATGTGAAAAACTGCCTTCAGAAATGATAACCCTCCCCATTTATAATAGAGGGATTTTACTTTAAATATAATTAAAAATACTCAGTGAAAAGTCCATGATAGATCAGCTTTTCCACAATTCCTGTCAAGATTCTCTCATCTAGTGGGATTGCAACGGCTTTTGTCTGCGAGCTCGATCTTGACTCGAGCTCTCGATCTTGGCTTAAGCTCGATTCTGACTCGGACCCTTGAATTGATTCGGAGTCAATGTTAGTCGGTCTCTGTATCGTAAGCTTGATAGCTTTACTTTGCATCATAGTTTGATTTGGATTCGAGCTTGATCATGATATCGAACTCGACATTGATCGGCCCTTCGGGTTCGAAACTTGTTTGTACCATCTTCGGAACCCATCTCGAAGTCTCACCTCGATCGCTTATCTTTCGAACTCGATCAGGCGTACGAAGGCCGAAATCTATTTCGACCGTATACAGATAGTCCCCTCGTTTCTCAGGAAGAATGTGGTGAGAAACGATATGATTTTTCAACGGCTCGATCGGATTATAAACTGACGTTTTCATCGGGCTCGATCATGACGCACATGATAGTTGTCCCGTTGATTTAGTCTTTCAAGGCATTTAATACATGTCAGACGGTGGTCGGCCACCGCTGATACTGAACCGCCATCGCTTAAACCTATAAATAACCCTTCCTTTCATCATTTACCACTTTTACATCTCCAATCTTCCAAATTTCCCAAGTCCCTTTTCGTATTCTCTGACTTGCCCGCAAATCTGTGATTTCCCTTTGCAAAAAGTCCCTCTTCAATTTTACCAAATCTTCGTCACTTTCTTCTATTCCTCTCCTTTGAATTAAAAAATGGCAAAAACATCACAAACCATTCCTCAGAAAGAGAAGGCTTCGTCTTCACAGTGTGCCGCCGATGAGACACCGGCAGAACCACGGCTTGAGGAGTGCGTTCCCGGGGCGTGTGTTCTTACTTCTAATTTTAAGGTCGATAAAGGCTCATCGGTCCCTGGCCGATGTGAGCCAATATCGAGGTACATGTGTTCGATAACCGAGAAGCATCTCAAACATCTAAAGAAATATTACAATTGGGATAAAAAAGAAATAATAATTCCTACTTCTGACGAAGATATTACCACCTACGTGAAAGGGTTTTTGAATGTGTATACTTACCCTTTTCACGTTTAGGTCCCTTCGATTCCGTTATTATTGACTTCTGTCGTCAATACCAAATAACCCTAGGCCAGGTCCATCCTTCCTTTTGGTGGATCGTTATCTTGATCCGATACTTTGTGAACAAAATCGAGGGGATGTCATTCACCCTCGACCATCTTATCCGATTGTACCGTCCTCTACTTTTTCGAGGAGGGTTTACTAAAACTTCAGCATCGGGCTACCAAGGCTCTGTTCTCGAGCATTGATGAGGACATGGATCGGGGATGGATGGGCAGGTTCGTTTGAGTGAGGACTTCAGACCTGATTCCTACCGAAAAGATGTCCTTTTCCGAGGAGTGGAATATGAAACGTAAGTGTGATCCTGCTGTTACTTCTATTTTGTTCTTTCATTTCTTTTCTCATCGATATTCTTCTTTTTGTGATTTAGCGGTTCCCTGGATGCCCGGTGAAGTTCTCGATCTCAAGAACTGGGTACGAGCTCTTGTTTCGACCTCCACATTCGCCGAGCACTCATGGCGTGATTTGTTAAAGGGTCGGTAGGAGGCCAAAAATCATGGTAAGTCCATTTCTCGTACTCTTTGATAATTCGAACGAGATACTTTCCAAATATTTTAATAAAACTTTCCATATGCAGGTTTGGGCAAAGATGCGGTTTTGAGGCCCTTGTCCAATGAGGAAGAAACTTTGGCCTCCGTCCCAAAGCCGGTGAAGGAAAATAAAAGAAAAAGAGCCTTTGTTCCCGAAAATCCAAAACCGAAGAAGAGGACGGCTCGTAAGCCGAACAAAAATGTCATTCCTTTGACCGTGGAATCAGTTCTGCGTCTAAGGGATAAAGAGGACGAAGAAGAAAATGATAGGTCCGTGCTGGCGGCCCGAATGAATAGAACCACCGATGCCCCATCGGTAGCTAGATCGATGATGCTTCATGAGGCTCCGCCTCGAACTGAGGATATACCGGAGAAAGATTCGGGCGGAATACCCCTGTTGAATCCCTTCGAACCGAAGAGAATGCTCCAAGTGATTCATTTGGGGCAGCAGCAATCGAAGATTCACCCACCTTCCCGCTTTTTCCGTAGGGGTGATTCGAGAAGCCCATGCTTTGAGGGCCCTCGATCTAGACAGGCCTCATGATGGAGAAGATCCCTTTCGTGACCTGTTTACCGGTATCGAGGACGTTGCCGATACTAGAGATGAATTAGATCTTTTTCACGGGGTGCAGCAGGCTTTGAATCAGGTAAGCCCTAAAATTATTTTGTCGGTACTACCTTTATGTTTACTTTTCATTTCTAACTTCGTTTCTTGTTTCTTTGTAGGCAACGGCAGTTCATCGAGAAGCATGTTCTCGGTCCCAAAACAAGCTGCGTCGATACGAGGCCGACCTTCAACGGGTTACTGAGGAGAGGAACTCCCTAAAACTTCTCTTAGGGCAAAGAGAAGAGGAAATAAAAGACCTCCGAGATGAGTTGGCCAAGGATTACTGAGATCAGACCGATCTATCTGAGCAGGTAATGATACTTTTAAAAGCCTATGGGCTTGATACCAGAACGATGGCTAATTTTTCGGTCTCACAGTTGTAGCAAAAATTGAGATGATCGGGAAGCTCCGTGAGGAGGTCGACATGATAAAAGCGGAGTCTTTGCAGTGGAAAGAAGGTATGGACCGCTTTACTGCAGAGAAAGAAACTGCTCGAGCCCAGTTGTCATCGACCGAAACCCAACTTCAGAGAATGAAGGAAAAAGGCCTGGTTTAAGCAAGAAGAATAGAGGAGCTCGAGGATCGGTTGGCCTCTGTACTTGCCAAGGCCGAATCTGATGCCGAAAAGGTAAAGGCCGATGCGGATGCACTCGTGGCCGTCTACCGGGCCGATGCTGAAGCTGCCTAGGTCCAAGCAAGAGAGGCAACCGAGACCGCCGATACTCGAGCACATTGGGTCGCTGAACTTGCTAAGTGCCGATCTCAGAGGGAAACCCTCGAGGAGATCCATGCTCGTGGTTTTGACCTCGCTGAAGAGATAAAAAGGGCCAAAGAACTCGAAGCCGATGTTGAAGCCTTGGTTTCCGATGACGATGATGATGACAATGGGAGTAAGAGCGGATCCGAGAATGGGGGGGAGCCCGATAGAGAAGAGACCACTCCTGGGATGATCAGGAAGCTTAGTCCTTAATTTTTATATTGTAATCAATCACGTAAACAATTTTGTATATAAAAATATCCCCTTTTTTGCCAACTCGCTTCTGTTTTGTTTCCTGTCTTGTGAAGACTTTATTCACGCCTTATGAATGTTTTTGCAAGGATTTAAACAACTTATTCAAACTTGAAGTGATGTAGACCTTAGGCTTATTAGTTGAGTTAATGATTCGAGCTTGAAGAAATATAGCCTGTAGGCGTAACGGTCGAGTGAGTGCTTGCTCGAACTCGAAATAAAAGTAGCTTGTTGGCTTAGTAGTCAAGTGAATGATTCAAACTCAAAGTAATGTAGCCCGTAGGCGTAATGGTCAAGTGAGTGCTTGCTCGAACTCAAAATAAAAGTAGCCCGTAAGCTTAGTAGTCGAGTGAATGATTCGAACTCGAAGTAATGTAGCTCGTAGGTATAATGGTCGAGTGAGTGCTTGCTCGAACTCGAAATAAAAGTAGCACGTAGGCTTAGTAGTCAAGTGAATGATTCTAACTCGAAGTAATGTAGCCCGTAGGCATAATGGTCGAGTGAGTGCTTGCTCAAACTCGAAATAAAAGTAGCCCGTAGGCTTAGTAGTTGAGTGAATGATTCAAACTCGAAGTAATGTAGCCTGTAGGCGTAATGGTCGAGTGAGTGCTTGCTCGAACTCGAAGTAAAAGTAGCCCGTAGGCTAAGTCATCGAGTGAATGATTCGAACTCGAAGTAATGTAGCCCGTAGGCGTAATGGTCGAGTGGGTGCTTGCTCGAACTCAAAATAAAAGTAGCCCGTAGGCTTAGTGGTCGAGTGAATGATTCGAACTCGAAGTAATGTAGCCCGTAGGCTTAGTGGTCGAGTTTATCTTAATTCTGTTTGCATAATAAATCCCCAAATAGAGGAATTTCTCTTGGATATAAGATATCGGTAAAGAGGAGAACTTTCTTTGCAAGTTATTATACATGTGTTCATGTTTCGCGTCTGGGTTCGGGCCAACTACATGAGCATGGTTCGTTCTGATTATTTGTCTCTTACAACTTTTCCTATTGGAACCCCGTTGTTGTGAAATAACTTTCTTGCATCAGAACTTGATATATTTGAGGGCTAATTCCCCCCAGTATTCGAGGTCAATTGTAAAGAGGCCTGAGATACTGTTGTAAGTGCAGCACGATCATTGGTTGCCTCATTAAAAACCTTGCCGAAAAACCCATTTGGGATAAAATCGGTATAAGGGAAAAAGAGTGCAACGCATGCTTTCAGACCTAAGGCTTCGTATTGAAGGATCCATCTTAGCTCCTGATCGGACTTCTGCATGGGTTAGTTTTGAAATGTAAATGAATATGGGAGGGTCGTACCTTAATAGTAATATCGTTTTAGATTTGACACATTCCAATTGCTTAATAGTTGTTTGCCGTTTATAATGTTGATCTTGTATGATGCGATGTTCTCGAGAACCTGATATGGTCCTTCCCAGTTCGGTCCTAGTTTTCCTTCATTCGGATTTCGGGTATTGAGGGTGACTTTTCTTAGCACTAAGTCCTCGGGCTTAAAATGGCGGAGCTTGGTTCTTCGATTATAGTATCTTTTGATTCGTTGCTTTTGAGCGGCCAATTGGACGAGAGCAGCTTCTCGTTTTTCGTCCGATAATTCGAGGATAGTGTTCATAGCCTCGTTATTTTGTAGTTCTTTTGTGTATCAAAATCTGGCACTGGGTTCGCCGACTTCGACGGGTATCAAGGCTTCGGACCCATATACTAAGGAGAACGGGGTTGCCCCCGTACTAGATTTTGACATTGTTCGATATGCCCAAAGGACTTCGGGTAGGATTTCTCTCCATTTTCCTTTGGCGTCGTTCAACCTCTTCTTTAGGTTTTGAATGATAGTTTTGTTCGTTGATTCGGCCTGCCCGTTCCCACTGGGGTGATACGGCATTGATAATATCCTTCTTATTTTGTGATCTTCGAAGAAATTTTGTCACTTTGCTGCCAATAAATTGTTTCCCATTGTCACAAACTATTTTGGCAGGGATCCCGAATCGACATACGATATGATCCCAGATAAAGTCTATAACCTCTCTCTCTCTCTTACTTTCTCGAACGCCTGTGCTTCAAACCATTTAGAGAAATGGTCATTCATAATTAAAATGAATTTAGCTTTACCTGGGGTCGATGGCAGAGGGTCGATAATATCCATTCCCCATTTCATGAATGGCCATGGGGACATGACTGAGTGAAGTTGCTCCCCGGGTTGATGGATCATTGGTGCAAACCTTTGACATTTGTCACATTTTCGAACAAATTCCTTCACATCTTTGCCCATATCGACCCAATAATACCCTGCCCTGATTATTTTTTGGACTTGTGGATCTGCACCAGAGTGATTCCCACAAGTGCCCCCATGCACCTCATGTAGGATGTAATTGGTATCTCCTGGACCCAAGCATACTGCCAATGGTCCATCAAATATCCTTCGGTATAGCGTTCCATCTGAAGCCAACGTGAATCGAGCGGCTTTAGTCCGTAGTGCCCTTGAATCTTTAGGGTCCGATGGGAGCTTTCCGTTCTTTAAGTATTAAATATACTTATTTGTCCAATCCCAGGTTAAGCTCATAGAATTTATCTCGGTATGACCTTATTCGATCACGGATCTCGAGAGTTGAACGATAGTCCCCGAGCTCAAGTCACCTTACTCGACCGATGAACCCAAATTTGCAAGTGCATCGGCCTCAATATTTTGCTCTCGTGGAACATGCTGTAAAGTCCATTGTTTGAAATAGTGCAAAGTGACATGTACTTTGTCCAAATACCTTTGCATTCTATCTTCTCGAACTTCGAAGGTTTTGTTTACTTAACTTACCACCAGCAAAGAGTCACATTTGGCTTCAATGACTTCTGCTCCCAAGTGTTTAGCTATCTCGATACCTGCAATCATGGCCCCATACTCAACCCCGTTGTTAGTTAACCTGGTAGTTTTAATAGATTGCCTAATAGTGTTGCCCGTGGGTGGCTTTAAAACTATGCCTAGCCCGGATCTATTCACGTTTGAAGCCACGTCCATAAAAAGGGTCCATACCCCCGATGACGTACCCGATTTCAACAGGAGTTCTTTTTTGTTTTTAGGTACGAGGGTTGGCGTGAAATAGGCCATGAAGTCTACTAAAATTTGAGACTTGATGGCCGTACGGGGTTATTCGATATCGTACCCACTGAGTTTGACGGCCCATTTGGCTAATTGGCCTGATATTTCGGGCTTGTGCAAAATATTACGAACCGGGTAAGTTGTTAATACGCATATGGGGTGACATTGAAAGTATGGTCTTAACTTTCTAGAGGCACTTATCAGTGCAAGTGCCAATTTTTCTAGGTGCGTATATCTAGTTTCTGCTTCACCCAAGGTCCGACTTATATAATAAAAGGGAAATTGCGTACCTTGCTCTTCTCGAACTAGGACACCGCTTACCGTGATTTTCGATACTGCCAAGTACAAGCAAAGTTTTTCGTCTGTTTTTGGAGTGTGAAGTAGTGGTAGGATCGATAGATATCGTTTTAGTTCCTCTAATTCCTATTGGCATTCCGGGGTCCAAGTGAAATCGTTCTTCTTTTTGAGTAGAGAGAAAAATTTGTGACTTCGATCTGATGATCTCGAAATGAATCGGCATAAGACTGCAGTCCGTCCTGTTATCCTTTGTACAGCTTTCACGCCTATCCATGATAGTTATGTCTTAGATAGCCTTGATTTTGTCGGGGTTAATCTCGATTCCCCGATTTGACACCATGAAGCCGAGGAACTTGCCCGAACCAACCCCGAAAGCACATTTTTCGGGGTTGAACTTCATGTTGTATTTCCTCAAAATCTCGAACGTTTCCTGCAAATGGGTCAAATGGTCCTCTGCGCACAAGGACTTAACTAGCATGTCATCAATATAAACTTCCATTGATTTACCTATTTATTCTTCAAACATTTTATTTACCAGGCGTTGGTAAGTAGTCCCTGCATTCTTTAGCCCGAAGGGCATCACATTATAACAATATGTTCCATACTTGGTGACAAATGAAGTCTTTTCCTGGTCCTCCGGGTTTATCTGGATTTGATTATACCCGGAATAGGCATCGAGAAAAGTGAGGATCTCGTGGCCGGCCGTGGCATCAATCATGCGATCGATGTTGGGCAGCGGAAAGGAATCTTTGGGGCATGCTTTGTTCAAATCCTTATAGTCCACGCACATTCTAAGTTTGTTCCCCTTTTTAGGCACTACAACTACATTGGCTAACCATTCAGGATATTTCACCTCCCGAACGGACCCTATCTTGAGAAGTTTGGTTACCTTGTCCTTTATGAATGCGTGCTTTACTTCGGACTGGGGTCTTCTCTTTTGCTTCACCGGTCTGAACCTAGGGTCCAAGCTTAGCCGATGCGTCGTTATGTCCGGTGGGATCCCTGTTATATCTAAATAGGACCAGGAAAAGCAATCGATGTTATCGATAAGAAATTGAATAAGTTTCTTCTTGAGTTCGGGGCTCAACCCAGTTCCCAGGTATACCTTCCGTTCGGGCCAGTGCTCGATTAGTGTGACTTGCTCCAGTTCCTCAATCGTTGATTTGGTGGCGTCGGAGTCATCGGGAAACATAAAGGATCGAGGGATCCTCTGATCATCATCTTCTTCGATCTTCTGGTTATCTGGTTGGGTCAAGGCCGATGTCTGTGATTGCTATTTGGTATCTCGTTCCCCTTCTGAGCCCGATCCCTTTACTGGCGAAGGTAAGGATACTGGTTTCTCTTCCTCGACGGCGAACATTTCTCTTACGGCTGGTTGTTCTCCGTATACTGTTTCGACCCCTCTCGATGTTGGGAATTTGAGGACCTGGTGTAGGGTCGAAGGTACAACTCTTATGTTGTGGATCCATGGCCTTCCGAAAAGGGCGTTGTATCTCATGTCGCCTTCGATCACGTGGAAATTCATTTCCTGGATGGTTCCGACCACGTTTATTGGTAGAATTATCTCGCATTTGGTGGTTTCACATGCCATATTGAATCCATTAAGAACCAAGGTTGGGGGTACGATCTGGTCCTGCGGGCCGAGTTGTTCTACGACCTTCAATCTGATGATGTTGGTTGAGCTACCTGGATCAATCAACATACGCTTAACTTTAGTTTTATTCATGAGTACGGATATTACTAGTGCATCGTTATGAGGTTTTATGATTCCTTCTGCATCTTCATCATTGAAGCACAAAGTTCCTATGGGTGTGTAATCTTGAGTTCGAGATCGCTTTTCTCTCACAATCGATGTCTTAGTGCGTTTAAGCACCGGTCCCTGAGGGATATTGGTGTCGCCGATGATCATGTGAATGACGTACTGTGGTTCTTCTTATTACAAAGAATGTAAAATAAACAAAGTTATAAAGAAGACGATTTTTAGGACTAAGCAAGATGGATCAGTTTTTTAGGCTTAAAAGAGTCACTCTTGAATATAAGAGGATATGGTGTTTGAATAACAATGTGAGCTCTATGTGAAAAACTGCCTTCAGAAATGATAACCCTCCCCCTTTATAATAGATGGATCTTACTTTAAATATAATTAAAAATACTCAGTGGGAAGTCTATGATAGATCAGCTTTTTCACAATTCCTGCCAAGATTCTCTCCTCTAGTGGGATTGCAACGGCTTTTGTCTGCGAGCTCGATCTTGACTCGAGCTCTCGATCTTGGCTTGAGCTCGATCCGGACTCGAGCTCTTGATCTTGGCTTAAGCTCGATTCTGACTCGGACCCTTGAATTGATTCGGAGTCAATGTTGGTCGGTCTCTGGATCGTAAGCTTGATAGCTTTACTCTGCATCATAGTTTGATTTGGATTCGAGCTTGATAATGATATCGAACTCGACATTGATCGGCCCCTCGGGTTCGAAGCTTGTTTGTATCATCTTCGGAACCCATCTCGAAGTCTCACCTCGATCGCTTATCTTTCGAACTCGATCTGACGTACGAAGGCCGAAATCTTTCGACCGTATACAGACATAAAACTTGAAAAACATTATTGGGGTGTGGAATATTAATATCCTTGGACATTCTGAGAAAGGGTGTCGACAATCTTTTCAAGTGAAAAACAACTTTGTGTAGACCTTTTCTGCCCACCTTTTGGAGGGAATGAGGGGGTTATTATAATGAAAATTTTGAATGTCAACTCTATTACACCACTAGAAAGAAGAATCCATTAATAGTACTACTATTATTTTAGATAATTATTCTATCTACTGAGGAAATTCATGTTCAAGCTTTGGGTGGGGATAATTGTAAACTTAAATGCAAGATATTCTGTTGGCACTACCTTCTTAATTTGTCCAGATTTAACAAATTAGTACTAGTTGTTTAACAGTTGTAAATGATTCACTTTGGAAATGGAAAAATAAAAATAAAAATTGGCCCCAAATAGAAAATGCCTTTTCTACATTTAAATGATTCTTGTCCCCTTTTTTCTCTCTTTTAATGTGTAGATCATGTGTTAAGGCGAAAATAAATAAATATAAATATTATTGTTCTCGCAACTATAGCCACACAATTTTAATAGGCAAAATGAGAAAAGAATGGATCTTCAGTGAAATTGAATCTCTATAGTTGTAGGGTAAAATTGCATAATTCTGTCACTTTTTCTCTTTAGTATATTTGTATTGTACGCGGTTTCAGTTCTTGCAATGTGACCTTTATTCCATATGCCATTCAGAACGGTGGTAACTAAAAGAGAGGCACCACCAGAGTTGTGGGGATGAATAGCATCTCTCCGCCAGAGAATCGGAGATTTCGAGTTTTAGCTCTTGAAATGAAGAAAAAATAAGGTAGAGAAAGCTTCTCCTTATAATGTATCTTACGTAATGCGAATCCGAATTATTAGTCGGGATCCAAAGCAAATATTTGGCAACGGATGAAATATCAAAAGGAAAGAAACAATGAGGATGTTTGGATTGGTTTAAAAGCTAGTCAAGTTAGCTTAAATATTTTTAAAACTATCTACTTAAGTGAAATAATTAAGCGCTAAGGAAAAGAATAAATGTTAACCAAAAAAAAAAAACTAAAAGAGAGGCATCTCCCAAGTCCGAACTCATAATATTTTTAACAATCTCTACTTAAGTGCGATAATTAAGCGCCAAGGAAAAGAATAAATGTTAAGTAGGCAGGATAATGCTATTCCAAGAACCAATTCCTTTTTCGTCTTTTTGTTTTTTGTTAATTAGCCGTGGCAGAACCACATCGATTGAAGGATGATCGGTTAAATATCTTTTGCTTGAAACTATACTATGTATATACAAAATTATGTTAACTATATCAATCAAAATTACTCTTATACATAATATATTAAATCTTGAACACTCTTTGCGAAATTTCTAACTTCGCTACTGTAATTAAGGAGTATTTATTAGTGTAGTAATCTGACCACTGCATGAATTATGCGTCCCTTCTAGTTTTTGAGAGGATTATTAGAGCCAAATATAATTTACACTGAGGCATTGAACGTAGTCGATCGACGGTACACCCATTGTTCTCAATTTGTATTAAGATATAATAAATGTAAAACTTGTAAAATATATATATATTTCTATCAAATTCGTACCCTCTATCATATAAGATTCGACGGCATAGCAATACTGCAAATTCATTAATTCACCAGGTGTACTAACAAGAGGTCGCAGAAAGAGAACAATAGAATTTCTTTAAATCCATAACAGCTATGATTTGATTGTTTAAACAAAAATAAATGAAGGAAAAAGAAAGACCTATAAAAAGATGCCATAACAATATGGCAACATTCATCGAATACAATATTATTCTTGATCGATTTAGACTCGCTGAACTCTAAAGATAGATGAACAATAAACAAAGACGTATTCAAGATTTTAAAATCAGTACGTTGGAAAGATATACGTATACGTGAACGTAATAACTTATATATATATTAAAAAATTTATTAAATATTTATAAATATTAACGGTGAACCCAGTTATTATTGAACGTTGTCTAAACCTACATATGTCAATGCATATAGAAGGAATCAAAGGTGGGAGAGGGAGTGGTTATAACTTATAGCGGGACATAGAAAGTTGTCATGCATTTCCCTCTCTTTACTCCATTTTATTCCACTGGAATATTAACGCATGTAAATTGTAAAACAGTACATTACGTAGCAATACTTTTGTTTTTCTGTTATTGGTAAGTTCTTTATGCTAGGTATTAGTAGTTCTCCTAGCAATGAACAGAACATATATTTATGTTCCTTTTCTTCTCGTCTTAGTATGAAAGTTCTCAGCATCGTTACTGCATTTAAATTATGGTCTTTAATCATTTCGCCTGATCTAATCAAATTAAATTAATTAAATCATTGTTTATAATCACGTTGGTTACCATTAATTTACTGTAAACATAGTTATTTTAAATAATAGTACTAGATTCTATTATTGCTAATTCTTAGTGCTTCAACAAAAAAGACAAAGGATCTTTTATATACTGTTTCGGAAATAATATGGTTTTTCTACTACTAGAAAAGATGTCCATATCAGTGTAGAAAGCATTTATTCTTTTATTTCGTCTTTATTTTGTTCAACTTTTTCCCCGTCTCTTTTCCACATCCCATCGTAACATACTTAATATTCGTATTTCCTTTTTCTAAAATAAAGATTTTTTTCCCTATCTGCTCTTTTCCACATCCCATCGTGACATACTTAATATTCTTATTTCCTTTTTCTTTTCATAACCCTTGCCCCTTTTGAGTTTGGTAGATGTTCGCTATACGATCTTTGAGTCTCCGGGAAGCCAAAATTGGGAGAGTACGAAGTTAAATAATGCATACTATCCTAATATGTCGTTTGCTACAATCTATCTATATCTATCTATCTATCTATCTATACTATATTGAAAGCACGAAAGTTATTTGCGAAGTGTTGTTCATCATTTATACCTAGGGGTGTACATAGGTCGGGTTGGTTCGAATTTTTCAATTATCAAACCAAACCAATGATGTCGGGTTTATAAATTTATAAACCAAACCAAAAAAATCAGGTTTTTCAATCTCGGTAAAACACCCCGGAAAATTTCGAAGTGTTTTAAGACCATTAAGAAGATTGGCGGGTGCTAATTATATTAATTCGGGTATGAACAAGACTGATAATTTGAATGATCTCAATTGATCTTGATAATATATGTATGAGGTGCATTAAGAATGGTTTATGGTCTAAGAAGAGCCCTAAGACTAAGTCAAGTTTAAAATTATATGATGGGATAAAGTTTCAAGTGAGTTTGCACAAGACCTAACTTCAAACGAGCATAACTCTCAATATATGAAGGTTTATGTGGTGTATAACCTATCCAATTAAAGATCTTTGAGTCTAGTTTCCAACGCATCAAACCGTTCGTCGTGTGGATATGTATACAGAATGATATGGCAATTTTACTAGACTTGTGTCATATGCTTTCCCAGATGCGCGGCCGCACATATTTGAGAGTTTCTGCCTCAGGTGCGCGGCCACTTATCCAGGTGCGCGGCCGCGCATGTAGGATCCTATTAAATAACCCCAAGGACGGGTAGAGAGAGGGGCTAAGTCATTTCTACAAGACTAGAGCTTTCTCTTCATCACCCATCCAGCCAAGACTTCCAATACACACCTAATGTTAGTTTTTAAGTGTGTTTTTATGATGATTTCACTTTTGAATCTCTAGTTACAACATGGTTTTGATTGGATTCTATAGGATTTCTTCAAAATCTCAAGAACACCCCAAAAGTTATCTTTCAAGAGTTGGTCTATAATAGGTATGTGTACTACCTCTAACTAATTCATGGTGATTATTTATGTACGAAATATGTGTTAGGACTTATGGGATGGTGATTGGAAGAAGTAAGTTCCCAACCTAGGTGTGTTGGTATTGTAGAGATTGTAAAATGAATTAATTTATAAGATTTGTGGGTTGGGAGTGAATTGTTGGGCATACATGTGCTAAGGAAAGTTGTGGATGACCCAGAGATGCGTGTGAGATTAATCATTTGAGTGGAAGGTGATTGTTAGGTGAAGAAATTCCATTGAAGGAGGTTGTAGAAAAATATACACATTAGATGTTTGATAAAATATCTAAATGACTTAAAAGTATAGAAATCTTGCTAATATTGGCGCAATTGTGTTGCATTGTTGTAGATTGAAATTTGTTTAGTGTGGTGGACCGTCGTAGTATTATGAAGGGGCGAATTTTAGATTTGAGCATTTCGGAGGTGGCTTCACTCGCGAAGATCATTTAAAGTATCGGTTTAGTTTCGTCGAGGTAAGTATCTTGTCTAACCTTGAGTGGGGAAAATTTCCCTTAGGCATTGAGTCTTATGTGCAATTTGTGTAATTGAAAATCATGTACGCGAGGTGACGAGTACATACTTGGTTTATATGTGCAAATTACATTGGTTAAAATTCTTAGACTCCCTTATGTATTAAATTAAAAATTATTGGCACTTATTAAATCCTTTAATTATCTTGCCTAAATTCTTGTTTTGTTGGATTTGTTTTTATATGATGATTTGGTGTGATTGCTACCTTGATTTTTATGTGAAATATTATTTGGTTGAGTTGTTCACTCCCGGATATATTTGTTAAAATTTTGTGCACATTATGGTCGAGCCATGGGCTCCTTATTGTGGAAAATAATGTATTGTTGAATTTTGTGGGGAGTTATAATATTTGAGCACTTCATGTGCAATCTGTGATAAATTATAATATTTGAGCACTTGATGTGCAATATGTGATATGTTGTAATATTTGAGCATTTGATGTGCAATCTGTGATAAATTGTAATATTTGAGCACTTGATGTGCAAATCTGTGATATGTTATAATATTTGAGCACTTGTAATTTATGAGATGTGATATTGGCACGTTATATTGTTGGGAAGTTTTGTTCGGGTGTTTGCACGAGGTTTTTGCCATGCTATTATTACTATTGATTTATGCACATACGGCGTGACAAGGCGGGAATATTATTATGCGCGTGCAGTGAGATAAGGCGAGCATTTACATTATTATTACGCACGTGGCGAGACAAGGTGGGCTATGTCGGGAATATTATTGTGATGACTTGTGATAGCCTGGAGGCATTGTTTTTGTTATTGCATATTTACTTTGGGACTACGAGGCGGTACCTCGGGAGATCCCATGTTGAGCATTTACTTTTGAGATTAAGAGACGGTATCTCGGGAGTGCCCTTTTGTTGACATCTCTCTATGGTTGCACTTGTCTTTGGTTATTCCGTATTTTCGAGATATGTAAATCCTTGTGATCTGTCGTGATGTATTATTTGATTTTACTGTGTGTTTGTATTCTTTGTTGTATTGTGTTGGCTTGGGCTTTTTAGTACGAGATTCTGAAGATTTATATTCCTATTTTTTTTTACCGATTTTTGATGACTAAGTTGTTTTAAATAAAAGAAGTTACTATTATGTTTTAAACTAATAAGTTTTGCATTCGATGTAATAGATTATCTTATGTTTTATTTAAATTGAAATGTCATTTTTCTTCACTCAAACTATTTCTAAAATAAACTCATTTCTTTGTTGAATTTGTACTTAGTTTAAAAATTATAACCTTACTTTATTGAAAATAAATTAATCGTGCGAATTTTATGTATTGACATATTTGGCACGAGAATTGTTCGTGCGGTTGTGATAGAGATGTGGGCACGAGGTGCCGTGAGAATATGAAAAGGGGGCTGAGAACCATATGTTATGATTGTGATATGAGACATTTGTTTGAAAGAGTTTTATATTTGAAGGATATTTATTTGAAGAACTATCTTTGGAGGGTTTTTTATTCGAATGAATTATATGTAAAAGACTTGTTTAATTGGTTGTACTTGTGTTTTCTTATTCGTCTGGATAATAATTATGGTGTTCTTGCTGCCTTACCATTTATATCACTAGTGGGTTATTGTTTTTATCACTGCTATTTGTTTTTAATTATTTATTATGGCACGGGTTATTTGACTAGTGAGTGTCTTGACTGTGCCTCGTCACTACTCTGCTGAAGTTAGTCTTGATACTTACTGGGTACCGACTGTAGTGTACTCATACTACACTTCTGTATATTTTTGTGCAGAGCCAGGTAATATGGAGTCAGTTGACCGATCGCTAGCAGTACTGATTTTGCTGTGGAGACTCAAGGTAAAACTGTTGCTACGTTCGCAGGCTTCAGATTCACCTTCTGATATTGTATTTGCAGTGTTTTATCTCTATTTCAAAATAGTTGTATTTATAGGCTTTCTAGTAACTCAGTAGAGCTTATGACTTGTACTACCGATTTTGGGATTGTAAGTATTGTATAGAGATTTATATTTCGTATTTGTCATTTGTTATTTAATATCGTTATTATTTCAGTAAATATTAGGCTTACCTAGTCCCTAAGACTAGGTGCCATCACAATACCCAACAGAGAAAAAATTGGGTCATGACAAGTTGGTATAAGAGCTCTAGGTTCATAGGTGCTACGAGTCATCATCGAGTTTAGTAGAGTCTTGCGGATCGGTACGGAGACGTCTGTACTTATCTTCGAGAGGCTACATAACTGTTAGGAAATTTTCACTTCTTTCATTCCTGTCGTACGGAATTTATTGAAATTGGAATTTGAGCCTTTGCATCTCTATTTTCTCACAAATGGTGAGCACACGTGCTACCGGTTCAGCTGAGCAGACACCCATGCATACTGCTAGCGCCGCAAGAGGCTGGGGCCAAGGTAGAGGCCGAGGAAGGACACGTGTCGTGACTAGAGCACCTGTCAGAGCAGTAGTTGAGGAGCCGCCAGTAGCTCCAGTTGTGGGACAGGTACCAAAAGCACCTATTGTTACCCGGCCTTCAGGAGACTTAAGCACAGTTCTTGAATATGTTTGGTACATTAACTCAGGCAGGATTGATCTCTATTGCACCAAATATTTCACAGATTGGGGGAGTAACTCAGACTCCTACCGCCCGTACTCCAGAGCAGCAAGTTCATATTGGTCAGGTTCCGAGTATAGTACCGGTACATCCTGTTATTCCGGTTCAGCCTGAGGTCAGGCCAGAGGCATGAGATCAAGAACAAAAGAGACTTGAGAGATTTAAGAGGTATAGTCCACCTACCTTCAGTGGCACAACTATCGAGGATGCCCAGGGATTGCTAGAAATATGTCACAGTATTCTCCGCACTATGGGTATTGTGGAAGTGAGCGGAGTTGCCTTTACTACATTTCAGTTGTCAGGAGCAGTGTATCAATGGTGGCACGTTTATGAAGAAGGTAGACCAGTTGATGCCATACCACCAACTTGGGCTTATTTTTCAGAGATGTTTTTGAAAGAGTTTGTTCCCCAAACTCTCCGAGATGCATGACATACAGAGTTTGAACGGTTGCGTCAGAGCAGTATGACGGTGTCAGAATATGCTATCAGGTTCAGTGAGTTAGCCCACCATGCACCTATCTTGGTTCCTACAGTCAGAGAGCGAGTCCGCAGATTCATTGAAGGGCTTGATTATGATTTTGTATGGCTCGAGAGTTGCAGACTGACATTCCATTTCAGCAAGTAGTAGAGACTGCCAGGATATTAGAATATGTTCGAAGTGAGGAAAATGAGTCTAAGGAGGCCAAAAGGTCTCGGAACTCTGGAGGATTTAGTAGATTCTACTCTGCAGTTATGACTCATCATGGGGGAGGCTTGGGTAGTGCTCCATTTAATACTTTTAGTGCACCATCGGCACAAGATTCTTAAAGTGGTTATTTTAATTATCCGGTACAGACTCAGCACGAGCAGCCGCGACCTCAGATAGGTTGTTATGAGTGTGGTGATACTAGGCACATCATGAGAGATTGTCCCGTACTTGGGAGAGACGAATTTCATCAAAACGCTCAGGCTACAGGCTTTATTCCAGTTAATATTCCACGTGCACAGCCAGTTAGAGGTGCAGGACAGGCGGGTAGAGGGCACTCTAGAGAGGGAGGCCCATCCCGTTGATATATTTGCTATGGTGTGGCTGAGGACACTACACCAGATGGTGTCGTTACAGGTACGATCCCAATTTGTTATAAAAGGATATTTTGCCTTAATTTGATTCGGTTATGAATATTGAGGCGAGTCCTCCTATTATGCTCCGCTTATGAATGATCTTCGTAACTTTGTGACCCACTTATATGTTATCCTTGTTGCGTAGATTTGATGGTGTTAGCACATGTCTATCATTTTGTTTTGCACACTATTAAGGGCTATGCGTCCAAAAGTGACTTTCTATTACTCACTATTGTGGATTTTTATATAAATTCGAGGTAGTGTGATTAAAATTTGTGAATTTTATGCCCTACCGGTATGAGGGTTTATTATGTGTTGTGAAATTGTCACACGAAATTTATTAAAGAGAAGAAAGAAAGGAAATTAAAAATTTCAGTTTGCACAATGTGCAAAATACTTGTGATTCGGAGTTGAGGATGAGATCCTCGCATTTTTATATGAGATGAAATATTTAAACTGGGCTATGAGCCACGGTGGAAGTTATGTAAGGATGAGGTCCTTGTGGTGAAAATTTTATGAGTTTTAATTTTGTGAAATTTAATTTGTACTATAGTATTAATAGGGAGGCATGCCTGTTAGGCTTATTTGATAATTTTGTATGTATTTTCTGTGCATATTTAGCCATATTCGTGCTGAAAATATTGAGTTTTAGCCTACGAGATGAGTGCCCAGGTGGTGTTAAATGTGACTCGTTAATTCGGGTAAATAATTATGAGGTCTTCATGCCTCGCGTGTTACTGTCAATGTTGTGAAAATTTTGAAATAAGATTTTGTTTAATATAAGATTAATTGAGGATGCTGGAATTAATTATGAACAATTATTATGACCAGAGATGTGATTATGGGCATACGTATAATGAGTGTGTAGGCATGAAATTGCTACTTGAGACTAACACAGTGTGTTAATATGAGAAATTAGGCCTTATGAAATCTGAAGGAAATAGGCCAAACTATGAGTAGGATGTTTCCTTATTATTGTCCTCCATGTATTCAGTGTTTCATGTGTCTATGTTGAAGAAAGTAGTTGGAGACCCGACACTCATTGTTCCGGTTGAGACTATTGAGGTTAATGAGAAATTCACTTATGAAGAGATTCCAGTTTCTGATATTGATCGGCAAGTCCGAAAGTTGAGAAATAAAGTTGTGTTCTACGAAAGTGCTAAGAGTTACCTTCTATGAATTATGTATCAACTGTATAGCTGATGTTAAATGTGTTCCTTTTTGGTAGTATACTGCTCGTGAGGCCACGATTGCCATTGTCTTAATGTTATGTTGCATCGTCGGTTTATGTATATGTTGTTAGGACTGGTTTTGGTGATTCTATGGCAGGTGGCTAAGCCCAATTGCAGAGGATACTCTGCCGAAATTTCTGAAAAATTTGGGAGTTAGCCAAATTTTGGGGCCTTCAGGAAGTTGAAATGTTGGAAGAATATCTAAGATCTATATGAAGTCAAGAACGATTAAAGATGATAGTTAATGTGAAAGGAGTATAATACTGTGCCTAATAATGACTTGTAAAACATTCGAGGACTAATGTTCTTAATTAAGGGAGAATGTAACACCCCGGAAAATTTTGAAGTGTTTTAAGACCATTAAGAAGATTGGCGGGTGATAATTATATTAATTCGGGTATGAACAAGACTGATAATTTGAATGATATCAATTGATCTTTATAATATATGTATGACGTAAATTAAGAATGGTTTATGGTCTAAGAAGAGCCCTAAGGCTAAGTCAAGTTTAAAATTATATGATGGGATAAAGTTTCAAGTGAGTTCGCACAAGACCTAATTTCAAATGAGCATCACTCTCAATATATGAATGGTTATGTGGTGTATAACCTATCAAATTAAAGCCCTTTGAGTCTAGTGTCTAACGTATCAAACTATTCATTATTTGGATATGTATACATATAGATATGGCAATTTTACTGGACCTGTGTCATATGCGCGCCCAGATGCGCGGCCGCACATATTTGAGAGTTTCTGCCTCGGGTGCGCGGCCACTTGCCCAGGTGCGCGGCCGTGTATTTAGGATCCCATTAAATAACCCAAAGGACAGGTAGAGAGAGGGTCTAAGTCACTTCTTCAAGACTAGGGCTTTCTCTCCATCACCCATCCAGCCAAGGCTTCCAATACACACATAAGGTGAGATTTTAAGTGTGTTTTTATGACGATTTCACTTCTGAATCTCTAGTTACAACAAGGTTTTGATTGGATTCCATAGGATATCTTCAAAATCTCAAGAACACCCCAAAAGTTGTCTTTCAAGATTTGGTCTACAATAGGTATGTCTACTACCTCTAACTAATTCATGGTGATTATTTTTGTACGAAATATGTGTTAGGACTTATGAGATGGTGATTGGAAGCAATAAGTGCCCAACCTAGGTGTGTTGGTATTGTAGAGATTGTAAAATGAATTTATAAGATTTGTGGGTTAGGAGTGAATTGTTGGCATGCATGAGCTAAGGAAAGTTGTGGATGACCCAGAGACGCTTGTGAGATTAATCATTTGTGTGGAAGGTGATTGTTAGGTGAAGAAATTCCATTGAAGGAGGTTGTAGAAAAATATGCACATTAGATGTTTGATAAAATGTCTAAATGACTTAAAGTATAGAAATCTTTCTAATAATGGCGCAATTGTGTTGCATTGTTGTAGATTGAAATTTGTTTAGTGTGGTGGACCATCGTAGTATTATGAAGGGGTCAATTTCAGATTTGAGCAGTTCGGAGGTGGCTTCACTCGCTAAGATCATTTAAAGTATCGGTTTAGTTTCGTCGAGGTAAGTATCTTGCCTAACCTTGAGTGGGGGAAATTCCCCTTAGGCATTGAGTCTTATGTGCAATTTGTATAATTGAAAACCATGTACGCGAGGTGACGAGTACATACTTGGTTTATATGTGCAAATTACATTGGTTAAAATCCTTAGACGCCCTTATGTATTAAATTAAAAATTATTGGCACTTATTAAATCCTTTAATTATCTTGTCTAAATCCTTGTTTTGTTGGATTTGTTTTTATATGATGATTCGGTGTGATTGCTACCTTGAATTTTATGTGAAATATTATTTTGTTAAGTTGTTCACTCCCGGATATATTTGTTAATATTTTGTGCACATTATGGTGGAGCCATGAGCTCCTTATTGTGGAAAATAATGTATTGTTAAATTTTGTGGCGAGTTGTAATATTTGAGCACTTCATGTGTAATCTGTGATAAATTGTAATATTTGAGCACTTGATGTGCAATATATATATATATATATATATATATATATATATATATATATATATATATATATATATATATATATATATATATATATATATATATATATATATATATATATATATATATATATATATATATATATATATATATATATATATATATATATATATATATATATATATATATATATATATATATATATATATATATATATATATATATATATATATATATATATATATATATATATATATATATATATATGTGTGTGTGTGTGTGTGTGTGTGTGTGTGTGTGTGTGTGTGTGTGTGTGTGTGTGTGTGTGTGTGTGTGTGTGTGTGTGTGTGTGTGTGTGTGTGTGTGAGAAGGCGGGCATTTACACTATTATTGTGCACGTGGCGAAACAAGGTGGGCTATGTCGGGAATATTATTGTGATGACTTTTGATAGCCTGGAGGCATTATGTTGTTGTTGCATATTTACTTTGGGACTACGAGGCAGTACCTTGGGAGATCCCCTGTTGAGCATTTACTTTTGAGATTACGAGACGGTATCTCGGGAGTGCCCTTTTGTTGACATCTCTCTATGGTTGCACTTGTCTTTGGTTATTCCGTATTTTCGTGATAGGTCAATCTTTGTGATCTGTCGTGATGTATTATTTGATTTTACTATGTGTTAGTATTCTTTATTGTATTGTGTTGGCTTGGGATTTTTTGTACGAGACTCTGAAGATTTATATTCCTGATTTTGTTTTACCGGTTTTTGATGACTAAGTTATTTTAAATAAAAGAAGTTACTATTATGTTTTAAACTAATAAGTTTTACATCCGAAGCAATAGATTATCTCATGTTTTATTTAAATTGAAATGTCATTTTTCTTCACTCAAACTATTTCTAAAATAAACTCATTTCTTTGTCAATTTTTTACTTAGTTTAAAAATTATAACCTTACTTTATTGAAAATAAATTAATCGTGCGGATTTTATGTATTGACATATTTGGCACGAGAGTTGTTCGTGCTGTTGTGATAGAGATGTGGGCACGAGGTGCCGTGAGAATATGAAAAGGGGGTTGAGAACCATATGTTATGATTGTGATATGAGACATTTATCTGAAAGAGTTTTATATTTGAAGGATATTTATTTGAAGAACTATCTTTGGAGGGGTTTTTATTCGAATGAATTATATGTGAAAGACTTGTTTAATTGGTTGTACTTGTGTTTTCTTATTCATCTCAGTAATAATTATGGTGTTCTTGCTGCCTTACCGTTTATATCACTAGTGGGTTATTGTTGCTATCACTGCTATTTGTTTTCGATTGTTTAGTATGGCACAAGTTATTTGACTAGTGAGTGTCTTGACTATACCTCGTCACTACTCCGCTGAGGTTAGTCTTGATACTTACTGGGTATCGACTGTGGTGTACTCATACTACACTTCTGCACATTTTTGTGGAGAGCCAGGTAATGTGGAGTCAGTTGACCGATCGCTAGCTGTACTGATCTTGTTGTGGAGACTCAAGGTAAACATGTTGCTGCGTTCGCAGGCTTCAGAGTCACCTTCTGATATTGTATTTGCACTGTTTTATCTCTATTTCAAAACAATTGTATTTATTGGCTTTCTAGTAACTCAGTAGAGTTTATAACTTCTACTACCGGTCTTGGGATTGTAAGTATTGTATAGAGATTCATATTTCATATTTGTAATTTGTTATTTAATATCGTTATTATTTCAGTAAATTGGGTCGTGACACTCGGGTTTTCGGAGTTTTTTCCGGTAAAGTCTTCCTAGCATAAAATACGTAACTTGTGCTTCAAATATTTCTTAAGTCCTAGTAAAATACAAATATATAATGTGTTTTCCAAGAAACTAACACAATAATATGATATATGTCATAGCATTATACTAAAATATTCAATAACAAAGATAACATAATAAAATTACATAAAATAAATATTGCTAATTAATAAGCCATAATAAAAATTAACATAATCTAAAAATATTATATAGGTCAGGCTAAAATAAGTATAGCTAATAAGTACCAATATTAATTACATTACTAAGCACTAAAGAAAAAGATAAACTAAGTTATGCATTTTCATTATAAACCAATGTAAAACAAAAATAATTATCCTACACTATCGTCATTCCTAGTATTGAATTGAATTTCTTTTGTTAGCATTAGTATTAATTTAAACTTTATATGAGTTACTACATTTATGGACTATAAAATTTATTTACCATTCAAGAATGTTAAGTCTAAACTTGAAATAATACGTTTAAAGATAAAACTATGAAAAAGTTTAAGAAATATTTATAAAATACATTACAATAAATATTTATATGTATAAAATATTTTTAAAAATTATATAAATGTACTATTGGGTTGGTTTGGTTTCGGTTTGACTTTTTCTAGTTAAAACCAAACCAAACCAATTATGGTCGGGTTTTATTTTCCAATATCAAACCAAACCAAACCACATTGGATTTATTTTTTCGGTTTGACTCGGATTATCGATTTTGTGCGGTTTATCGGTTTTCTTTGTACACCCCTATTTATACCCTTTATAAATTGAGTTCACACTGGAGAAAATAGTTATTTTATTATTTTCTTAATATTTACAAATAATAATTTAATTAATCTCCTAATATTTTTAAACTAGGAAAGTTTGTTATTTCCCTAATATTTAGGAATAGTCATTTAATTAATTTTCTACTATCTAGGATAGTCATTTAATTATTCTCCTAATATTTATAAACTAGGAAAGTTTTTCATTCAACTCCATTTATATTTAGGAGTACCAAATTTCTTCTTTTAGGTTTCCGAGGAGGTTTTTTTAGCTAATAAAATTCTGCCTATAAGTTTTAAATTTTCTTTAGTTAATACTCCCTCCGGTCCACAATAAGTGATTTTTGACCCTTTTTGTGGTCCAAAATAAGTGATTTTTTCGGATTTCAAGAATGAATTAATTATTTTTTCCTACATTGCCCTTGGAGTAAATAATATTGGAGTATGTGTTAGGGGTGTTTATGTTAAGAGATAGTAAAGGTTAATATGGTCAATTTCATTGCTAATTAATGTTAAAAGGTGAATATCTTAATCTCTGTGAAAACATCCAAAAACTTACTTATTGTGGACCGGAGGGAGTAATGTTTTGACGTAGGAAAGTTAGAAAAGTGTAACGACTCGGCCGGTCGTTTTGAGAATTTGAGCCCCAATCCCCTAATAACTGTTTTCTCCATGTTTGTTTCCGCTATTGAGACTTGCTGGAGTGATTGGTTATGGAATTCAGAGAGTTTTGGGACACTTAGTCCCTAGTTGTGAGTTTAAGCCTTAGAGATTGGACCGTAGTCAGAACTGTGTGAATACGGATCCGAAATGGAATTCCGTCGACTTCGTTAGCTCCGTTGAGTGATTTTGGGGTTAGGCGTCCGGAATGTGTTTTGGAGGTCTGTAGTAGATTTAGGCTTGAATTGGCGAAAGTTAGTTTTTCGGGGATTTCGGCCGATAGTAGAAATTTTGATATCGAGCTCGGAATGAAATTCCGAAGGTGGATGTAGGTTCGTAGTGTCATTTGTGACCTGTGTGTAAAATTTGAGGTCATTCGGACTAGATTTTATGTGGTTCGGCGTCGTTAATTTGGAAAATTTTAAATTCTTAGGCTTGAATCTGTGCTTAATTCATGATTTTGGTATTGTTCGATGTGGTTTGAAGGCTCGACTAAGTTCGTATGGTGTTATAAGATTGGTTGGTAGGTTTGATTGAGGTCCCGGGGGCCTCGGGTGTGTTTCGGATGCTTAACGGAATGAATTGGACTTAGGAAAAATCTAATGCTTTTGTTGGTTCTGCTGCAATCGCACCTGCGCAAGGCTGCCCGAAGGTGCGAGAAAATTGGCGCAGAAGCGGAGTAGGGTGGATTGGTCAGGGGTCGCAGGTGCGTGGGAAAAGGCCGCATCTACGATGCCCGCAAATGCGCAAGAATGTTCGCAAGTGCGCAAGTTACGCAGAAGTGGAGGGGATTTCCGCAGGCGCGCACGTGCAGGTGCGGCCCTTTCATCGCAGGTGCGAAGGCAGAGGGGGGCAAGTGAATTGCGCAGATGCGCACTTTTTCTGCACAAGCGCACCCGCAGGTGCGGCAAAAACCCCATTTTTCCTTTCTAAATCATAGACTGTTTTCCTTATTAAATTGCACTAATACGTTTAATTGTTAAACTTAGACTAGAAAAATATGCTTACGTGTTTTAACTGCCTATTTGACATTCTGTGCGCCATGCTTAGTTAAGTCCCTACTTTCCTTATCTTTGTTCAGTATAAACTATATAACTCGATGCCATACCTGCCATTTCATCTTGCGTTGCATATTTAAATTGAGACTACGGACGTATTCCGGGAGATCCCCCTGTACTGCATATTTACTTTGGGACTACTGACGTATTTCGGGAGATCCCCCTGTACTGCATATTTACTTTGGGACTACGTACGTATTCCGGGAGATCTCCCAGCACTGCATATTTACTTTGGGACTACGGACGTATTTCGGGAGATCCCCCAGCACTGCAAATTTACTTTGGGACTACGGACGTATTCCGGGAGATCCCCTTGTACTACATATCCATTTGGAACTACGGGAAGGTATCCCGGGAGATTCCCCATTGTGTTTACCTTGTTCTGAGCCGAGGGCTCCCTTAACTGTTAAATTTCCGAGAATTTCTTTAACTGTGTTACCGTAAATTTTTACTTATATCTTTTACTGTTTAATTTATTATATTTACTCTGGTAGGTCCTTGACCTGACCTCGTCACTACTCGATTGAGGTTAGGCTTGGCACTTACTGGGTACCATTGTGGTGTACTCATGCCCTCTCCTGCACATGTTTCGTGTGCAGATCTAGGTGCGAGCTATCAGCCTCGGGGTTAGTGCGCGTTGCTGATTCTAGGAGACTTCAAGGTACTTCTGCTTGCGTCCGCAGATCCTCGGAGTTCCCTTCTACTCCCTCATCTAGATACTTTCTTTATTATCTTCAAACTTTTTTATAGAGCTACAAAGATTATAGCACCTTGTGACTTAGTGATATTCCGGGTCTTGGAGAATTATTTTGTATTTGCCTAGTGGTACTACTCTTGGCTATTCACAATATGCTATTTATCTTTAAAATGTTATATTTTTCTTTATATTTTTCGTAATATTAGGCTTACCTAGTCGTAAAGACTAGGTGCCATCATGACTCCTTACAAGGGTTAATTTGGGTCGTGACAAGTTGGTATCAGAGCACTAGGTTCATAGGAGTCGCGAGTCACAAGCTGGTTTATTAGAGTCTTGTATATCGGTGCGAAGACATCCGTACTTATCTTCGGGAGGTTATGTAACTGTTTAGAACAATCATACTTCTTTGATTTCCTTGTCGTGCGAGTTATTGACATCAAAAACATTTTAAGATTATATTCTATTATTTCTCACAGATGATAAGGACCCGTACCGGGAGGACCGACGATCAGGCACTCGAGCCCCCCTGCCAGAGCCGCCAGAGGCCGGGGTCGGGGTAGAGGACGATCACGCGGTGCAGTCTGAGCACCTGCGAGATCTGCCTCAGAGGAGCCCCAAGCAGCTCTAGCTGGAGGGCCAGCACCGGAGATCCCTATTGCTACTCCAGCCCTCCAGTAGACTTTAGCTCAGTTCTTGAGCATGTTCAGCACTTTGGCTCAGGCTGGACTATTTCCGATAGCTCTTGCTACATCTCAGGCCATGGGAGCGGCACAGACTCCCATAGCCCGCACTCCTGAACATAGGGTCCAGGTTGATCATGCCCTAGAGTATATTTCTATGCCATAGTGGCTCCGGTTCAGCATGAGACCAGGGTAGCTGCTTCTGAGCCAGAGCAACTCAGACTTGATAGGTACAAGAAGTACCACCCACCTACTTTCAGCGGACTAGCTTCAGATGATGTTCTAGGTTTTTTAAGGAGTGTCATCGTATTCTCCGCACTATGGGCATTGTGGAGACGAGTGGGGTTTCTTTCGCCGCTTTCCAGCTGAGGGGAGCAGGCATATCAGTGGTGGCGTGCCTATGAGATGAGTAGTCCGGATGAGGCAGCCTCACTCACTTGGACTCAGTTTTTAGAGATGTTCTTGCGTGAGTATGTTCCTCAAAGCCTCATGGATGCTTGGCGCATAGAATTTGAGCAGTTGCATCAGGGTGCTATGACTGTGTCGGAGTATGCAGTCTGTTTTAGTGAGTTAGCTCGCCATGCACTGGCTATGGTTGCTACGGTCAGAGAGAGGGTTCGTTGCTTCATTGAGGGACTCCACCCCAGTATCCGGACCAGTATGGCCAGGAAGTTGGAGATGGACATCACTTATCAGCAGGCAGTGAGCATTGCCAGGAGAGTGGAAGGCATGTTTGCCTGGGACAGAGAGGCCAAGAGGTCTCAAGAGACTGGTCATTGTTCAGGAGCTCGTGCACCAGCAGCATGTTATGGTAGGGGTTTTGTGAGTCGCCCTGTTCATTCAGCTCTTCCAGCAGCCAGCGGTGTTCCAGCTCCTCCTAGACCTCAGGAGCCCTATTATGCACCGCCAGTATCCCGTATACCTCCTACTCGAGGTGCTATTTTCGGCCAGTCCAGCAGGCCAAGTTCGAGTCAGTCTCAAGCGTTGCGTCTTCCGAGAGGTTGTTTTGAGTGTGGTGACACTCGTCACCTAGTTAGAGATTGCCTAGGGCCAGGAGGGGTGCACCCTCACAGACTTATCAGCCTCCACGTGATCCACCGAGTCCTCCGGCCATTCTTCTAGCACCAGCTGCCACCCCACCTCCTCATCCAACTCGAGGTGGAGGTTGGGGAAGTTGAGGTCGCCCTAGAGGGGGAGGCCAGGCTAGGTACTATGCCCTTCCAGGCCGTTCTGAGGCCGTCGCTTCAGATTCAGTCATAACAGGTATCGTCCTTGTCTGTCATAGGGATTCATCAATATTATTTGACCCAGGCTCTACGTATTCATATGTGTCTTCTTATTTTGCTCCACATTTGGGGATATCTCGGGATTCTTTGAGTTCCCCTGTTTATGTATCTACTCCTGTGGGATATTCTCTCATTGTGGACCGCGTATATCGGTCGTGTTTGATTGCTCTTAGTAGTTTTGAGACCAGAGCCGATTTGTTATTACTCAGTATGGTATATTTTGATGTTATCTTGGGCATGGACTGGTTGTCGCCTCATTATGCTATTCTTGATTATCACACTAAGACCATGACGTTGTCTATGCCAGGCTTGCTGAGATTAGAGTGGAAAGGTACCTTAGAGTATACTCCCCGCAGGGTCATTTCATTTCTTAAGGCTCAACGAATTATTGAAAAGGGGTGTGATGTGTATTTGGCCTATGTGAGAGATGCCAGTATTGATACCCCTACAGTCGAGTATGTTCCAGTAGTGAGGGACTTTCTAGATGTGTTTCTAGCTAATCTTCCGGTCATGCCGCCCGACAGAGATATTAATTTTGGCATTGATTTGTTGCCGGGCACTCAGCCCATTTCTATTCCTCCCTACCGTATGGCTCCTCTTGAGTTGAAGGAGTTGAAGGATCAGTTGCAGGAGTTGCTTGATAAGGGTTTCATCAGGCCCAGTTTATCACCTTGGGATGCTCCGGTCTTATTTGTGAAGAAGAATATGGTTCTATGCGTATGTGTATTGATTATCAGCAGTTGAACAAGGTTACAGTGAAGAACAGGTATCCCTTGCCTCGCATCGATGATTTATTTGATCAGTTACAGGGTGCCAGGGTGTTTTCCAAGATTGACTTGCGTTCTGGCTATCATCAGTTGAAGATTCGGGAGCCGGACATCCCGAAGACTGCTTTCAGGACTAGATATGGTCACTATCAGTTTCTTGTCATGTCATTTGGACTGACCAATGCCCCAGCAGCCTTTATGCATTTGATGCACAGTGTGTTCCGGCCTTATCTTGATTCCTTCATCATTGTGTTTATTGACGACATCCTGGTATATTCCCGGTCTCGGGAAGATCATGAGCAGCACCTGAAGACCGTGCTTCAGACTTTGAGGGAGAAGAAATTGTATGCAAAATTTTCTTAGTGCGAATTCTGGCTTGATTCAGTGACATTCTTGGGCCACATAGTGTCTTGTGATGGGATCAAGGTAGATCCGAAGAAGGTTGAGGAAGTGCAGATTTCATGACCCAATTTCACCTATAGGTCATGATGGCGCCCGACACTACCGCTAGGCAAGCCAACTGATAAATCAAACATATATTGATTAGACTTTTAATCCAAAAAAATAATAAAATACCAAATTCTACCAATGTGTGTGCCAAGACCCGGTGTCACAAGTGCATGAGCATCTAGTAGATTATACAGAACTCCAAATACTGTCTGAAATGAAATAGACAGAATGTAAATATTAGAAGAGACATTGGTAGCTGCAGAACGACTCAGAAAGGCAGCTCACCACTATGCCTCGGGATGGCGTGGATATGTGATGATAGGTCCTCCACTACTACCTGTCTCAGATCCTGCACAAAAAGTGCAGCAAGTGTAGTATGAGTACGTAAACAACGTATACCCAGTAAGTATCAAGCCTAATCTCGAAGTGGTAGAGACGAGATGGCCGACTTTGACACTCACTATGGGTCAATAATAATAACTGAAATAAAACTAGGATTTTTAAATCAGCATGATTTACAGAATTTACAATATATTAACTCCTTTAATTTCAATAAAAATTCCCAATTTATCAAATAGCTTCACAAGTTGCAATAAACCGTCAAAGTATCGTGTAATTATTATTATTATTAAGCACGATTTCTGCCGAGGTCGTTCGGCCCGATCCAAAATATTGTGTATACTGTCGAGGGACGTGCGGCACGATCCATAGATGCATCTATCCTGCCGAGGCGTTCGGCCCGATCCATAAGAAAGGAGGACATTTTCTTATGTACCTCCAGAATAAGAGTATTTATTATAAAATTTATTCGAGAGGATAATAATTTTTTTCCAATAATTAATTAATCTAAACAAAATTAACCATATGAAAATTTTCATATTTCTCTCCTTTCATAACAATTCACAATATATACATCAAATATTTTAATTAATAAAGAATACAATTTACACAAGTAATTCATACTTTGAGTCCTAAACTACCCGAACTTTAGCACTAATAGTAGCTACGCACGGACTCTCGTCACCTCGTGCGTACGTAGCCCCTGCAATTTAGCAAAAATATATTTAATTTAATCACCTATGGGGTAAATTTCCCCCTCACAAGATTAGGCAAGAGACTTACTTCAATTTGCTCCAATTTAATCCACTAGAAGGCCTTTTCCACGATAATCCAACTCTGTCTGGCTCGAATCTAGCCAAAATAATTTGATATTATCACTAAAAATTATAGGGATCAATTCTATAAGAAAATACTACATTTTTAATAGAATCCCCGAAATTAATTAAAAATTCGTCCGTGGGGCCCACATCTCGAAATCCGGCGAAAGTTATGAAATCCGACAACCCATTCAATTACGATTCCAACGATACCAGTTTCACTTAAATCCGACTCCGAATCGATACCGAAATCTCAAAATTTCGTTTCTATGAGATTTCTAAACTTTTCCAAATCTCAATCTCAAAACACTAATCAAATAGTGAAAACAATGATATATTTATGTTTATAGACCAAATCCAAGTTAGAATCACTTACCCCAATGTCTTTTCCTTGAAAATCTATCAAAAATCGCCTCTGCTCAAGCTCCAATTTGTTAAAAATGGTGAATAGGACGAATGCCCTTTTTTATAATTCTGCCCAGGCAGCCCTCGAATCACGGCCTCGATTGGCAGCCTCGATTCAAAGCCTTGATTCACATCCTCGATTCATAGCCTCGAATCAAAGCCTCGATTCACAGCCTCGATTCTTGGGAGCTCGATTTTTGGGCCTCGATTTTGGGCCAGAATTTCCAGCAGAAAGGAAAAAAATTACAGCAGCTGTTTTAAGTCCAATTTTTGTTCTGTTAACCATCTGAAACTCACCCGAGACCCTCGGGACCTCAACCAAATATACCAACAAGTTCTAAAATATCATACGAACTTATTTTAAACCTTAAATCACATAAAACGTCGCTAAAACCACGAATTATGCTCCCATTCAAGCTCAATGAAACTTAAAATTTCCAACTCCTATATTCGATGTCGAAACCTATCAAATCAACTCCGATTGACCTTAAATTTTACACACAAGTCATAAATGACATAACGGAGCTAAAAATAATTTCAGAACTGGATTCCGACTCCGGTATCAAAAAGTCAACTCCTCGGTCAAACTTCCAAACTTAAATTCTTATTTTTAGCCATTTCAAGCCTAATTTAACTACGGACTTCCAAATAAAATTCCGAACACGCTCCTAAGTCCAAAATCACCATACGGAGCTGTTGGAATCATCAAAATTCTATTCTGGGGTCATTTTCACATAATTAGACATCCGGTCACTATTCGAACTTAAATATTTTAATTTTTCTTCAAAATTCCATATCTCGGGCTAGGGACCTCGGAATTTGATTTCGGACATACTCCCAAGTCCCAAATCATAATACGGACCTACCAGAACTGTCAAAACACTGATCCGAGTCTGTTTGCTCAAAATGTTTACCAAAGTCAACTCAATTGAGTTTTTAAAACTCTAATCCATATTTTAATCCATTTTTCACATAAAAACTTTTCATAAAATTTTACGGATTGTACATGCAAGTCGAGGAATGATAAATAATACTTTTCGAGGTCTTAGAACACATAATTAATTATTAAATTTAAAGATGACATTTTGGGTCATCACAGCAGAGTTGGCCCAGACTGTCATCAACTACGGAGATCCGCAGTTTCCTTGGTTTGGCGGGGTATTACCGTCGCTTTGTGGGTGGATTTTCATCATTGCAGCACCGATGACCAGGCTGACCCAGAAGGGTGCTCTATTGAGGTGGACCGAGGAGTGTGAGGAGAGATTCCAAAAGCTCAAGACAACTTTGACTACAGCCCCAGTATTAGTATTGCCTACAGGTTCGGGGTCCTACATTGTCTATTGTGATGCCTCGAGGATTAGCCTTGGAGCGGTATTGATACAGGACGGTAGGATGATTGCCTACGTATCTAGACAGTTGAAGGTGCATGAGAAGAATTATCCGGTTCATGATCTCGAGTTAGCAGCTATTGTTCACGCCCTGAAGATCTGGCGTCATTATTTGTATGTTGTTCCCTGTGAGATTTACACTGACCACCTGAGTTTGCAGTACTTGTCCAGGCAGAAGGACCTTAATTTGCGTCAGCGGAGGTGGTTGGAGCTACTTAAAGACTATGATATCACTATATTATACCACCCGGGGAAGGCCAATGTAGTGGCCGACGCCTTGAGTCGCCGGGCAGAGAGTTTGGGGAGTTTGGCATATCTTCAGGCAGCTGAGAGGCCCTTAGCCTTGGATGTTCAGGCCGTAGCCAACCAGTTCGTGAGATTGGATATTTCAGAGCCTAGCCTGGTATTAGCTTGTGTGGTTGCTCGTTCTTCTCTTTATGACCGTATCAGGGAGCGCCAGTATGATGATCCTCATCTTCTAGTTCTTCAGGACAGGTTCCGGTGAGGTGATGCCAGCGATGTAACTATAGGTGATGATGGTGTGATGAGGATGCAGGGTCGGATCTGTATGCCCAATGTAGATGGGCTTCGGGAGTTGATTCTCGAGGAGGCCCACAACTCGCGGTACTCCATTCATCCTGGTGCCACGAAGATGTATCAGTATTTGAGACAACACTACTGGTGGAGGAGGATGAAAAAGGATATAGTTGGGTTTGTAGCCAAGTGTCTCAACTGTCAGCAGGTCAAATATGAGCACCAGAGGCCGGGTGGATTACTTCAGAGGTTAGAGATCCCAGAGTGGAAGTGGGAGCGGATCACCATAGACTTTGTAGTTGGACTTCCACGGACTTTGAGAAGGTTCGATGCTATTTGGGTAATCGTGGATCGGCTGACCAAGTCAGCTCATTTTATTCCAGTGTTGACCACTTATTCATCTGAGAGGTTGGCTGAGATTTATATCAGAGAGATTGTTCGCCTTCGTGGTATTCCAGTATCCATCATTTCAGACAGAGGTACACAGTTCAAATCACAATTTTGGAGAGCCGTACAGCAGGAGTTGGGTACTAGGGTGAAGCTGAGAATAGCCTTTCACCCTCAAACGGAAGGGCAGTCCGAGCGCATGATTCAGATTCTTGAGGATATGCTTTGTACCTGTGTGATGGAGTTCGGGGGGTCATGGGACCAATACTTGCCACTTGTAGAGTTTGCTTACAACAACAATTACCAGTCCAACATTCAAATGGCACCATATGAGGCTTTGTATGGTAGGCGGTGCCGGTCCCCAGTGGGATGGTTTGAGCCAGGCGAGGCCCGATTTTTGGGTACAGACTTGGTACAGGATGCCCTGGATAAGGTGAAGGTGATTCAGGAGAGACTTCGCACAACCCAGTCCAGGCAGAAGAGTTATACGGACCAGAAGGTTCGTGATTTGGACTAGATTTGATGTGGTTCGGCGTCACTTGTAGAATTTGAAAAAAAATTAAATTCTTAAGCTTGAATCCGTGCTTAATTAATGATTTTGATGTAGTTTGAAGGCTCGACTAAGTTTGTATGGTGTTATAAGATTGGTTGGTAGGTTTGGTTGAGGTCCCGGGGGCCTCAGGTGTGTTTCGGATGCTTAACGGAATGAATTTGGACTTAGAAAAAATCTAGTGCTTTTGTTGGTTCTGCTGCAATCGCACTTGCGCAAGGCTGCCCGCAGGTGCGAGAAAATTGGCGCAGAAGCGGAGTTGGGTGGATTGGTCAGGGGTCGCAGGTGCGTGGGAAAAGGCCGCATCTGTGATGCCCGCAAATGCGCAAGACTGTCGCAAGTTACACAGAAGTGGAGGGGATTTCCGCAGGCGCGCACGCGTAGGTGCGGCCCTTTCATCGTAGGTGCGAAGGTAGAGGGGGGCAAGTGAATTGCACATATGCACACTTTTTCCGCACAAGCGCACCCGCAGGTGCGAGCCCAGGTTCAGCATGTGCGAAAATACTTGGGCAGTGGTTAAAACCGAAGGGCTTCGCGATTTTTGTCATTTTTTACTTTGCAAACTCGGTTTAGGGCAATATTTGAGAGCATTTTAGAGGCATTTCTTGAGGTAAGTCTCTTGTGCTTATTTTTGATCAATAATCTTGCTTTGCCATATATTTTTTCACCTAGTTAGTGTGTATTTAAGGTAAAAATTGGAAGTTGAAGGCTAGGGATTTGGAAGTTTGATTTGTGGATTTTGAGGACCATTTGGTGTCGGATTTTAGTAAATTTGATATGGTTAGACTCATGAGTGAATGGGTGTTTAAAATTTATAATTTTTACCCGATTCCGAGACGTGGTCCTGGGGAGACCTTTAGGGTATTTTTTCTAATTTCACGCTTTAGCTTCGAATTAATTAGCTAAATTAGTTACTTGTAGTTATATTTACACTATGCAATTAATTTGAATAGATTCGGGCCATTTGGAGTCGGATACTCGTGGCAAGAACGTGATATCGAGTTGATTTGAGCGGTTCGAGGTAAGTGGCTTGCCTAACCTTGTGTTGGGGACTTTTCCCTTAAGATGTTCAATATTAATTAATGTGTGGGCACCGTGTACGTGAGGTGACGAGTACGTACATGGGCTATTATTGCAAAAACCCTGTTTTTCCTTTCTAAATCATAGACTGTTTTTCCTTATTAAATTTCACTAATACGTTTAATTGTTAAACTTAGACTAGAGAAGCATGCTTACGTGTTTTAACTGCCTATTTGACATTCTGTGCGTCATGCTTAGTTAAGTCCCTACTTTCCTTATCTGTGTTCAGTATAAACTGTATAACTCTATGCCATACCTGCAATTTCATCTTGCATTGCATATTTAAATTGGGACTACGGACGTATTTCGGGAGATCTCCCTGTACTGCATATTTACTTTGGGACTACGAAAGTATTCCGGGAGATCCTCGTATACTGTATATTTACTTTGGGACTACGGACGTATTCCGGGAGATCCCCCAACACTGCATATTTACTTTGGGACTACGGACGTATTCCGGGAGATCCCCATGTACTGCATATCTATTTGAAACTACGGGAAGGTATCCCGGGAGATTCCCCACTGTGTTTGCCTTGTTCTGAGCCGAGGGCTCTCTTAACTGTTAAATTTTCGAGAATTGCTTTAACTGTGTTACCATAAATTTTTACTTATATCTTTTACTGTTTAATTTATTATATTTGCTCTAGTAGGGCCTTGACCTAACCTCGTCACTACTCGACCGAGGTTAGGCTTGGCACTTACTGGGTACTATTGTGGTGTACTCATGCCCTTTCCTGCACATGTTTTCGTGTGCAGATTCAGGTGCGAGCTATCAGCCTCGGGGCTAGTGTTACTGCTTGCGTCTGCAGATCCTCGGAGTTCCCTTCTACTCCCTCGCCTAGAGACTTTCTTTATTATCTTCAGACTTTTGTATAGAGCTACATAGATTATAGCAGCTTGTGACTTAGTGATATTCCGGTCTTGGGGAATTATTTTGTATATGCCGAGTGGTACTACTCTTGGCTATTCACAATATGATATTTATCTTTAAAATGTTATATTTTTCTTTATATTTTTCGTAATATTAGGCTTACCTAGTCGTAAAGACTAGGTGCCATCACGACACCTTACGGATGGTTAATTTGGGTCGTGACAAAAAGTTTTGGTACTAACTTATTATGACTAATTTTTTATAAAATATATTAGGTGAAAAATGGGCTTTTGAACTTGTTTGTGGATTAGGGGTCTTTATTTTATTAATAAAGTTTTCTTTGTCTATTTGAACTATATATAATTTTACCTTATATAAATCTACGTTTGGACATAAGAATTGTAAAATTCCAAAAATAAGTGATATTTTTTCAAGTGAAAATGGTATTTGAAAATTAGAGTTGTGTTTGGACATGAATATAATTTTGGGTAGTTTTTGAATTTTTGTGGGTGATCTGAGTGAAAATTTTGAAAATAATTTTTTGGAGTTTCTCAAATTTTTGAAAAATTTCAAAATTTATCTTCAAGTGAAAATTGGAAATTTTATGGTCAAACACTGATTTCGAAAAAAAAAGTAAAAATATTTCGAAAAAAAAAGTGAAAACATTCTCATGTCCAAACGGGCTCTAAATGTTCTTTGTCTATTTACTTATAATTTCAAAAACACATTCTGTTAAGTAGTAAAAACCTAGAGATTTTACCTAGCAAATTAAAATTCATTGTAATTTAGTTTCTATGGATCCAATAATAAGGCATCAAAGGACTGTCGTAGGACAATATTTCTTCATTTTTTAGGCATTTGTACTTTTATCTGTAATTTTTTAATTAGTTTATAAAGAATATTTCATAATGTTTAATCTTAAAATTTTGTATGCAATGATATAGGATACACGCGCAACGCGCGTACCCTAAAGCTGGTATTATATTAAAAGCACGAAGGCCCATAAGAAAATATCGTTCGCCTTTTTTACCCTTGAAAAATTGATTTCATACAAGACAAAATAGTCTTTTAATTATTTTCCTAATATTTAGGAATATTATTTTTCTAATATTTAGGAATATAGATATTTATTATTTCCCTAATATTTAGGATTTCAAAATCAACTAAATATTTTATATTAAATCTTCCTTATTTGAGCTATGTAATTTAATAAATTTGTAGAAAAAATAACAAAGAAAATCATATTAATTTGTGACAAAGGAAAATCCCATTATTATATCAATTTATGGAAACTTTATGGTACACGTTAGGGATTTAGTGATAATATTGCTTCTTTTAAAGTTTTCTATAGATATCTAACCTTAAAATTAATTAAAAGAGGACTCTACTTTACTAAATACGATAGGAATATGCGGTCAGAGAATTTGCTTCTTCAAACTTTTAGTATTAGTTTTTTGCCACTAGAGTTGATTAATCATTTTTAGACTAAATTTGATTTTAAACAATAAATATATTAACATAAAGTTACATTTCATGTTGGATATAATGATAATTTCCATCAATCTCTTAAATGTTGGACTTACAATTAACTTTTTTAATTTAGAATGAGCTAATATGTTGATTTTTGAATTCAACTATGAATGTTTCACTTTTTGTAATGACCCGCCCTGTCGTTTCGAGAGTTGTAGCCACATTCCCCCTTTTCTGCTCATTTTTGTACTTCACTGTTGCTCTATGACTTGTCAGGTTAGTTGGTTCGGGTCTGGAGAGAATTCAGAGCAAATTGAGATACTTAACCTCTTAATTGAAAGTTTAAGTTGGAAAAAGTCTACCGGATGTCGACTTATGTGTAAACGACCCCGGATTAGAATTTTAATGATTTTGTTATCTCCGTTGGGTAATTCTGGACTTAGGACCGTGTCCGGATTGTGATTTGGAGGTCGGGAGTAGAATTAGGCTTGAAATGGAGAAAGTTAAAATTTTGGAAAGTTTAACTGGGAGTGGACTTTTTGATATCGGGGTCAGATTGAATTTCTGGAAGTTGGAGTAGGTTCGTGGTGTCATTTATGACTTGTGTGCGAAATTTGAGGTCAATCGGATGTGGTTTGATAGGTGAGTAAAAGAAAATTTCGGGCAGAAAAATATATTTTTGCGGCCCACTATGCGGCCATATAATCACTGTGTGAACCGCATAATGGCCGTAGAGTGAAGTAGAAATTAGCCAAGTTTGAGGACCAACTTGGAATTTTCGGAGGGAAGTTATACGGTGCATTATGCGACCGCAGAATAGGCATGTGGTGCATTTTGCGATCGCAGAATAGGTCTGCGGGCCGCATAACTACCGCAGACCCAGGCAGGCGACCCCCAGTTTTGGGCACCAATTTTTTCGGCCGATATGCGGACCGCATATCAATTCAACGATCGCATATGCGACCGTAGAGTGTGTTTCAGAGCTTCATTATTTTGGTTTTATAAATCCGACCCCATTCTTATAAAACATTATTGAGGGTCATTTTGAATGGGTTTTATCTGATATTTTAGAGAGAGGTGTGTAATGACACAACCGGTCTTTTTGACTTTTAAAACCCTGTTCCCTAAACTAAAACTTTATGTTTGTGTTTTTAATGATTTATGACTTGCGCGGATGGTTGGTTCGGGATTTGGAAGTGTTTGGGTTAAAATCGGAACTTTTGGTTATTTAAGATGGCTATAAAAGGCCAAGTTTGACTTCGGTTAACATTTTAAGAAAACGACCCCGGAATAGAATTTTTACGATTCCAACAGCTCCGTATGGTGATTTTGGACTTAGGAGCGTGTTCAGAATTTTATTTGAAAGTCCGTAGTTAAATTAGGCTTGAAATGGCTAAAATAAGAATTTAAGGTTGGAAGTTTGACCGGGGAGTTTACTTTTTGATATCGGGGTCGAAATCCAGTTCCGAAAATTTTTATAGCTCCTTTATGTCATTTTTGACTTGTGTGCAAAATTTGAGGTCAATCGGAGTTGATTTGATAGGTTTCGTCATCGAATGTAGAAGTTAAAAATTTAAAGTTTCATTAAGCTTGCATTGGAGCATAATTCGTATTTTTAGCGTCGTTTTATGTGATTTGAGGTTTCAAATAAGTTCGTATGATGTTTTAGAACTTGTTGGTATAATTGATTGAGGTCCCGAGGGCCTCGGGTGAGTTTCGGATGGTTAACGGATCAAAAAATTAACTTAAAAAGCTACTGCAATTTTTCCTTCTGCTAGATATTTTTGGGATGTGATCGAGCCCAAGATCGATCCCAAGTATCGAGCCCAGGGTCGACGGCCTGTGATCGAAGCCACGATCGAGGCCTAGGCTCAAGGGCCATGATCGAGGCCCAGTTCGAGGCCCAATTCCGAAGGCTGCCTGGGTAGTTTTATAAAAAATAAGGCATTCGTCTCATTCGCCATTTTTAACAAATTGGAGCTTGAGCAGGGGCGATTTTAAAAAGATTTTCAAGGAAAGATATTGTGGTAAGTGATTCTAACTCGGATTTAGTCTATATACACAAATATATCATTGGTTTCACCATTTAATTAGTGTTTTGAGATTCAAATTTGGGATTTTTTTTTGAAATCTCATAGAAACGTATTTTCGAGATTTCGGAATTGATTCGGAGTCGGATTTGAGTGAAACTGGTATGGTTGGACTCGTAATTGAATGGGTTATCGGATTTCGTAACTTTTGCTAGATTCTGAGACGTGGTCCCCACAGACGAATTTTTAATTAATTTCGGAATTTTATTAAAAATATAAAATTTTATTATAGAATTGATTCCTATAAATTTTAATGATTGTATCGAATTATTTTGGTTAGATTCGAGCCAGACAGAGTTGGATAATCGAGGAAAGTATCTGCTAGTGGATTAAATTGGAGCAAGACGAGGTAAGTCTCTTGTCTAATCTTGTGAGGGGAAAATTACCACATAGGTGATTAAAATTAAATAATTGTTGCTAATTGCGGGGGCTACGTACGCACGAAGTGACGAGAGTCCGTGCGTAGCTACTATTAATGCTAAAGTCCGAGTAGTTTAGGACTCAAAGCATGAATTACTTGTGTAAATTGTATTCTTTGTTTAATTAATATTATTTGATATATATATATATATATATATATATATATATATATATATATATTCTGCATTGTTAGATAAATATATTAAAGGATGAAAATCTCATATACTTGATTTTTCTGTTTAAATTAATTATTTGTTAAGAGAAATTGTTCTTCCTCCTGAATTTATCTTATAACAAATATACTCTCATTCTAGAGGTACATAAGAAAATGTCCTCCTTTCTTGTGTAGCGTACCGAACGCCTCGGCAGGATAGATGCATCTATGGATCGTGTCGCACGTCCCTCGGCAGTGTACACAAAACTCTGGATCGGGTCGTACGACCTCGACAGAAATCGTGCTTGATAATAAAATTTTCACGATACTTGGACAGTTTATTGCAGCTTGTAAAACTATTTGATAAATTGGAAATTTATTGAAATTGAATTGCAGCTTGTATAGCTATTTGATAAATTGGAATTTTTATTGAAATTGAAGGATTTAATTAATAGATTGGAAATTGTTGCATTTGAAGGATATTTATTATTTCTGCTAAATGAATAAAATTATTGTTAACTCTGTGAATCATGCTGATTTGATTAATTATAATTTATTCCATTTATTATTGTTGACCCTTAGTGAGTGTCAAAGTCGGTCATCTCGTCTCTATCACTTCGAGATTAGGCTTGATATTTACTGGATACACGTTGTTTATATACTCATGCTACACTTGCTGCACTTTTTGTGTAGGATCTGAGACAGATACTAGTGGAGGACCTATCATAGCACATCCTCGTTATCCAGGGGCGTAGTGGTGAGCTGCCTTTCTGAGCCGTCCTGTAGCTACCAGTGCCTCTTCTTGTATTTTTAATTCTGTCTATTTTCATTTCAGACAGTATTTGAATTTTTGTATAACCTACTAGATGCTCATACACTTGTGACACCAGGTCTTGGCACACACATTGGTAGAATTTGGTGTCTTATTATTTTCTTGGATTTAAATTTTATCGATATATGTTTAATTTATTAGTTGGCTTGCCTAGCTATAGTGTTGGGAGCCATCATGACCTATAGGTGAAATTGGGTTGTAACAACATGGTATCAGGGCACTAGGTTCACGTAGGTCTCACAAGTTATGAGCAGACCTAATAGAGTCTTGTGGATCGGTACGGAGATGTCTGTACTAATCTTTGAGAGGCTATAGGGTGTTAGGAAACTACCTTTCTTCATATTCCATCGTGCAATTAATGTAGTACTAAATATCCTTCTCTTATTCTCTCACAGATGGTGAGAACGCGCTCTAATGAGGTTCCAAACCAGGGAAGAGCTACTCCCCCAATTTCTAGAGGACGAGGCAGAGGCCGAGGGAGGGCTCCAGCCCGTGGTAGAGGGCGAGGACATCCCAGGACTGTTCCAATTATGCCGACAGTTGGTCCAGTAGCGAATCCCATTGTTGAGGAACAATGTAAGGTGCATGTGGCAGAGCCAGCTCCTGTGGATTTCACATCTGCACCGGGATTTCAGGATGTCATGGGTCGTATGCTACGGTTCATGGACAATATGACCCAGGACGGTTTATTTGCGGTAGACCCCGCCACATCTCAGGCGGGCGGGGGACGACAGACCCCTACCACACAGGCTCATGGACATGCAACTGATGTATATCATACCCAGGGTGCACTACCCGTGGGTGGAGCCCAGCCAGTGGCAGCAGCTACACCTGAGCCCAGGCCAGTTGTAGCCGCCGATCCTCAGAAACTATTGGACATATGGACTAGACTACACCCTCCTATCTTTGGGGGTGAGCGACATGAGGATCCCCAGGATTTCATTGATCGGTGCAAGGATAGACTGTACAACATGAGGATATTGGAGTCTCATAGGGTAGACTTTGCTACTTTTCAGCTAGAGGGCAGAGCCCGTAGATGGTGGCAGTCTTATATTCTTAGCAGACAAGCAGATTCTCCTCCCATGAATTGGGACAAGTTCACCTGTATCTTCCTGGACAGGTATATTCTACCCTCCCAGAGGGAAAAGTTGATGTTTCAGTTTGAGCAGCTCCAGCAGGGTCAGATGTCAGTGACTGATTATGAGGTAAGATTTTCTGAGTTATCTCGCCATGCACTTATGATACTCCCTACTGAGGCGGAGAGAGTGCGGAGGTTTGTTGTGGGTTTACATACTGGCATTCATGCCACTATGGCTCGAGAGGTTGAGACGGGTACTTCTTATGAGCTAGTCGTGGAGATAGCCCGGAGGATTGAGGGTGTACGTTAGCGCAGCCGAGAGAAAGTTACTAGAGATAAATGGTTTAGGTATTCTGGAGAGTTCAGAGGTGCTCCGTCTAGGGAAGAGGTCAGTTTGAAAGAGGGCAGTCCAGCAGGCCCCCATATCCAGCACCACCGCTTCCTCGAGGTGCTCCAGTATGACCCTATCTCAGTTTTATACCAGAGATTCTTATCACCCACCAGCTATTCAGGGTTCTTCTAGTGGGTATTCAGGTCACCAGGGCCAGACTTCTAGTCAGCAGCTTATCGCACCAAAAAGTTATTACGAGTGCGGGGATCCCAGTCACATGCGGAGATTCTGCCCCAGACTGCGGGGTAGACCAGTGCAACAGGGTCAGTAGCATATGATTACCGCACCAGTTGCTCCACCAGTAGTCCGACCACCAATATGTGGAGGACATATGGGTAGGGGTCGTCCTAGAGGTGGAGGTCAGCTAGGCGGAGGCCAGTCAGTTGGCGCTCCAGCTCGGTTCTATGCTTTTTCGGCCAGACCAGATGCAGAGGCCTCAGATGCCGTGATTACAGGTATTATTTCTATTTGCGGAAAAGATGCCTCAGTATTATTTGATCCGATATCTACGTATTCATATGTGTCATCTCTATTTGCTCCATTCCTAGGTGTTTCTCGTGAGTCTTTGAGTACTCTTGTTTATGTGTCCACTCCTGTGGGCAATTCTGTTGTTGTGAACCGTATCTACCGATCCTGTATTATTACATTTTGTGGTTATGAAACTAGAGCATATCTCATATTGCTTGAGATGACCGATTTTGAAATTATTCTGGGCATGGACTGGTTATTTCCATATCATGCTATTCTGGTTTGTCATGCGAAGACTGTTACCTTGGCTATTCCAGCATTGCCTAAGCTAGAGTGGAAGGGTTCGTCTGTTAGTTCATTTAGTCAAGTTATTTCTTTTATAAAGGCTCAACACATGGTTGAGAAGGGTTGTTTGGCTTATCTAGCCTATGTTCGGGACACTACTGTAGATACTCCGGCTATTGATTCAGTGCATGTAGTTTGGGAGTTCTCCGATGTATTTCCTTCAAATCTTCCAGGTATGCCACTTGATCATGATATTGATTTCTGTATTGACTTGGCTCTAGGTACCCAGCCTATATTTATCCCACCGTATCGCATGGCTCCGAAAGAATTGAAAGAACAGCTTGAGGAGTTACTAGCCAAAGGGTTCGTCAGACCAAGTGTATCGCCTTGGGGTGCACCGGTATTATTTGTGAAGAAGAAGGATGGAACAATGCGGATGTGTATTGATTATCGTCAATTCAACAAAGTCACTATTAAGAACAAGTACCTGTTGCCGCGTATTGATGATCTATTTGACCAGTTGCAGGGTGCTAGGGTTTTCTCTAAGATCAACTTGAGGTCGGGGTACCATCAGTTGAAGATTCGGGATTCGGAAGTTCCAAAGACTGCTTTTCGGACTAGATATGGTCATTATGAGTTTTTGGTTATGTCCTTTGGTTTAACTAACGCCCCGGCAGCATTTATGGATTTGATGAACAGGGTATTCATGCCATATATTGATTCGTTTGTCATTGTCTTCATTGATGACATTTTGATCTACTCGTGCAGTAAGGAGGAGCATGAGCAGCATATGAGAGTAGTGCTTCAGACATTGCGGGAACAAAAGTTATATGCTACGTTCTCTAAATGTGAGTTTTGGCTAGAGTCTGTAGCATTTTGGGGGCATATTGTATCGGGTGATGGTATTCAAGTTGATCCCAAAAAGATTGAGGCCGTTCAGAATTGGCATCGTCCTACTTCGGCGACTGAGATCAGGAGTTTTCTGGGTTTAGCAGGTTATTATTGTCGGTTCGTAGAGGGTTTTTCGTCTATTGCAGCACCCTTGACCAAATTAACCCAGAAGGGTGCTCCGTTCTGATGGTCCGATGATTGTGAGGTGAGCTTTCAGAAGCTCAAGGTAGCATTGACTACAGCACCAGTGTTAGTGTTGCCTTCCGGTTCGGGAATGTATACAGTGTTTTGCGATGCTTCACGCGTTGGCTTGGGTTGTGTATTGATGCAGGAAGGGCGAGTTATTGCATATGTTTCACGTCAGTTGAATCCCCATGAGAAGAATTATCTGGTACATGATTTGGAGTTAGCTGCGATTGTTCACGCTCTTAAGATTTGGAGGCATTATCTTTATGGGGTGTCTTGTGAAGTTTACACTGATCATCGCAGTTTACAGCATTTGTTCAAGCAGAGGGACCTAAATTTGAGACAGCGCAGATGGCTTGAGTTACTAAAAGATTATGATATTACTATCATATATCATCCGGGCAAGGCAAATGTGGTTGCAGGTGCCTTGAGTAGAAAAACGGAGAATATGGGTAGTTTGGCTTTCATTACAGCAGAGGAGAGGCCATTAGCTTTGGATATTCAATCCTTGGCTACCCGACTTGTGAGGTTGGACATTTCAGAGCCCAGCCAAATTCTTGCATGTGTTGTATCTCAGTCTTCACTATTTGAGCAGATCAAGGCTCGCCAGTATGATGATCTACACTTAATGGTTCTTCGAGAAACGGTACTATGGGGCGGTGCCAAGGAAGTTACTATTGGAGCGGATGGTGTTCTGCGACTCCAGGATCGTCTATGTGTTCCAAATGTGGATGGACTGAGGAAAACGATCCTAGAGGAGGCACACAGTTCTCGGTATTCTATTCATCCAATTGCTACGAAGATGTATCGTGATTTAAGGCAACATTATTGGTGGAGGCGAATGAAAAAGAACATAGTTGAGTATGTAGCTAGGTGTCTAAATTGCCAGCAAGTTAAATATGAGCACCAAAGGCCAGGTGGTCTACTTCAGCAGATGACTATACCAGAGTGGAAATGGGAACGCATCACTATGGACTTTGTAGTTGGGTTGCCGCAGACCTTGCGGATGTTTGATGCAGTTTGGGTCATTGTTGACAGGCTGATCAAGTCAGTACATTTTATTCTTGTTGTGACTACGTATACTTCAGAGAGATTGGCCCACATATATATCCAGGAGATAGTTCGGTTGCACGGTGTGCCAATTTCTATCATATCAGATAGAGGCCCTCAGTTTACTTCACATTTCTGGAGAGCAGTACATAGTGAGTTAGGGACCCGTGTAGAGCTCAGCACAACCTTTCATCCGTAGACCGACGGGAAGTCAGAGAGGACAATTCAGATTTTGGATGATATGCTCAGGGCATGTGTGATTGACTTTGGAGGTCAGTGGGATTGTTTCTTTCCTTTGGCCGAGTTCGCTTATAATAAGTTACAAATCTAGCATCGAGATGGCTCCATTTGACGCTTTAAATGGTCGGCAATGTCGTTCGCCCATAGGGTGGTTTGAGCCCGATGAGGCTAAGTTAAATGGTACTGATTTGGTGAAAGATTCCTTGGAAAAAGTAAAGTTGATTCAGGAGCGACTTCGTACAGCACAGTCCAGACAGAAGAGTTACGCGGATCAGAAAGCGCATGATTTATCATTTATGGTGGGTGAAAAAGTTCTTTTGAAAGTTTCGCCGATGAAGGGAATCATGAGATTCGGGAAGAAGGTCAAGTTAAGCCCAAGGTTTATAGGCTCATTTGAGGTGTTGAGACGAGTTGGGGAGGTTGCTTATGAGCTTGAATTGCCTCCCAGCCTATCGGGAGTTCATCCGGTTTTCCATGTATCCATGCTCCGGAAGTATCATCCTGACCTATCGCATGTATTAGACTTCAGCACAGTTCAGCTAGCTAATAGCTTGGATTATGAAGAGGAGCCAGTTGCCATTATTGATAAACATGTTCGTTAGTTGAGGTCCAAGATGATTTCAGCAGCAAAAGTCTAGTGGAGGGGCCAACCAGTCAAGGAAGCGACTTGGGAGGCCGAGGAAAATATGCGGAGCAGATATCCACACTTATTCAGCACTTCAGGTATATTTCTAAACTCGTTTGAGGATGAACGTTTGTTTAAGAGGTGGAGAATGTAATGACCCAACCAGTCATTTTGACTTTTAGAACCCCGATCCTTAAACTAAAACTTCCCGTACGTGTTTTAAATGATTTATGACTTGCGGGGATGGTTGGTTCGGGATTTGGAAGTGTTTGGGTTGAAATCGGAATATTTGGTTATTTAAGATGGCTATAAAAGGTCAACTTTGACTTCGGTCAACATTTTGAGCAAACGACCCCGGAATAGAATTTTTATGATTCCAACAGCTTCGTATGGTGATTTTGGACATAGGAGCGTGTTCGGAATTTTATTTGGAAGTTCGTAGTTAAATTAGGCTTGAAATGGCTAAAATAAGAATTTAAGGTTGGAAGTTTAACCGGGGAGTTAAATTTTTGATATCGGGGTCGAGATCCAGTTTCAAAAGTTTTCATAGCTCTGTTATATCATTTATGACCTGTGTGCAAAATTTGAGGTCAATCGGAGTTAATTTGATAAGTTTCGTCATCAAATGTAGAAATTTGAAATTTTAAGTTTCATTAAGCTTGAATTGGAGCATAATTCATGGTTTTAGCGTCGTTTTATGTGATTTAAGATTTCAAATAAGTCCGTATGATGTTTTAGGACTTGTTGGTATAATTGGTTGAGGTCCCGAGGGCCTCGGGTGAGTTTCAGATGGTTAACGAATCAAAACTTTGACTTAAAAAGCTGCTGCAATTTTTCCTTCTGCTGGATATTTTTGGGCTGTGATCGAGCCCAAGATCGAACCCAGGTATCGAGCCCAAGGTCGACGGCCTGTGATCGAAGCCATGATCGAGGCCTAGGCTCGAGGGCCATGATCGAAGCCACGATCGAGGCCCAGTTCGAGGCCCAATTCTAAAGGCTGCCTCGGTAGTTTTATAAAAAAAAAGGCATTCGTCCCATTCGCCATTTTTAACAAATTGGAGCTTAAGCAGGGGCGATTTTGAAAAGCTTTTCAAGGAAATACATTGGGGTAAGTGATTCTAACTCGGATTTAGTCTATATACACAAATATATCATTGGTTTCACTATTTAATTAGTGTTTTGAGATTGAAATTTGGAAAAAAAAATTGAAATCTCATAGAAACGAATTTTTGAGATTTCGATATCGATTCGAAATCGGATTTGAGTGAAACTGGTATGGTTGGACTCGTAATCTAATGGGTTGTCGGATTTCGTAACTTTCACTGGATTCTGAGACGTGGTCCCCACGGACAAAATTTTAATTAATTTCGGGATTTTATTAAAAATGCTGTATTTTATTATAGGATTGATTCCTATAAATTTTAATGGTTGTATCGAATTATTTTGGCTAGATTCGAGCCAGACAGAGTCGGATAATCGAGGAAAGGGTCTACTAGTGGATTAAATTGGAGCAAGACGAGGTAAGTCTCTTGTTTAATCTTGTGAGGGGGAAATTACCTCATAGGTGATTAAAATTAAATAATTATTGCTAATTGTGGGGGCTACGTATGCACGAGGTGACGAGAGTCCGTGTGTAGCTACTATTAATCCTAAAGTCTGGGTAGTTTAGGACTCAAAGCATGAATTACTTGTGTAAATTGTGTAATTATATATATATATATATATATATATATATATATATATATATATATATATATATATTGTGAATTGTTAGATAAAAATACTAAAGGATGAAAATCTCATATACTTGATTTTTCAGTTTAAATTAAATAATTGTTAAGAGAAATTGTTCTTCCTCCTGATTTTATCTTATGACAAATATACTTTCATTTCGGAGGTACATAAGAAAATGCCCTCCTTTCTTGTGGAGCGGGCCGAACACCTCGGCAGGATAGATTCATCTATGGATCGTGTCGCACATCCCTCGATAGTGTACACGAAACTCTGGATCGGTCCATACGACCTCGGCAGAAATTGTGCCTGATAATAAAAATTTCACGATATTTGGACAGTTTATTGCAGCTTTTAAAGCCATTTGATAAACTGGAAATTTAATGAAATTGAATTACAGCTTGTATAGCTATTTGATAAATTGGATTTTTTTATTGAAATTGAAGGATTTAATTAATAGATTGAAAATTATTGCATTTGAAGGATTTTTATTATTTCTGCTAAATAAATAAAATTATTGTTAACTGTGTGAATCATGATGATTTGAATAATTATAATTTATTTCATTTTTTATTGTTGACCCTTAGTGAGTGTCAAAGTTGTCCATCTCGTCTCTACCACTTCGAGATTAGGCTTGATACTTACTGGGTACACGTTGTTTACGTACTCATGCTACACTTGCTACACTTTTTGTGCAGGATCTGAGACAGATACTAGTGGAGGACCTATCATAGCACATCCTCGTTATCTAGGGGCATAGTGGTGAGCTGCCTTTCTGAGCTGTCCTGCAGCTACCAGTACCTCTTCTTGTATTTTTAATTCTGTCTATTTTCATTTCTGACAGTATTTGAATTTTTGCATAACCTACTAGATGTTCATACACTTGTGACACCAGGTCTTGGCACACACATTGGTAGAATTTGGTGTCTTATTATTTTTCTTGGATTTAAATTTTATCGATATATGTTTAATTTATTAGTTGGCTTGCCTAGCTGTAGAGTTGGGCGCCATCATGACCTATAGGTGAAATTGGGTCGTGTCAAGGTGAGAGCATCTTAGAGAGAGAAAGTGAAGACCTAGTCAACTGTCCATCAATTCTTGTTCAAGGTTTGAAGATTTCACAAGGATCTTGCTAGGGTTTCAAAGAGGTAAGAATTTCTTCCCCCAATTCTTCAATTTTGATTTTTCGGGTAAAAGATGGGAGATTAAGAGTATGATTCTTGGGTGTGAAAGTATTATTTATACATACACATATCGTTGAGTTCAAATGGGTAAAGATTGGGCTGAAAATGGTAGAAATCTTCAAAGACTTTAATTGAAGATTTGAGGGTCGAGTTATCACGACCCAATTTTCCCTCCATTTGGGTATCGTGAGGGCACCTAGTTTTAGGGACTAGGTAAGCCTAACATTCATTGAAACAACAACATTATTTAAATAGCATCTAACAATTTGAAATAGAGATCTCTTAAAATTTACAATTCCCAAAATCAGTAGTACAAGTCATAAGCTCTACAGAGTGTTTGCTAGAAAACCTCTAAATACAATTGTCCAGAAATAGGAATAAATAGTGCAAAACTAAAGCTTGAAGGTGACTCCATAGCAACAGGTTTACCTTGAGTCTCCACAGCAACAGTCCACACAGCTAGCTAACGAACAAGTACCTGGATCTGCACAAAAATGTGCAGGAGTGTAGAATGAGCACACCAGAGCGGTGCCCAGTAAGTATCAAGACTAACCTCGGTGGAGTAGTGACGAGGAACAGTCAAGACACCCACTGGTCTAATAAACTGAATAGGTGTAAGTATATGAACAACAGAAGTATGATGTCTACATAAAGACTATGCAATATGGATCACAATACAGTAATGGCAACCAAGAAGGGAACAACAAGTATCAACGGAATATCATGAAAATAACAATGACAAAGTGAATAGAGCACAACCTAAATCCGGAACCACAAATACAGCAAGGACAAGTAATAACTCAGCGACTTACAACTGCTTTTACATCAGATTTTAGTCAACAACTCCACGAGGTACCGAACCTCGAACAAATCACAACTCACGGGTCTCAATACATGAACCCTAACACTTGGCATCATGTGCCCTCATAACACCTCATAACTGCACTGACGGCTCACGTGCCAATAGAGCCATTCTCACATAGAGTAAAGTAAACAAAGGTGAGCATCTATGCTTCACAATATCAAGAACAACTTTTATCCGATAAGAGTGCTTAACTACGTGTATGATTGTGCAAGTGTCCTACCATAATCCATGTCATCAAATTAGCATAAGGAGAAAGAACGGACAACACGAAGAATATTGTCTCACAACTTTCACAAGATAAACCTCACACAGTTACGTATACCACTACATAAATATCAATAACAAGAATGCACCCAGGCAACAAATCATCACAAATCAATCCCTGACACACCTCACCTTATCTCGCCACATGTGCAATAATAAGTAAGTGCATGCCTTGTCTCGCCACACGTGCATAACAATGTTCCCACCTTGTCTCTCCACATGCGCAACCCACATATATATATCCCGCCTTGTCACGCCGCATGTGCAAATATCAATAGTAATAATAGAACACCAGAAACCTCGTGCAACCTCATAACAACAACCGCATGGCAGAAACCTCGTGCATCACCACAACAAGTAAAACAACAACAATGGCAATAATACAAAGTACGACAAGTAAATAAACTCAAGAACTTTAAATCACAAGAAACGGTAGAACCAATTCGCAAGGAATAACCACAGTAAAGAATGTTAGCCGTAAAGAGAACAGCTCAACAAAAGGAAAACTAATGCGTAGCAACGATCCCACAATATACATTTCAACAACATGGAAGCTAACACGAGTCAAATAATTCCAAATAAAATAAGTCAACTAAGATATAAGATATCTTAACTTCTTTTAAGGTTGAGGAAACTACGAAGGATATTCAACAATTCAATTAAGGATGAGCAGCGGAAAAATAATCATAACCTCAATTAAGACTGAACAATTATAGGATGAAATAATATTAATTCCAAATAAAGATAAGTAGTTATGAAAAGATAGCATGGTTATAAAAGAGATAACAGTTTCAATTAAGGCACATATGAATCAAGTAACAATAATAATGGATCATGAAGCAATTGATTCTAATTAAGCAGGTAGATGTGAATCTAGTAATTAAGATATATATAATCATAATAAGAATACTACATATTCAATAAATACAAGGACCTAAGAACCCTAAAATGCCAACTTTCCACGAATAAGTCTGTGCACGCACTCGTTACCTCGTGTACACGGACTGCAAACAATATAGAAGACTCAAATCCTAAGGGGAAGTCCCCCACACAAGGTTAGGCAAGATACTTACCTCGAACCAAGCTCAAACAGTTCGTAAGAATGCCCTTTCCTCGATTATCAGAATCGAATGGCTCAAATCTAGCCAAACGCAAATTGCATATCATGAATACAACCATAATAGACTCATCTAATTAGTGAAATCAATATTTTAAAAAAAAATTCCGAAATCCGCCCTAAAAAGTCGATCCGGGCTCACGTCTCGGAATCGGGTAAAAGTCACAAAATACAAACACTCATTCACTCACGAGTCTAACCATACTAAAATCATCAAATTCCGATACCATATCATCCCTCAAACCGTGTTTTTTTCATTTTGAAAATTTTCTTCAAAAACCACCCTTTTCCTCAACTCAAAACATAAATTAAATGATAAAAATAAAGATAAAATCATGGAAATAAATAAATTCTAGTTGCAGAACACTTACCCAAATGATTTTCTTGAAAACCCCATAAGGAAGCTCCCAAAACCGAAGTCTAAAACTCAAAATATGAAGAAAATGGCCTAACCCGAGACTTAATGTTTCTGCCAGGACTTCTGCATCTGCGGACTAGGAGGCGCACCTGCGCACTCGCATTTGCGAGAAAGGGTCCGCATCTGCGAACCCAGCTGGCCAGGCCTGAAACCGCATCTGCGGATTTACAGCGGCACCGCAGAAGCGAAAGGGGGAACGCAGAAGCGAGTTTCTTCGCAGATGCGATCGAGGAACCGGAAAAGCGGCCTTCGCACCTGCGTGTAATCTTCTGCAGAATCGAGCAAGCTCCCAGGCCTCAAGGATCGCAGAAGCAGAGCCACACTTGTGCTCCAAGCATCGCAGGTGCGAAAACACCAGAACTAGACCTGTTCAAAACCATGAAAAAATCTGAAACACGTCTGAAACACACACGAGCCCCCTGGAACCTCGTCCAAGCATACCAATAAGTTCCATACCCTAATACGGACTCGCTCGAGGTCTCAAATCATATCAAACAATGTCGAAACTATGAATCATACCATGAATCAAACTTATAAATTTTCAAATCTTCCAACTTCTAAAACCCGTGCTGAAACCTATCAAATCAACCCGGAATGGCATCAAATTTTGCAGGCAAGTCCCAAATAACATAACAGAGTTGTTCCATCTCTCGGAATCACATTCTGACCCCGATATCAAAAAGTCCACTTCCGGTCCAAATCTCCAAAAATTTAACTTTCACCATTTCAAGCCTAAATCAGCTACAGACCTCAGATTCACAGTCCGGACACGCTCCTAAGTCCAAAATCACCCGACGGAGTTAAAGAAACCGACGGAACTCCATTCCGGAGTTGTCTTCATATAGTTCAGACTACGGTCAAAATCCTAAGACTTAAGCTTCCGTTTTAGGGACTAAGTGTCCCAAATCACTCTGAATCATCCGGTAACTGAATTCAACCACGCTCGCAAGTCAATACACATAATACAAAGTTGCTCAGGTCCTTATGCCGCCGAACGGGACATAAATTCTCAAAACGACCGGCCGGGTCGTTACATCCTTCCCATCTTAAACAAGCGTTCGTCCTCGAAAGTGTTAAGAATCGCCTCTAAGTTTTCAAATCACTGAAAGTACATATTCAACATACACCCGTGGGGGACCCCACGTCACCCTAATCCACATAAGCCTAACGACACCATCCCAACTGTAATTTATCCTTTCTATCAACACCAATAAGCCTTAGAGTCAAAATTCTCACCTTCATTTATCTTCAAAAGACCCGATTCTAAATTCATAACCGATATCAGTCTCAACTAACTGTAACAACCCATGCCTACACCCACAAGGTACGGCCACACAACAAGACACACCACATATAGGCCCATAAAAACATTTAAGATCACAATAGCTGCCCGAAATCAAAACCAGCACCAGCAATTAGACCCATACCCGTTAGCAACCCATTTCAAACCTACACAACGCTGACAATGATGCAAGAAACATGAAGACCTCATAACTATACACCCGAATCAACAAGTCACAACTAACACCACCGGGCACATACCCCGCAAGCCAAAACTTAAGAAGCACATAACGAAAATGACTGAATATGTAAAGAGAAACACATAAGAGAAATATCAAACAAGTCCGACAGGCACAACTCTATAACGGTACCCTATTACGAAATAATTTAAAAGGAAAATTAAAGTATATGAACAAATCACAAGGATCTCATCCTGATATAACTTCCACCGTGGTACTCAGCCCGGCTCAACATATCAAATCACATGGAATTGCGAGGGCCTCACCCTCAACTCTGAATCGCAAGTCAAATACACATCATACCAATGGAAATCTCCCACTAACTCAATTCTGCCAATAAAATCACAATACTTACTAAACTCTCACCCCGGTAGAGTATCAAATCACAAATCGTAACCAAATTACTCAGGAATCACATTAAACCTGCCATAATGGACAACATGAATTCACTTCTAGCCTCGTAACTTTCAAAATGAATTAAAACAACGATATACACGGCTATCACTCATAGAATCTCCCAACAGGGGCAAACACATAAACATGATACTAAGTCATGAACTCACCCATAGGTGGGACAACAAATAGGGGAACTCGCCCCGATAAGCCGAACCGAATCAAAATACGAATGGTGTCCCTCTATAACAAATCAAAAGCATACCTGTATGACATCATCTGGCGTAGTGGCCTCAAGCCTACTCTATGAAACATATCAACGGGTCAGGCCTTCCTCTCTTGGGCACCCTCTACTCGCCTGAATACTCCGCTGTGACACACCTGTCCGGAGTCTAGGACAATATCTTACCCTGTGGATGGTATCTTCACACTCGAAGCAACCTCTCTGCTGACGTGGCTGTGGGAACTGTGCGGTACGGGTACTCTGAGACCCATGAGCACCTGAAACAGTATGCGAAGCCTGAAGTGCAAACTGTACTGGCTGACCCACAAAACCTCTACCATATCGTACCCTGCCTCCAAAATAAGTACCAGTAGATCTCTACGGTCTACGAGGCCTCCTCACCTCCATGTCCTCTCTCTCTCCTGATCTCGCATATACTCTCTCACATGGCCCCGCATGGCCTCTCTCTCCTAAACCCACATGCCCTCTACACGAAGAGCGATCCCTACCACCTGTAAAATGAAACATCTGACTCTAACTCCCGATCCATACTGAACCGAATATCATGCCTGAGTCCCTCAATGAATCTATGGACACGCTCTCTAACTGTGGCGACCAAAGCATGTGCATGCCTAGCCAAATCACTGAATGTCACGGCATACTCTGACACTGACATAGTGTCCTGGCGCAGATGCTCAAACTCCGCATGCCATGCATCTCGAAGGGACTGAAGTACAAGCTCCCTCAGGAACATCTCTGAAAACTGAACCCATATAAGTGAAGCTAACTCGGTTGGGCTACCCAACTCATATGCACGCCACCACTGATAGGCTGCTCCTCTAAACTCGAATATACCCACAGTGCGGAGAATGCGATGGCACTCCTCCAGAAATCCATGTGTAGTCTCTGAAGCCAAACCACTGAATGTAGGAGGGTCATATTTCTTGAACCTTGCAAGTCTAAGTTGCTCTTCCTCAGATGTTGTTGCCCTGACCACGGGCTGAACTGGAACCACAGGTTGTGTCACTATGACACCTGGAACCTGACCAACATGAACTCGCTACTCTAGGGTGTGGGCGGCGGGAGTCTAAGTTCCTCCCCCGGTCTGTGAAATAGATGGTGCGACCGAAATCAACCCCGCCTACACCAATGCACCAAACATGTTCAGGAATTGTGCTAAGGTCTCCTGAAGTCCGGGGGTAACAGCAGGCGCCTCCGGTACCTTCTCCCCAATTGGAACTATTGGCGGCTCCTCAACTGCTACTCTGGTAGGTGCTCTAGATGCGGCACGTACTCCTCATCGGCCTCTGCCTCTTCCCCTAGCGACATCTGCTCCGGGGGTAACGTTATCAACAACTGCAGCTCGTGTCCTCACCATCTATGAGAGAATGGAATGATAAAAGTTCAAACTTCAAGATCAATGAACTCGCACGATAGAAATGAAAGAAGTGAGATTGTCCTAATAGTTTTGTAGCCTCTCAAAGATAAGCACAGACGTCTCTGTACCGATCCGCAAGACTCTACTAAACTAGCTTATAACTTGTAGCACCTATGAACCTAGAGCTCTGATAGCAACTTGTCACGACCCAATATTCCCTTTGTTTGGGTATCGTGATGGCACCTAGTCTTAGGGACTAGGTAAGCCTAACATTCATTGAAATAACAACATTATTTAAATAGCATCTAACAATTTGAAATAGAAATCTCTTATTTATAATTTCCAAAACTGGTAGTACAAGTCATAAGCTATATAGAGTGTTTGATAGAAAACCTCTAAATACAACTGTCCAGAAATAGGAATAAACGGTGCAAAACGAACACTTGAAGGTGACTCTAAGGCCTGCGAACGCAGCAACAGGTTTACCTTGAGTCTCCACAGCAACAGTCCACACAGCTAGCTAACGAACAAGTCCCTGGATCTGCACAAAAATGTGCAGAAGTGTAGAATGAACACACCACAGCGGTGCCCAGTAAGTATCAAGACTAACCTCGGTGGAGTAGTGACGAGGAACGGTCAATACACCCACTGGTCTAATAAACTGAACATGTGTAAGTATATGAACAACATAAATATGACGTCTACATAAAGACTATGCAATATGGCTCATAATACAGTAACGGCAACCAAGAAGGGAACAACAAGTATCAACGAAATATCATGAAAATGACACAGACAAAGTGAATGGAGCACAACCTAAATCCGGAATCACAAATACAGCAAGGACAAGTAATAACTCAACGACCTACAACTGCTTTTACATCAGGTTTTATTCAACAACTCCACGAGGTACCGAACCGCGGACAAATCACAACTCAAGGGTCTCAATACCTGAACCCTAACACTTGGCATCATGTTCCATCACAACACCTCATAACCACATTGACGGCTCACGTGCCAATAGAGCCATTCTCAGATAGAGTAAAGTAAACAAGGGTGAGCATCTATGCTCCACAATATCAAGAACACTTCTTATCCGATAAGAGTTCTTAACTACGTCTATGTTTGTGCAAGTGTCCTACCATAGTCCATGTCAGCAAATAAGCATAAGGAAAAAGAACGGACAGCACGTAGAATATTGTCTCACAGCTTTCACAAGATAAAGCTCACACAGGTATGTATACCACTACATAAATATCAATAACAAGAATGCCCCCAGGCCACAAATCATCACAAATCAATCCCTGACACAGCCCACCTTGTCTCGCCACGTGTGCAATAATAAAGTAAGTGCCCACCTTGTCTTGTCACACGTTCATAACAATGTTCCCACCTTGTCTCGCTAACTTTCCACAAATAAGTCTGTGCACGCACTCGTCACCTCGTGTACACAGACTACAATCAACATAGAAGACTCAAAATCCTAAGGGGCAGTCCCCCACACAAGGTTAGGCAAGATACTTGCCTCGAACGAAGCTCAAGCAGTCCGTAAGAATGCCCTTTCCTAGATTATCAGACTTCAAATGGCTCAAATCTAGCCAAACGCAAATTGCATATCATGAATACAACCATAATAGACTCATCTAATTAGTAAAATTAATATTTTAACAAAAATTTCGAAATCCGCCCTAAAAAGTCAATCCGGGCCCACGTCTCGGAATCGGGTAAAAGTCACAAAATACGAACACCCATTCACTCACGAGTCTAACCATACTAAAATCATCAAATTCCGATACCATTTCGTCCCTCAAATCGTGTTTTTTTAATTTTAAAAATTTTCTTCAAAAACCACCATTTTCCTCAACTCAAAACACAAATTAAATGATAAAAATAAATATAGAATCATGAAAATAAATAAATTCTTGTTGCAGAACACTTACCCAATCGATTTGCATGAAAAACTCATAAGGAAGCTCCCAAAACTAAAGTCTAAAACTCAAAATATGAAGAAAATGGCCGAACCCTCGACTTAATGTTTCAGCCATGACTTCCGCCGCATCTGCGGACTAGGAGGCGCACCTGCGTACTCGCATTTGCGAGAAAGGGTCCGCATCTGCGAATCCAACTAGCCATACCTGGAACCGCATCTGCGGATTAACAGCCACTCCAGCGGCACCGCAGAAGCGAAAGGGGGAAAGCAGAAGCGGCCTTCGCACCTGCGTGCAAGCTTCCACAGAAGCGAACAAGCTCCTAAGCCTCAAGGATCGCAGAAGCGACCAGGCTCACGCATAAGCGGAGCCGCACCTGCGCTCCAAGCGTCGCAGGTGCGAAAACACCAGAACCAGACATGTTTAAAAACATGAAAAACATCTGAAACTCGTCTGAAACACACCCGAGCCCCCTGGGACCTCGTTCAAGCATAACAACAAGTTCCATACCCTAATACGGACTCGCTCGAGGTCTCAAATCACATCAAACAACGTCAAAACTACGAATCGCACCATGAATCAAACTTATAAATTTTCAAATCTTCCAACTTCTAAAACCCGTGCCGAAACCTATCAAATCAACCCGGAATGACGTCAAATTTTGTAGGCAAGTCCCACATAACATAACAGAGTTGTTCCAACTTTCGGAATCGCATTCTGACCCCGATATCCAAAAGTCCACTTCCGGTCCAAATCTCCAAAAAATTGACTTTAGCCATTTCAAGCCTAAATCAGCTACAGACCTCGGATTCATAGTCCGGACACACTCCTAAGTTCAAAATAACCCAATGGAGCTAACGAAACTGACGGAACTCTATTCCGGAGTCGTCTTCACATAGTTACGACTACGGTCAAAATCCTAAGACTTAAGCTTTCGTTTTAGGGACTAAGTGTCCCAAATCACTCCGAATCATCCGGTAACTGAATTCAACCATACACGCAAGTCAATACACATAATACAAAGCTGCTCAGGTCCTTATGCCGCCGAATGAGACTAAAATTCTTAAAATAACCGGTCGAGTCGTTACACGAGTTGATGTTGGAATTTTGTGAAATTTGTATGGTTGGACTCGTGGTTGGATGAGCATTCATATTTTATAATTTTTGTCGGGTTCCTAGGCATGGGTCCCACGGGCAATATTTGGGTTAAATTTTGGATTTTATTGGAAAATTTATATTTTCTTATGGAATTAATTACAATAATTTGTATTGACTGAATCGAATTAATTGTGGCTAGAGACGAGGCTTTCAGAGACCAATTCTCGTGGCAAGGGCATAGCGGAATAAGGAATTATATGGTTTGAGATAAGTAACAGTTCTAAATTTGGTCCTGAGTGTATGAAACCCTGGATTATGTGTTATGTGATTGGTTTTGAGGTGACGCACATGCTAGTTGACGGGCGTGTGTGCGTGCACCGTAGGAATTGTGACTTGGTCAAATTCCATGAAACTATATAGTTAAATAATCTATTGATATCCGTACATTCTCTACGTGTTAGAGAAAACTGAGCTGAGACTCGTATTAAAAACCATGCTTAGGCATATGCTAATATTGTTGGTACCCACTTGGGTCATTTTTGTGGTTGAATTATATGTTCAAACTGTAATTTCACATTGAGTCATGTTCATTCATTTCATATCATATCTTACTCTCTATTGCTATTTATTGATGCATCATATTATCATTTTTGGGCTAATTTTCATGACATCTAGAGCTCGAAGGACTGGAGAGGTTGATGACTGAGTGAGGCCGAGGGCCTAATTGTGAGGATATTTATGGGATCGGGATACATGCCGCATCATGTTTCATTGTTATATGCCATGATTGGCTTGTTATAGCTCTTGGGCTGAAGGAGCCCCTTCGGAGTCTGTACACACCCCCAGCAAGTGAGCACAGGTACCTACTAAGTGCGAGTGTCGAGTGCTGAGTGATTGTGAGGAAGGAGTGACTGTGAGGTTGGAGTGAATGGGAGTACTGAGTGACTGTACTCTGAGAGGATGCATTGATTCCATTATTGATGCATTTCGGCTGTCATTATCACTGTTTTGGAAAAACTCTTTAAAACATTATTTATGTTTCAGTCAAATTTGATATGAAATCACTATGGAGTTTTAAATGTTGAACTTGAAAGCATGCCTACCTTTTAATGTTGGAAATTACTGTATTTGGACTTAGCTGTGAAGCTCGTCACTACTTTCAGTTCTTTATTTATTATTGTTACTTACTGAGTTAGTTGTACTCATACTACACCCTGCACTTTGTGTGCAGATCCAGGTAATTCGGGACACAGCGGGTGTTAATTTTTTCGCACAGTTGATTCTTCGGAGATTTCGAGGTAGCTGTCGTGTTTCGCATACCTTATTTCTCCTTCCCTATCTCCTTGTTTACTGTATTTGGTCTCAAATTATTATAGACTGTAGTTTCCAGACTTGTGATGTATAAATGCTCATATACTTAGTGACACCCCGATGTTGGTAGTGTTTGTATCGGAATTTGTGAGAGTTTTGGTATTGTATTAAACATTATGTTTTCAAACTTAAAGAAAATGTGGGTTATTGACGTTGTCGGCTTGCCTAGTACTGAGATAGGCGTTATCACGACAGTTTAGGATTTGGGGTTGTGACACTTTTACTCTCCTAAATTTTATGAAGTTTCTTAAATTCTATGACCTTTTTCAATTAATAAATGAAATTCTTATTTCATTGTACGATGAGTGTATGGAGTTGCTTATGAGAAATTACTTCTTTCAAGTTTTTAATAGCTATTTGAATTTTTAAAATAAAAAAAAAATATTTTTCCTTGTAAACGAATGTTGTCAGAATATATATTATCTTTTAGAAAATAGATTTTCATTGGACAAAATCAAAATTTTATTATTTTTTAAAATATTAAAAACTTAGAAATCAACTAAAACTTTTAATTATTAAATATTTTCTTATTTGAACTATATAAAAACTTCTAATATTTAAGAAGTTAAAGTTAAATAAAATTTTACTTATACAAATTATTTTATTATTTGACTTCTGTAAGAAACTATATAATTTATTTTCATATTTAAAATAATGTCTTTTCTTAGTTTGAATTTTTTAAGTTTATTCCAACGGGCAGAGCCGTGCTACTTTTACTTCTCAGTGTGAAAATACAAAAAGGTTTAAAAGATAAAACTAATGGTTCTTCATCAATATTATAAATGATTCGGGATAGAAAGTAAAAAAATCGAAATTTTGTGGGATTGTGTTTATACTTTACATTAAAATAGTAAATTAATTTTCTAAAAAAAAGTTCAAGTTATATAAAGTTGTAGTAGTTTGTAGAACTGTACCTAATACTTAAAAATTTGAAGTCAACTAATAATAGAACTTATTAAATTTGTAAGTCAATCTAAATTTCTTCTCTTGAGTTTCTAGACTTATATGGTATTTCAAGCGACTAACTCTGCACACAATATTAATAGAGTCTAAATCAGAGTCTAATTCTAGATAAAACTAAAAATAAAGTTCTTGATCATCTTGTTAGGTGTTTCAACTCCTTTGAACATCTTTCACCTCTCTCAAAATTATCCAAAATAAATACAAGGGTGCTAGCCTCCAAACATATCTTCTTTATTTCCTAATATATTTTTATGTCGTGAATATGCCTCTAAATATCAAAATTAATTAATCTTTTTTCACATAATTCAGTCTTACTTATCTTCTATGTACAACATAATTGCATATTTTTAAAAATACATATTAAGAACTATTTTTAAGAAAATGTTCTATACGACTTCCAAGAACATCAAAGAAATGAATCATCATTAATCCTTCATAAAAGATGTCATGAGTTCGCTCCTAAAAGAAATTCCAAATATAATTTATTATCTTTTATATGTTTCTATCTTACTTAAACTTTAGATTACAAAGATGATTTCATTTATTAGAAAGTAAAAGAAATTTCTCTTTTAAAATGTGGTATATTGTAACGACCCGGCCAGTCGTTTTGAGAGTTGTCGCCCCATTCCCCCAGTTACTGCTCAATTTATGCTTCACAGTTGTTATGTGACTTGCCGGGTTGATTAGTTTGGATCTGGTGAGGTTTTAGGAATGAATTGGAACACTTAGTTCCAAGGTTTACAGTTTAAGTTGAAAAGGTGATCTGTCACGACCCAAACTCCCTCTGTATAATGTCGTGACGGCACCTAGTCTCTACGACTAGGTAAGCCTAACAAATTGCGGAATATAACAAAAATGAAAGAAAAATTTGGCAACTAATAGCAGTGGATAACTAAATAACTAATAACAATGCCGCTCATCATGTGCAATAACCAATACTCTATAATACACAGTCATCCCAAAACTCGGAACATCATAAGTCACAAGTTACAGAAGAAAACTAGTATCTCTATACACCAAAGTCTAACAAAAGAAGTACGGAAGGTAAATGAAATAGGAGAGAATAGAGGGGGACTCCGAAGTCTGCGGAAGCAGCAGATATACCTTGAAGCCTCTGTACAACAGCAAGCACTCTCACCTTGTTGCGGGGATGATAAGAAGCACTTAGATCTGCACACAAAAATATGTGCAGAAGAGTAGCATGAGTACACCACAACGGTACCCAGTAAGTGCCAAGCCTAACCTCGGTAGAGTAGTGACGAGGTCAGGTCAGGTCAGGCCTACTGCTATATAACAAATAAAGCAGAAAAATATAATAGTATAATAAGAGACTGAAATTTAACAAAAAGAAAACACAGCAATATAACAATGCAACACACAGGGATAAACATCAGGGGATCTCCCGAGATACCGTCTCGTAGTCCCAAAATAAATATGTAGGGAGAACTCCCGAGGTACCGCCTTGTAGTCTCAAAAGTAAATATACAGGGAGAACTCCCGAGGAACCGCCTCGTAGTCTCAAAAGTAAATGTCTAGAGAGAACTCCCGAGGAACCGCCTTGTAGTCTCAAAAGTAAATATACAGGGAGGACTCCCGAGGAACCGCTGTCACGACCCAATTTTCCCTCTGTTTGGTATCTTGATGGCACCTAGTCTTAGGGACTAGGTAAGCCTAACATTTATTGAAACAACAATATTATTTAAATAACATCTAACAATTTAAATAGAAATCTCTTACAATTTCCAAAACCGGTAGTATAAGTCATAAGCTCTACAGAGTGTTTGCTAGAAAATTTCTAAATATAACTGTCCAGAAATAGGAATAAACAGTGCAAAACGAAAACTTGAAGGTGACTCCAAGGCCTGCGAACGCAGCAACAGGTTTACCTTGAGTCTCCACAGCAACAGTCCACACAGCTAGCTAACGAACAAGTACCTAGATCTGCACAAAAAGGTGCAGAAGTGTAGAATGAGCACACCACAGCGGTGCCCAGTAAGTATCAAGACTAATCTCGGCGGAGTAGTGACGAGGAACAGTCAAGACACCTACTGGTCTAATAAACTGAATAGGTATAAGTATATGAACAACAGAAGTATGATGTCTACATAAAGACTAAGCAATATGGCTCACAATACAGTAATGGCAACTAGGAAGGAAACAACAAGTGTCAACGGAATATCATGAAAATGACACAAACAAAGTGAATGGAGAACAACCTAAATCTGGAATCACAAATACAACAAGGACAAGTAATAACTCAGCGACTTACAACTGCTTTTACATCAGGTTTTAGTCAATAACTCCACGAGGTACCGAACTTCGGACAAATCATAACTCACGGGTCTCAATACCTAAACCCTAACACTTGCCATCATATGCCCTCATAACACCTCATAATCGCACTAACGGCTCACGTGCCAATAGAGTCATTCTCACAAAGAAGTAAAGTAAATAAGGGTGAGCATCTATGCTCAACAATATCAAGAGCACCTCTTATCCGATAAGAGTGCTTAACTACGTGTATGCTTGTGCAAGTATCCTACCATAGTCCATGTCAGCAAATAAGCATAAGGAAAAAGAACGGACAGCACGTAGAATATTTTCTCATAGCTTTCACAAGATAAAGCTCACACATGTACGTATACCACTACACAAATATAAACAACAAGAATGCCCCCAGGCCACAAATTATCACAATCCAATCCCTGACACAGCCCACCTTGTCTCGCCACATGTGCAATTATAAAGTAAGTGCACACCTTATCTCGCCACATGTGCATAATAATATTCCCATATTGTCCCGACATATGCGCAACCCACATATATATACATATCCCGCCTTGTCACGTCGCATGTGCAAATATCAATAGTACCAATAGCACGGCAGAAACCTCGTGCAACCCCATAACAACAACTGCACGGTAGAAACCTCGTGCATCACAATAATAACAACCGCACGGCAGAAACCTCGTGCATCACCACAACAAGTACAACATCAACAATGGCAATAATACAAAGTACGACAAGTAAATCAACTCAAGAACGTTAAATCACAAGAAACGGTAGAACCAATTCACAAGGAATAACCATAGTAAAGAATGCTAGGCGTAAAGAGAACAACTCAACAAGGGAAGAACTAATATGTAGCAATGGTCCCACAATATACATTTCAACAACAGGGAAGCTAACATGAGTCAAATAAATCCAAATAAAACAAGTCGACTAAAATGTGGGATATCTAAAACTTCTTTTACGGTTGAGGAAATTTCGAAGGATATTCAACAATTCAATTAAGGATAAGCAGCGGAAAGATAATCATAACCTCAATTAAGACTGAAAAAATTATAGGATGAGATAATAATAATAATAATACCAAATAAAGATAAGCTATTATGAAAAGATAGCATGACAATAGAGGAGGTAAAATCTTCAGTTAAGTCAAATAAGAGTCAAATAGGCAATAAGAGTGAATCCTGAAAATAATTAATTCTAATTAAAGCATATAGAGGTGAAAATAGTAAATAGGAACTTAATCATATCAAGAACAACTTCATACTCACTGAATATAAGGACCTAAGAATCCTAAAAGGCCAACTTTTCACAAAGAAGTCCGAGCACACTCCCGTCACCTCGCGTACATGGACTACAATAAGCATAGAAGACTCAAATCCTATGGGAAAAATCCCCCACACAAGGTTAGGCAAGATACTTACCTCGAACCAAGCTCAAACAATCGGTCACAATGCCTTTCCCATGAATATCCGACTCTGAATGACCCAAATCTAGCCAAAACAATTACATATCATAATTACAACTATATTAGGCTAATCAAATTAATGAAATCAAGATGTTAGTAAAAATTCTGAAATCCATCCTAAAAAGTCCACCCGAGTCTGCGTCTCGGAATTGGGTAAAAGCCACAAAATACGAACACACATTCACTCACGAGTTTAACCATACTAAAATCATCAAATTCCGGTACCATTTCGTCCCTCAAATGGTGATTTTTCATTTTGAAAATTTTCTTCAAAAACCACCCTTTTTTCCTCAACTAAAATACAAATTAAATGATAAAAATAAAGATAGAATCATGGAAATAAATAAATTCTAGGTGAAGAACACTAACCCAGTCGATTTGCTTGAAAAATCCACAAAGAAACTCCCAAAACCGAAGTCTAAAACTCAAAATATGAAGAAAATTGACAAACCCTCGACTTAAATGATTCTGCCAGGATTTCTGCATCTGCGGACTAGGAGGCGCACCTGCGCACTCGCATTTGTGAGAAAGAGTTTGTATCTGCGCACTCAGCTGGCCAGGCCTGGAACCACATCTGCGGATTTACAGTCGCACCAGCGGCACCGCAGAAGCGAAAGGGGGCACCGCAGAAGCGAAAGGGGGAAACGCAGAAGCGAGCTACTTCGCAGATGCGATCGAGGAACCGCATAAGCGGACTTCGCACCTGCATGCAAGCTTCCGCAGAAGAGAGCAAGATCCCAGGCCTCAAGGATCGCACAAGCGACTACACTCACGCAGAAGTGGCGCCTCACCTGCACTCCAAGCATCGCAGGTGCGAAAACACCAGAACCAGACCTGTTCAAAACCATGAAAACATCTGAAACTCGTCTGAAACACACCCGAGGCCCCCATGACCTCGTCCAAGCATACCAAAAGGTTCCATACCCTAATACGGACTCACTCGAGGTCTCAAATCACATCAAAACAATGTCGAATCTATAAATCACACCATGAATCGAACTTATAAATTTTCAAATATTCCCACTTCTAAACCTCGCGCCAAAGCCTATCAAATCAACCCGGAATGACGTCAAATTTTGCAGGCAAGTCCAAAATAACACAACGGAGTTGTTCCAGCTCTCGGAATTGTATTCCGACCCCGATATCAAAAAGTCCACTTCCGGTCCAAATTTCCAAAAATTTCGACTTTTGTCATTTCAAGCCTAAATCCGCTACAAACATCAAATTCACAGTCTGGACATTCTCCTAAGTACAAAATTATCCAATGGAGCTAACGGAACCAAAGGAACTCCATTCCGGAGTCGTCTTCACACAGTTCCAACTATGGTCAAAATCCTAAGACTTAAGCTTCCGTTTTAGGGACCAAGTGTCCCAAATCACCATGAATCATCCGGTAACTGAATTAAACTACGCATATAAGTCAATACACAAAATATGAAGCTGCTCAAGGCCTTATGCCGCCGAATGGGACATAAATTCTAAAAATGATCGGCGGGGTCATTACAACCGCCTCGTAGTCTCCAAAGTAAATGTGCAGGGAGAACTCCTGAGGAACCATCTCGTAACCTCAAAAGTAAATATGCAAGGAGAACTCTCGAGGAACCGTCTCGCAGTCTCAAAAGTAAATATACAGGGAAAACTCCCGAGAAACCGTCTCGTAGTCTCAAAAGTAAACACACAGCTCAACCGATAAATAGCATAGTTGACAACTAGAATTCTATAGTTAAGACCGATAAAGAACAAGGAAAAATATACAAATCAACTAGGCATGCTTCACATAGTTCAAATAAGCAGTTAAAGCACGTAGACATCTATATTAGGCTAATCAGGATAACTACGCATGTTGGAAGAGCTCAATTAAGAATGAAAACAGACTAATACTCATTTAAACAGTATAACTCAAATTAAAGAAAAAAAATATTACTACTCAGTAAAATAAATCGGGTTTTCAACAAATAACCCGTGTACGTACTCATCACCTCACGTACACTGTGCTCACATATCACGACGGTACCAAATCCTAAGGGGATTTCTCCCACACAAGGTTAGGCAAGCCACTTACCTCGATCCAAACTCAATCAATCCGGAAGAATGCCCTTTCCTCGATTATCCAACTTTGAATGGCCCAAATCTAGCCAAACACAATTGCATAACATACTATAATAGGCTAATCTAATTAATGAAATCAATACTTTAACTAAAATTCTGAAATTTGCCCTAAAAAGTCAATCCAGACCCACGTCTCTGAAGCGGGTAAAAGTCACAAAATATGAACACTCGTTCACTCACGAGTCCAACCATAAAAAATTTACTAAAATCCGACACCAAATAGTCTTTCAAATCCTCAAATCAAACACTCCAAATCCCTTGTCTCAACTCCCAAATTTCACCTTAAATACACACTAACTAGTTGGAAAAATAAATAGGGGAAATTGATCAAAAATAAGCACAAGGGACTTACCTCAAGATATCCCTCAAAAATGCTCTCAAGAAATCTCCAAACCCGAGCTCAAAATGTCAAAAATGAGCAAAAATCGCGAACCCTTGCATTTAAGTGTTCTGCCCAGACATTTCGCACCTGCGGACCTCTAGTCGTACCTACGACGCCGCACCTGCGGAATTTCCATCGCATGTGCGGAAATAACTTAAAGGGACTGGGTCTGCATCTGCGAGCAATGGGTCGACAAAACTCCATTATGGAGTCGTCTTCATATAGTTCTGACTACGGTCAAAATCCTAAGGCTTAAGGTTCCGTTTTAGGGACTAAGTGTCCCAATTCACTCTGAATCCACAACAACAACCTCCCGACAAGTCACATAAGTAGAAGAAGATACGGGGGAAGCAGTTAATAGGGGATCGGGGCTAATACACTCAAAACGATCGGCGGGGTCGTTACATCATCCCCTTCTTAAAATAATCGTTCGTCCTCGAACAAGCATAGAGACATACCTGAAGTGGTGAAAAGATGAGGATATCGGTTGCGCATATCATGCTCGGTCTCCCAAGTCGCCTCCTCGGCCAGCTGACCCCTCCACTGAACCTTCACGGAAGCAATGTTCTTTGATCTCAGCTTTTAAACCTGCTTGTCCAAAATAGCCACTGGCTCTTCAACATAAGATAGATCTTTGTCCAACTGGACTGAGCTGAAATCCAACACATGAGCCGGATCGCTGTGATACTTCCAAAGTATAGAAACATGGAATACTGGATGGACTCCTGCTAGACTGGGAGGTAAGGCAACCTCATAAGCAACCTCCCCAACTCGCCGCAACACCTCATAGGGACCAATGAACCTTGGGCTCAGCTTGCCCTTCTTTCCGAACCTCATAATGCCAGTCATAGGCAAAACCCGGAGCAAGACCCGCTATCCAACCATTAATGCAACATCGCGAACCTTCCGATCCGCATAACTCTTTTATCTGGACTGGGCTATGTGAAGTCGATCCTGAATCACCTTCACCTTATCCAGGGCATCCAAAACCAAGCATGTACCCAGCAATCTAGCCTCGCCCGGCTCAAACCAACCCACTGGAGACCGACACCGCCTACCATACAGAGCCTCATACGGTGCCATCTTAATGCTCGACTGATAACTGTTGTTTTAGGCAAACTCCGCAAGTGGCAAGAACTGATTCCAAGCACCCCCAAAATATATCACACAAACGCGGAGCATATCCTCCAGTATCTGAATAGTGCATTCGAACTACCTGTCCGTCTGAGGGTGAAACGTTGTGCTCAACTCAACCCAAGTACCCAACACCTGTTCTACAGCCCTCTAGAACCATGATATAAATTGCGTACCCCGGTCAGAGATGATAGATACCGGTATGCCATGAAACTTGACATTCTCACGGATATAAATTTGAGCCAACTGCTCGTAAGAATAGGTAGTCATCACAGGAATGAAATAAGCTGACTTGGTCAGCCTATCCACAATCACCCAATCTACGTCAAACTTTCGCTGAGTCCGTGGGAGTCCAACAACGAAATCCATAGTGATCCGCTCCCATTTCCACTCCGGAATCTCTATCTTCTGAAGCAATCCACCTGGCCGCTGATGCTCATGCTTAATCTGCTGGCAATTTAGACACCGAGCCACAAACTCCACTATGTCCTTTTTTATCCTCCTCCACTAGTAATGCTGCCTCAAGTACCGGTACATCTTCGCGGCACTCGGATGAATGGAGTACCGCGAGCTGTGAGCCTCCTGGAGAATCAACTCCCGCAACCCATCTACATTGGGCACACATAGCCTGCCATGCATCCTCAATGCACCATCATCTTCAATAGTGACCTCCTTAGCATCACCGTGTTGAAACGTGTCCTTAAGGACAAGCAAATGGAGGTCATTATAGTGACGCTCCCTGATACGATCATAAAGAGAAGACCGAGAGACCACACAAGCCAATACTCGACTCGGCTCAGAAATATTCAATCTCACAAACTCGCTGGCTAAGGCCTGAACATCCAACGCCAATGACCTCTCTGTTGCTGGTAGATATGCTAAACTCCCAAAACTCTCTACCCGACGATTCAAAGCATCGGCCACCATATTGGCCTTCCCCGGATGGTACAAAATGGTGATATCATAATCCTTAAGCAGCTCTAACCACCTCCTCTGGCGCAAATTCAGATCCTTCTGGTTGAACAGATGCTGCAAACTCCAGTGATTGGTGTAAATCTTACAAGGGACACCGTACAAATAGTGCCGCCAAATCTTCAAGGTATGAACAATAGATGCTAACTCAAGGTCGTGGACAGGATAGTACTTTTCATGCATCTTCAGCTGTCTATACGCATAGGCAATCACCCTACCATCCTGCATCAACACCGCATCGAGACCAATCTGCGATGCATCACAATATACAGTATAAGTGTTGATACCCAATTTTGCCCTCATATATTTTTCGAACAACATATATACTTTCAAAATATCATTTTGCATTATTATTTAATTTACAAGATTTACACAAGCACTTCTTATAATTTTCCATAATTTTAGAGTTTTTAAATTAATTTTCTCGCATTAATTTACATAAAAAATTCAGTAATTACCCTTTTAAATTATTTTTGATGACTTAATCACTTAAAATTATTATTTGCATACCTAATACATTTTTGAAATATTTTCACTTAATTTTATATAATTACAATTGTATTTTTAGGCTATTCGCATAAATTTACAATAATAGCCTATATTTTGCATTCTTATTGCAAATGATACTTAATTTAGGGTCAAAATAATATTTTACATTTTTTATAGTCTTACATTATTGTTTAAATTATTAATTTGCATAAGTAGTATTTTTATATATTTATTTAGCTATTTTATTAAATTATTTCCCTTTTAATTTCTATTTAGAAGAGTTGGCCCAATTTTTAAACTAATTTTCGGACCAAAAGGCCCAATACCCTAACCCAATAACCCCTATCCCAACACCAGCAACCCACCACCCATACCCATTTAATTAACCCGCCCCAATCCCTCTTTAAAATCCCGGTCATTGATCTCTAAGATCAACGACCCACAATCAACCTACCCTTTTAAATTACCCAACCCCAAACCCTAATCCCATTTCCCTCTAACCCGCTGCCCTGAAACCCTCCCCCTTCTCTGAAGAACCCTAATCGCCGCCTTCCTAAAACTCTCTGAATCGATCTCAAACAGGGATTCTTTCCATGATCTGCTTACCTTATTTGTATTATCTCGTTACCATTCACCTGTTCGTGGTGTTACTTAGTACTTGCCCGATTTTGGCAAGTACTACCTCTCTGAATCAAGTGTAATCATCCTCAACCTACAAGATTCAGACGAAAATCCGTTTGTATACACTCTCAACAGGATCATGTGGGTTCGATTCACCGAGATTCTTGGCTAATTTTTGAACATTTGCCAACTAGGGTTTGTCCGATTTTTTTTTTTACCTATTTCTACTCGGAATAGGCTATGCATGTGACTTTCCTTGTTCCTGCTTAAATTTGACTGATTTTCTTTCCCTATTTGTGTTTAATTGATTGTTTTCCATATTTGTTCTTCCCATTTCTATCACTATATAAACCCCTCCCAAGTCTCCTTTAAGACAGACTTTGAAATCGATTTTCTTCACTAAATATTGGGGTTTTGCTACTCTCTTGCTCTGTATTCTGTATTGGCCGGATAAAAGCCAAGGCCATTAACACCTTGTTACTTAACCTGTTTTTGGTGCGAGCAATGCCCTGAGTTCATCGAATCTCTTGGGAACTTTGACGCATTGGGATTCTAGATTTTCTGTGGAAGTTCATTCTTTACTATTCTTCGCTTAACTGGTGAGTTACTAGACTTTGTAATTTCATTCCTATGTATCTATGATTTGCATATGTTTTCACTCCTGAAGTTCGTCAGTTTAATATGTTTTTCTGGGCTGTTTTGTGTGCAATTCTATTTGCTTTCTTTAATTTTTCAGGTCTCTTTAACTTTTATCTACAAACATGCCTAAACCTGGTTCTATTAAGTAGATATTTTCCAATCTGACTAGTCCATTTGTTAAGAACTACTACTATTTGGGACCTTTACACATGTTAGCATCTCTTGGTGTTTAATTTTGCCTTAGGCCATCAATCTTGTTATTCGAATATGCTTTGCCTACATAATTTGTGCTCTCTTTCGTTAGCTAGTCGATTGTGTTCAAAACCTGAGTATGTACACTCACTATATGGCACAAATCTGTTTCCTATCCTTTTCTGAATTGTTGTGATGATATCCTGCCTATATAGCATGTTTGATCCTGTTAGTATGCCCTTTAGCATTGATTAACCCCCCCCCCCCCCCATTCACCAGTAGTTGTAATCTGCTTTTCTCATGTCTAAATGTTGTCCTATTGCCAAATTAACATGATTGTTTCATAATATCAGGACTTATATTTCCCATAATTTGGACCTCTTCCTTTATTATGAATTTGTGTATGCTACTGTCACCAATCCTGCAAACCTGTTCTACTAATGTATGACCACTTATGCACTAGGTGTTGAACTTGTTCTTCTGGATCTTTGCTAAGTTTGTTCTAAACCTCCCTAAGGCAGGTTTGATAATTTGCTCTATGTGCTCAACTTGACTATGTTTGTATCCCCTCAGCTTTGTCTCTCAACCTTGGTTTACTATCCTTCACTTGTCATTTATGCTCTCTCTTGAGTTCTCATTCTTAGTCGGCTAAAAGCCAAGGCTACCTAGGTTCTATTATTGATCACCCTAGTGTGAGCACTGCTCGGGGTCCAATTGAGACCCTTGTGAACTCTGACACACTAGGGCTTGGTCCTTAGTCATTCCCTAAATCTCAAACTACTCCTATTCATCCTATTCCATCATGTTATTTGTTGTGTACCTGAATTGGCTGATTTAAATGGTGCAACACTTGGTGCTATGGTTGAATAAATTGACTTTGGGCTCCTTTATGGATTCTGGGGTTGTGTATTGGATATGGCCCATATTAGAGGTCTGGGTACACTGTGTGAGAGTTGTTGAAGGCCCAGACAATGCTGGGTATTTCATGTTAAGCCTATTGTGGGCCTATTGTCATTGTTGTGTAACATTTGTATTTTTACTCAATATTGGGCCTGTAATAATTTTTTTATAAATAATTGGGGTGTTAGTAAAAGGGAAAATGGGTAGAATTTAATATTTACATGCAAAATGGGTAGATAACATGCCTATAGGACTTGGTAATTTGTTTGCTATATGTGTTGTTCGATTACATGTACACTGTAGAAATCACAACATTAGAAGAAGCACACACACACATTGTCTGCTCGCAAACCTCAAATGTTGCAATTATATTTATTATTATGTGTTATTAGAGAACTTGCCTATAGGAATTAGTTTCTCATCGATGTTTCTGTCAATCCTCATCGCCTACTAGAAATCATGCCTATAGGATTGCAATTATTCTACTTGGCGCTGCTCACCTAGAAACTATGCCTATAGGATTAACATATGACGATAAAATAAGCTTTAAAGAGTTGTGCGTTAGAGATCCTGCCTGTAGGAAATAATTGCTCATTAATTGGTTAATACTAGACTACTCAAACACTGTTTTCTGAGCGTCACTTTTAGGAAAACCTGGATAATTCTGGGACTTTTCCCAGCAGATTTTGTTATACTCAACTTCGTAGATCACCTAGGCATAACTCATATAGGATTGGTAACTTAAAACCTTCAATAATCAGCTTATAATACCTGAATAATTCTGTCTATAAGCAATGTCCTGCATCTGATATTGGCCGCATACTTTGACTCAAAAATCGCCTAGAAAGCATGTCTATAGGTTTAAGATTCTGGATTCTGCAGCTTCCTAATTGACATTTGTGTTTACGTGCATTCGCTGCTTAAGTGTGGAGGTCAATGTGAGCCCTAAATTGCTTTTATGTGAAGTCTTTATATGTTTTGTTTGTCGCCTAGTTTTGCATTTTTGAGCAGCCTAGATAAGGTCTAGAACCATCCAAATAGAGGTCCAAAATCTCATGGACCATAGGTATGGGATGGGTAGTGCACGCGTAGGGTATGTCTTACAATTGAATTAGAGCGTTCTTAGGTAAACAACTTTAATATAGTAATCGGGTAGCAGGAGATGATAGTCTATGTCCGCTGGATAATATGAGTAACACCCTATTTCAAGGGAGTTACGAAATATTATTTATGTTGAACGGGGTGATCCTTTAGGCTAAAAAACGTAGGACCCCCCTCCCTTTTTCCTTTCTTTTCTATTAGAATGAAAACATAGTTGTATCTCCCTATTCAAGATCTCTTTGTAATAAAATTCTTAGATTTTATACTCTCTTTGATTACTTGATCACATAGACTAATCCATATAATTTAAGTTCGGCCAGGACCCACAGTTGTGGACCTCGAGGAGTGCCTAACACCTTCTCATTGAGGTAACTTGAGCCCTTACCTGATCTTTGGTGGCGTTGTCCAGTTAAAGCGGAGTCATTTGCAAATAGGTGCCCTAACACACCTTAAATATCATTAGGTGGAGACCCTCCTCTTTTAATACCTCCTTAAAAGAGTTGTCACATGTCGAAACCCAATTTTGCGAGAAAAAAGGGCGCGACAATAAGACCCTGAACCTGTAGGCAATACCAATACTGGGGTGACAATCAGTCCATGCCCAAGATAACATCAAAGTCTACCATGTTGAGTAATAATAACTCGGCTCTGGTCTCAAAACCACTAAGAGCAATCAAACATGACCGATACACGCGGTTCACAACAAGAGAATCTCCCACATGAGTAGACACATAAACAGGGGAACTCAAATAATCCCGAGATACGCCCAAATACGGGGCAAAATAAGAGGGCACATAGTAATATATAGAGCATGGGTCGAATAATACTGACGCATCTCTATGACAAACCGAAACAATAACTGTAATGACAGAGTTGGAAGAAATTGCCTTTGTACGAGACGGAAGAGCGTAATATCTGGCCTGGCCTCCCCCTCTAGGGTGACCTCGACCACCCTGACTTCCACCTCGAGCTGGCTGAGGTGGTGGGGCGGTAGCTGGTGCTGGAATCATATCCTGAGGACCCGGTGGAGCACGTGGTGGCTGAGAAGTCTATGGAGGTACACCCCTCCTAAATCTGGGGCAATCCCTCACCATATGGCGAGTGTCGCCACACTCAAAACAAGCTCTCGGAGAGCATGACTGATGTGACTGGCTCGGGCCAGGTCTACTGGGCTGGCCACTAAAAGCACCCCGAGAAGGAGGCACACTAGATATTGGCAGTGCATAATAAGGTTCCTGAGGCCTGGAAGGGACCGGAATACCACTGGCGGCTGGAAGAGCTGAATGAATGGGGCGACTCACAGAACCCCTACCATGGAGAACTGCTGGGGAACGAGCACCAGAATAAGAACCAGTCTCTCGAGACCTCCTGGCCTCTCTCTCCTCTCTATCCCGCGCAAGCATGCCCTCCAATCTCCTGGCAATACTCACAACCTGTTGGTAAGAAATATCCATCTCCAACTCCCTGGCCATACTAATCTAAATATTGGGGTGGAGTCCCTCAATAAACCGACTAACCCTCTCTCGAACAGTGGCAACCAAGGCCTGTGCATGTCGGGCCAAATCACCGAAACGAACTGCATACTCTGACACAGTCATAGTACCCGGGCACAGCTGCTCAAAATTCGCGCGACATACGTCCCTGAGGCTCTGAGGGACATACTCTCTCAAAAATATGTCTGAGAACTGAGTCCATGTAAGTGAGGCTGCCTCGTCCAGACTACTCAACTCATAAGCACGCCACCACGGATAGGTTGCTCCTCTAAGCTGGAAGGTGGTAAAAGATACCCCACTCGTCTCCGCTACGCCCATAGTACGGAGAATATGATGACACTCCTCTAGAAAGCCCCGAGCATCATCTGTAGCCAATCCGTTGAAGGTAGGTGGGTGGTAATTCGTGCACCTCTCAAGTCTGAGTTGCACCGCCTCATAAGCGGTTATCCTAGTCTCGTGCTGAACTGGAGCTATCGGCTGCATAGGGATGAACTCTGGGGCCTGGTCGACCTGAGCCCGCTGCTTTGGAGTACCGGTGATGGGATTTTGTGCTCCTCCCCCGTCCTGAGATGTGGCAGGAGCAAGTGGAATCAATCCAGCCTGAGCTAAGGTCCTGAACATGCAATGAAGTTAGGCTAGAGTCTCCTAGAGAGCTGGTGCAGCAACAGGTGTCTCAGGTGTCTGCCCTCCAGTTGGAGCTACTGGGTGCTCCTCTATAGCAGCTCGTGCGGGTGCTCTGGCTGTATCGCGTGGACGTCCTCAGCCTCTACCCCGACCCCGGTCCCGGCCCCGACCCTAGCCTCTCGCGGCTCTAGCAAGGGGCGCAGGTGCCTAGTCATCAGATCTGCATGTACGTGTCCTCACCATCTATGAGAGAATAGAATACAAAAGTTTAGATTTTTTTTTTTTTTTTGAACGATAAGGAATCAAAGAAGTATAAATTTTTCCTAACAATTCCATAGCCTCCCGAAGATAAGTAAAAACGTCTCCGTACCGATCTGCAAGACTCTAATAAATCGACTTGTGACTCACGACACGTATGAACCTAGAGCTCTGATACCAACTTGTCACGACCCAAACTCCCTCCGTATAAAGTCGTGATGGCACCTAGTCTCTACGACTAGGTAAGCCTAACAAATTGCGGAATATAACAAACACGAAAGTAAAACTTGGCAACTAATAGCAGTGGATAACTAAATAACTAATAACAATGTCGCTCGACATGTGCAATAACCAATACTCTATAATACACAGTCTTCCCAAAACCCGGAACATCATAAATCACAAGCTACAGAATAAAACTAGTATCTCTATACACCAAAGTCTAACAAAAGAAGTACGAAAAGTAAATGACATAGGAGAGAATAGAGGGGGACTCCGAGGTCTGCGGACGCGGCATATATACCTTGATGTCTCCGTACAACAGCAAGCACTCTCAACTAGTTACGGGACTGATAAGAAGCACTTGGATCTGCACACAAAAATATGTGCAGAAGAGTAGCATGAGTACACCATAACGGTACCCAGTAAGTGCCAAGCCTAACCTCGGTAGAGTAGTGACGAGGTGAGGTCATGCCCACTGGTATATAATAAATAAAGCAGGAAAATATAACAGTATAATAAGAGACTGGAATTTAACAAAAAGAAAACACAACGATATAACAATGCAACACACAAGGATAAATAATAGGGGATCTTCCGAGATACCGTCTTGTAGTCCCAAAATAAATATGCACGGAGAATTCCCGAGGTACCGCCTCGTAGTCTCAAAAGTAAATGTGCAGGGAGAACTCCCGAGAAACCGCCTCATAATCTAAAAAGTAAATTTACGGGGAGAACTCCCGAGGAACCACCTCGTAATCTCAAAAGTAAATGTGCAGGAAAAACTCCCAAGGAACCGCCTCGTAGTCTCTAAAGTAAATATGCAGGGAGAACTCCCGAGAAACCGCCTCGTAGTCTCAAAAGTAAATATGCAGGGAGAACTCCTGAGGAACCGCCTCGTAGTCTCAAAAGTAAACGCACAACTCAACCGATAAATACCATAGTTAACAGCAAGAATTCTACAGTTAAGATTGATAAAGAACAAGGAAAAACAAGAAAATTAACTAGGCATGCTTCACAGAGTTCAAATAAGCAGTTAAAGCATGTAGACATGCGATATTAGGCTGATCAGGATAACTACGCATTTTGGAATACCTCAATTAAGAATGAAAACAGACTAATACTCATTTAAACGGTATAACTCAAATTAAAGAAAAAGCATGTTACTACTCAGTAAAATAAATCGGGTTTTTCAACAAATAGCTTGTGTACGTACTCGTCACCTCACGTACACGGCGCTCACACATCACGACAGTATCAAATCCTAAGGGAATTTTTTCCACACAAGGTTAGGCAAGCCACTTACCTCGAACCAAGCTCAATCAATACGTAAGAATGCCCTTTCCTCGATTATCCGACTCCGAATGGCCCAAATCTAGCCAAACACAATTGCATAACATAAATACAACTATAATAGGCTCATCTAATTAATGAAATCAATACTTTAGCAAAAATTCCGAAATTCATCCTAAAAAGTTGACTCGGGCCCACGTCTAGGAATCGGGTAAAAGTCATAAAATATGAACACTCATTCACTCATGAGTCTAACCATATCAAATTTACTAAAATCCGACACCAAATGGTCCTTCAAATTTTTAAATCAAACTTTCCAAATCCCTAGCCTCAACTCCCAAATTCTACCTTAAATACACACTAACTAGGTGGAAAAATAAATGGGGAAGCAAGATTATTGATTAAAAATAAGCACAAGGGACTTACCTCAAGATATACCTCAAAAATGCTCTCAAGAATCGCCAAACCCGAGCTCAAAATGTAAAAAATGAGCAAAAATTGCGAACCCTTGCATTTAAGTGTTTTGCCCAAAACTTTTGCACCTGCGGACCTCTAGTCGTACCTGTGACGCCGCACCTGCGAAATTTCCATCGCATGTGCGAAAATGACTTAAAGGGACTGGGTTTGCATCTGCGAGCAATGGGCCGCAACTGCGCGCCCAATCCCTACGGAATTCTTCCGCTTCTGCGATCCCTCACGCCCTGGCCCATTCTGCTTTTGCGCTCCATCTTCCGCATATGCGGATGCGCATATGCAGTTATACCTCCACACATGCGACCTCTGGACTCTTCCTTCCAAACCGCACTTGCGTCCTTTGGCTCGCTTTTGCGGGCTCCCATCTGCGGTCAATGTTGTGCAGGTGCGATCACATCAGGTGCAGCAGCTTCAACTATTCTTCCAAAACCAAATTTGATCCGTTAACCATCTGAAATTAACCCGAGGCTCCCGGGACCTCAACCAAACATACCAACTAGTCCTAAATCACCATACGGACTTAGTCTAGCCCTCAAATCACATCAAACAACGCTAAAAACACGAATCACCCTCCAATTAAAACTTAATGAACTTAAAACTTTAAATTTCTACAACCGATGCCGAAATCTACCAAACCACATCCGATTGACCTCAAATTTTGCACACAAGTCATATTCAACATTACGGACCTACTCCAACTTCCGAAATTGGAATCCTACCCCGATATCAAAAAGTCCACTACCGGTCAAAATCTTCAAAATTTGACTTTCCCCAATTCAAGCCTAAATCAGCTACAAACCTCCAATTCACATTCCGGACACGCTCCTAAGTCCAAAATCACCCAACTGAGCTAACGGAATCGACAAAACTCCATTATGGAGTCGTCTTCATATAGTTCCGACTATGGTCAAAATTCTAAGGCTTAAGCTTCCGTTTTAAGGACTAAGTGTCACAGTTCACTCCGAAATCACAACAACAAACTCCCGGCAAGTCACATAAGCAGAAGAAGATACGGGGGAAGTAGTTAATAAGGGATCGGGGTTAAAACACTCAAAATGACTGGCCGAGTCGTTACATGATCGGATATCGACTTATATGTAAATGACCCCAAAATAGAGTTTTGATGATTTCAATAGCTACATATGGTGACTTTGGACTTAGGAGCGTGTCCGGAATTATTTTTTTGAAGTCCGTAGTGGAATTTGCTTGAAATGGCGAAAGTTGAATTTTTAAAAAGTTTGACCGGGGAGTTGACCTTTGATATTGGGGTCGGAATCCAGTTCTGAAAATTTTCATAGCTTCGTTATGTCATTTATGACTTGTGTGCAAAATTTGAGGTCAATCAGACTTGATTTGATATGTTTCGACATCGAATATAGAAGTTAAAAATTCTTAAGTTTCTTAACCTTAAATTGGGGTATGATTCGTGGTTTTTGCGTTGTTTTATGTGATTTGAGATTTTGACAAAGTTCGTATGATATTTTAGGATTTGTTGGTGTATTTGGTTGAGGTCCCAATGGCCTCGGGTAAGTTTCGTATGGTTAACGGATCAAAATTTGGACTTAAACAGCTGTTGAAATTTTTCTGGTGGAAATTTCTGCTGGAAAATCGAGGCTGGAAATCGAAGACTGGAAATCGAGGTCAGAAAATCGAGGGCAGGAAATCGAGGGCATCGCCTGGACAGAAACTTTAAGTTATAAAATAGGGGTTTCGTCCCATTTTCTATTTTTGACAAATTGGAGCTTGGGGAGAGGCAATTTTTGAGAGATTTTCAAGGAAAAACATTGGTGTAAGTGATTCTAACTCGGATTTGGTCAATATACACGAATATAGAATTTTATTAAACGAATTTTTGAGATTTCGATGTCGATTTGGAGTCGGATTTGAGTGAAACTAGTATGGTTGGACTCGTAGTTGAATGGGTTATCGGATTCCGAGATATGGGCCCCACAGGCAATTTTTGGGTTAAAATTCAGATTTTTGTTAGAAAAATTATTTTCTTATGAAATTTATTCCTATAATTTGTATTGATTGAATCGAATTAATTATGATTAGATTCGAGCCGATCGGAGTCGGAAAATCAAAGAAAAGATATACTACTTGACTAATTGAGCGTGGTTTGAAATAAGTGACTTGTCTAACCTTGTGTGGGAGAAATTCCCCTTAGGATTGGTATTGATATAAAAATGTTGAGGTGTTGAAAGTCGTATACACGAGGTGATGAGTGTGTGCACTGGCTAAATGTGAAAGATTATGTCTTTAAATTGTGTAGAGCACTGTTGCATATTAATTAAATTATTTTATTCTGTTATATTCATCATCATTAATATATTTTCGTATTTTAAATTTGCCTGACTTGTTCCTGCTAAGTGTTTTACCTGTTTAGTTGAAACTCTATTTCTTTTGTTCCGTGCATTACTTGAAGGTTGGATTTCTTAATTTAAATATTATTAAAAATGAAGTATTTTACATTCAAAATTTGATGTTAAGTCAAGATGTTAAATTTGTGAAATATTATTTTTGCTGAATATTTTGTGAACATTTTTGTATTCATTGTGATTGAGCCGTGAGCTCCGTCTTGTGGAAATAATGGATATTATTTTGCTGAATATTTTGTAAGACTTTGCACTCATTGTGATTGAGGCGTGAGTTCCTTATTGTGGAAATTATTCTTGTTGTTGATTTATTTTGGCAAGTTGAAATATTTGGGTACTTGAGGTGCAAATTGTGATATATTGTGATATTGATACGCATGTGGTGGTATAAGGTCTGGGATGAGTTAATATTAAGTTTTAAATTAATGAAAAAAATATTTTTCTTTAATATGTAAAATAAATAATTAAATTGGCTAAGTAGCAAAAGAATGCGATTCAATTTTTGTTTCCAAAATTATCATATAAGTAAAAGTATTTTTCAAATGAAAAAAAACTCCTAGCATTCATATATTTGTTCCATAAGAAATGCATTAACGGTGAAAGAATAAGATAGAGTAAGATCGGTTATTGTGAAATATTAAGAGTCAAATAAGTAAAAATGCAAACTTGAAACAATAAAGATGAAACAATAGAAGAAAAATTATATTCTATATGATTGTCATTAATTATTATTATTATTATTATTATTATTATTATTATTATTATTATTATTATTATTATTATTATTATTATTATTATTTTGTAAACAATTCTTACAAATTGAACTCCCTATATCTTTTTAATATATTTAGTTATTTGTTGTAAAATATTAATTTAATATTAATCCTTCTTAGACTTTATTCACATGTACCTTTTTTCTAAGAGCTACAGGGCAAATCTTTCATTCCCGAATCTCAAAAAGACTAAGAGATAATATTTTTAAATTTATGTTATTTGCCAAATCTTTGATCGATTGTGGTAAGTAAGTTTTGTGTTACTTTTTTGTTTTTGATATTAGATACAAAATAATAATAATTTTTACAAGATGTTCCACATAATTCTAAGGACTTCTATGATGCATAATTTCTTCTTTTATTGAACTAGCTAAAGTGAAATTAACATTCTATCAAGTTTAGGAACTCACTTTTTTTTGTATCTCAAACACTTTATTTAATGCTACTTATTTTAATTCTTTAAGACGATATATTAATTGATATAGGAAACACGCGCAAAACGCGTACCCTAAGACTAGTAAACGTAAAAAATGATACTTAATTAATGAGTCCACATTCATAAATCATACTCCTTAAAAGTTTTAAACAAGAATCCCAAGCTCGTTTGGACATAAGAAAATTTTCACTTTTTTTCGAAAAATTCACTTTTTTCCGAAATCAGTGTTTGGCCATAAAATTTCAAATTTTCACTTGAAGATGGATTTTGAAATTTTTCGAAAATTTGAAAAACTCCAAAAAGATGTTTTTCAAAATTCACTCAGATCACTCACAAAATTTCAAAAACAACCCAAAATTATATTCATGTCCCCAAACACAACTCTAGTTTTCAAATACCATTTTCACTTGAAAAAAAAATCACTTTTTTCTGGAATTTTACAATTCTTATGTCCAAACGCCCACTTAAAGTGTTTCAGTTTCTTCAGAAAAATAGAAAAAAAATCGAAATTTGGATGCTTACTAGCGTCAACTACAATCTCTTCATCTCTGGGACGTGTCCTTGTAAAAAAATTCAACATCGAATTCATAGGTGTAGGGATTGGAATGTTTTTGTAATGGTGATGCAGGGCACCTCAACTATTTCAACGGGTACCTAATACCTCCCACAATCACAAATTATGTCCATCAAGACTTGGGGCAAATCGAAAGGCCTAATTTCATTATAGGAGATCCTCATCTACTTCTCCTTTACTAATACCACCTCCATTATTGAAATTATCTTTAGTAGGGTAATTAAACACCTCTGCATCTTATCTACTCTTTAAGATCTGCAACAAATAGTTGGTGATGAAAATCAGACGGCACAGGTCACACTGCGTGCTCTTCCATACCCCACTACAAGTAGAACGAACATTTAACAATTCAAAACAGCACTACTCTTTGACATTTCATCAGAATTTATTACCAGCAAGTTCTAAGCGAACAGAGTAGAGACCCGCTCATCTTTGTAACTCTCCAATTTCTGAACACCTCCCCTTAGGAAATGAAGTAGGAACGAGCTATTGTTAACTGGTATTCCAAAAGTATGTAGAGACACTTTACGGAAAAGCGACATCATCAGTCTCAAGTCCGAGGAACTTCAGCGTGAGCACTTCGACTAAACACAAAAAGAACCATTACAACAGCTTTAATCTGTAGCCATTGATTATTGACTGTGCATTTGAAGAAACTGGGTCTATATTTCCAGTAGACCAAGCCATGTCTAGTGTATAAAATATTAAAGCAAAAAGTATTCAACTTCACAGCTGCCACAGCAGCAACAATAAGAACAATAATCCAGTAAAGGCAAAGAAAGAACACAGATCTTTGAGTCATATCGTCTTAAACCAAATTTATTCCGGCAAAAATTGCAAGAGACTTAGTGATGACCCTCATCATCGCTGCCATGTCCATCAGGAGGTCCTCCAGGTCCAACCACTTCCAACTGCAATAGAAGAAACCACTCAGTATGAGAATAAGTACTTCAATTACGCCCTCAAATTCTGCATGGAACAATTCAAAATTGGACTTGCACAATTCATGCACGCTGAAATGCCATAACATCTGAATTAAGAAATCAATTTGCTTTGCTATAGCCAATGCAGGGGGAAATGTCTCTTTATTTGCTGAAGAAATGTGAATTTACACCTGGTTAATATGCCAATGCACTTTTTTGACATATACAACAGCAAGGAAAACTTCACATCTACAAACTTCACTAACAGCCTCCGAATTAACCTAAATTTAGAAAAGCTGGGAGTATGGGTTCACGTCTAGCTATTCTTCAACAGCCTACAAATTAACCTAGATTTAATCAATAACATATCATACAACTAACTCTGAATTAAAGGATATTCTGTACTTACTTCAAAATACTGTGAGCATACTGGGCATTCATGTGGCTTGCCCTTCTCAAGCCAGAACCAAACAACATCATGCTCATCTTCTGTAAAATCAGACAAAGCAACTTAAGAGACTGAAGTCAACTGGCTAGAGCAATGAATGTTTGACGGAAACACTATCAACTAATAAATAAATAATGGAGACTTATAAATAGATAATGGAGACTTGCCTCCTTCACCTCCCGGGCATCCTACAATTCTTCTGTCATAGTAGGATTTGACAACAGCTGGCGCTTCCTATAATACAAAACATAGATGATTTGATCAGACTCGTATGCGTCAAACTTGAAATATAACTGATAACAAATAAGCAATCACAAACTAGAGTTATTTAAAAAATTGTAACTAGCAATTCATCATTAGGAGATAAAACGGTAATAAAATTGGTGTGCACAAAAGATCAAAAAGAAACACAGAATTGAAGAGAAGATTACTGATCACAAGAAAAAAAAATCGGCCAGTGGAGACTTAATAATTTGTAACTAAACCACCGAAACAAGAGAAAATACTAAGATTAAATTAAGTTGCACATTCACCGTACTTGCATACACATAAGTACACCTCTTTTCACTGGTGAAGGATTACAAGATAAAATTTCAAAGAGAAAAGAAGACGTCAATACTAATCAACTGCATTGATGAGCGTTTACCTAAGAGACCATATGTTATATAAATGTACAAGTTAATAACAGAAACAGAAAAGACTTCTTTTTTAAGTTTTAACAGCATTCACAGAGCATCACAATACAAGCTATGACCTGAACTACATCAATATTTGAAAGGAAATGGCCTCCATCATATAAGTGATAAGACCATCCTTTTTTTGATGAAGTAATGAGTTTTATAGAGAAAGGCATCAAGAAGATGCAAGAAGTACAAGAGAGAGGGAAAGAGTCGGCTAAAGAACAATAGGCCTAGTTACTCTCCATATCTTAGTATGGAATTCTGAGTTGTTAGGGTCTATTCCCCCTTTTTTAATTCTCAAAAAAAGAATATGGCCCAGGAATGAAAACTCCTAGCTATCATGAAGTTAGAGTAACTCATCTTAAAAAAGAGGTGAAGAAGATAGACAAAATTATTGAGGAGCATAAAGTGGAATGGAACAAGTTTGGATGTTCCATTATGATGGATAAATGGACAGCACGGAATAGAAAAATGATCATAAATGTGTTGGTGAACTCTCCAAGAGGGAGTGTTTTTCTTGAATCTTACGATGCTAGCAACTCTTTTACGGATGGAAGCAAAATGTATAGCTTGTTTAGAAAGACTATTGATAAAATTGGAAAGGAAAATGTTGTACAAGCTGTTACCGATAATGCTAGTGAGAATGTTAGTGGGGGTAAGATGATGGAAGCTATGTATCCACACATTTATTGGACTCCATGTGCATTGTATCAACTTGATGTTTGGTGACATATTCAAGCAAAACCCATATGCTTCAGGTAACTTTAATATAGTTATCTTTAAAGCTTTAATTTATTTATACTTATGTCCTATTAAGTATTAACAATAAAATTGTTATTGTTACTTTTACAGTTTTCACTAAGGCCGTCAAGATATATTCTAACATCAGTTAGAGGCCGTTGTTGTTGAATTTGATGAGGAAATTCACAAATGAAAGAAATTTGGTGAGACCGGCCAAGACTAGATTTGCAACGGCTTTCTTAACTTTGCATAATTTTTACTTGCAAAAGAAAAACTTGAGAAAGCTAGTTCTTTCAAATGAATGGAAAGATAATAGATATGCAAAGGAAGCTGCGGGGAAAGAAGCTGCCAAAGTTCTTATTTCTCCATCATTCTTAAATGACGTCTTTCGGGCTCTTAAAGTTGGTGGTCCTTTGATTAGGGTGTTTCGTATGGTGGATGGGGAGAGAAAACCACCAATGGGCTATCTTTATGAAGCTATGGATAGAGCCAAAGAGACTATTGAAGCGTCATTTGAGGGAGATGTTAGGAAATATGAGAGTTTTTGAGATTATTGATAGCAGGTGGTCGAATCAACTCCATCGACCTTTGCATGCAGCAGGTCATCTTCTGAACCCGGGATTATTTTACAAGAACACTAGAGATGACACTTTGGATTCAGAGGTGTGGGATGGATATCATCAATGTCTTGAGAAGTTGGTCCCCGATTCAGCGATGGTAGATCAAATAGGGGAGGAGTTTGGTAGGTACTCACAAGCAGATGACCTATTTGGTTTACAAGCGGCTATTAGAGCCAGAGACATAAGGTCGCCAGGTAACTAACTTTAATATAGATATCATTATAGCTTTAATTTAATTTATTTGATTTATACTTATTAAATTTTAAAATATTTTTCTATAGTTGAATGGTGGATGCAATTTGGACATCAAACTCCAAACTTGCAAAAGTTTGCCATCAAAGTACTAAGCCTAACTTGTAGTGCATCTGGATGCGAGAGAAATTGGAGCGTATTTGAGCATGTAAGAAGCAGATTTATTATATTAATATATTCTATATTGTATTATTATTAGTATTTATTAATTAATCTAAACAACTTATGCGCAGATTCACTCCAAGAAAAGGAATAGGCTTGAGCTATCGCGTCTCAATGATCTAGTGTATATTAAATACAATAGAACATTATGAAGCTCGCGATACCATTGATCCAATTTTGTTGGATAACATTGACGAGGCAAATGAATGGTTAACTGGAGCCCCCCAAAATCATGAAGATGAACAAGTGTATGTAGGAGATGATCTTGATTGGGGTATTGTTTCTATGGCGGCTGGAGTTGAGGAGAATATCTATGGTCTTAGAGGGAGTTCTTCAAGTTCAAATTACAATGGAAAGGGAGTAGCAAGTTCAAGTCGGTCCCTAATTGATGAAGACTCCGAGAATGAAGAAGATGATAGCCAATATAATGCTAACATTCATGAAGTTCTAAAATTTGAAAATCTTGAAGAAGAATAGATGTTGCTTGTTTTAGACTTTTAGACTTTAGTTTATGAATCTACTATGACTATCTATTGAGTTTTTAATTTTTGAATTGATATATTTATTAATATATTATTGTTATTGAGTTTTTAGTTATATATATATAAAGATAATATTTTATGCTTTCGTATAAATTGTCGCTTCACATCAAAAAGGTGAGCGCTTCGCTGCAAGCCTCTCACCTCAGTGAAGCGGGCCCTCGTTGCTATTTGTCGCCGCACGCTATCCAAAACACTGAGTCAGACCTCACTATAACAATATCTCCTTATTAACTCGTCCCAATAGAGAAACATTGATAGAGGGTTCATATAACTGACTCAGTTTGGATTTAGGCATAGTTATTGTATATTCAAAACAAAGTTCACTAAGTTGTCGAAGCATGAAAAGGAAGGACCGGAAGGGTGTTACACGATTGCAGGAATTCAAAAGTGAATTCTAGGATCGCAGCACTGCTTCAGGAATGAACTCGAGAAAGCAGTTAGAAGATAGGATTTGCAGAAGAAGAGAAAGGGGAGAAGAAAAAGAAGAAAAGATTTAGAATAGGATTGTATGTATTGATTGATGGTTCGAAAATGTATATTACTGTCCTATTTGTACTGATTACATTGTATCAAAATACTATTGCTACGGCAGAATCTTCTTCTAACAGAATTCAGTTACTCTAACTACCTTAACTAACTTTCCAGCCGTGTAACTAACTTCTAGAATCTGCACAACCTTCTTCTCTATATCTTGAGCTGCTCGTCTCTCATCCTCTATAATTGTGTACCAAAGGGATAAGGTCTTTTTTCCCTATTACATTAGGAATTGCAAATGGGGGGACTTTGCAGTTCCTGCTAATCTTTTTTAATGCCTTCCAACCTAAACTAAGAAGGGAGGTAAATCCCATTTACTTCTCTTCCACTCGTACAACCAACGTGAATGAAAGTAAAAAATAGTTAAATCACCTATCCATCATACCCCTTTCTCTTCTTAGTCCTCCCCTTCCTTGAAGGAAACACATATAATGACTAGTAAAGAAGTGTGAATAGCAAGATTGATCCAGGTCCCCCCCCCCCCCCTTTTTTTCCTTTTGGATAACAGATACAGACGTCGTAAAGCTCAGTAAATAATGGGCCACCCTCTACCTTTCTCTTGTTAAACAAACTTAGTTTACCAGTAGAATTCAAAATTGTGACGAGTGCTTATAACACATCCCTTGTTGTGTTACATTTGATATTGAATTTGAACCAAAGCCTTGGGGTAAGATAGATCCAGGTTGTCTTTAGCTTAGTGCCTTAGTAAAACTCAATAATCCTTCTGGATCAGTAGTTTCTGAGAACCAGTTTGGGTTTATACCGGAGCGTTCGACTACAAAAACCATCCACCTCGTTAAGAGATTGATGGAGCAGTATAGGGAGAGAAAGAAGACTTGCATATAGTGTTCATCGACTTGGAAAAGGCGTACGATAAAGTTCCAAGGGAGGTTTTGTGGAGATGTTTAGAGGCTAGAGGTGTACATGTTGCCTATGTTAGGTTGATTAAGGACATGTATGATGAGTAAAGACCCGAGTGAGAATGGTGGGTGGGGACTCGGACCATTTTCCGGTGATGGTGGGATTGCATCAGGGGTCGGCACTCAACCCTTTTTTGTTTGCTCTGGTGATGGATGTACTGACGCGCCACATCCAAGGGGAGGTGCCGTTGTGCATGCTATTTGCAGATGATATTGTATTGATTGACGAGACGCGAGACGGTGTGAACGCGAAATTAGAGGTATAGAGACAGACCCTGGAATCTAAAGGTTTCAAGTTAAGCAGGACCAAGACAGAATACTTGTAGTGTAAGTTCAGTGGCGAGACTCAAGGAAGGGAAGGGGAAGTGGCACTAGATTCGCAGGTCATTCCTAGGAGAGGGAGTTTTAAGTACCTTGGGTCTATTATTTAGGGGGATGGAAAGATTGATGAAGATGGGCGTGATGGATGAAATGAAGACTCACTTCCGGTATTTTGTGTGACAAAAAGGTGTCACCGAAACTTAAGGGTAAGTTCTACAAAGTGGTAGTCAGACCAATGATGTTGTATGGGACCGAGTGTTGGCCAGTCAAGATCGCTCATATCCAGAAGATGAAAGTAGCAGAGATGAGGATGTTGAGAAGAATGTGCGGGCACTCCAGGTTAGATAGGATCAGAAATGAGGTTATTCGCGACAAGGTGGGTGTGACCTCTATTGAGGACAAGATGCGGGAAGCGCGACTTAGGTGGTTTGGTCATGTAAGGAGAAGGAGCACAGACGCCCCGGTGAGTAGGTGTGAGAGGTTGACATTGGAGGGCCTACGGAGAGGTAGAGGTAGGCCAAAGAAGAGGTGGGGAGAGGTGATTAGGCAAGACATGGCGCATCTTCAGCTGACCGAGGACATGACCCTTGATAGGAATGTATGGAGATCAAGGATTAGGGTAGTAGAGTAGGTAGTCTAGAGTGTTCATAACAGTAGTATTGGCACGCAGTCTCGCTTTCTGTTAGTAGTAGGTTTTTATGACTAACCGTTATTTTCTTACATTGTTGATCACCTTACTATCTGGTTGTTTTTATTCTGTTTTTATATGGCTTCTTGGTACTGTCCCTTCTTGTCTATATTTTCATTAATGTGGTGCTTATACTTTCCTAAGCCGAGGGTCTATTGGAAACAGCCTCTCTATCCTCACAAGGTAGGGGTAAGATCTGCGTACACACTACCCTCCCGGCCCCCACGGTGTGGGATATTACTGTGTATGTTGTTGTTGTTGTTGTTGTTGTTGTTGTTGATGATCAGTAGTTGCAAACTAAAACATATTCCCAGCATCATATATTAATATAAGAGAATAAACAGTATGCTGCTCATTTTTATCTTCTTTGCTTTTGTCTTCAATTGGATTATCAGAAGAACCATAAACTCACAAGAAAACCTAAAAACAACGGCTATTTCCAACATTTCCTACTATAAATGCATGTTACCCATGTTAATAAGAGAACAATCAATTATGCCATATAATCATTATGCATCAGACGAGAATAACTAATCTGGATATAAGATAAAACAATTTTATTGATCAACAATACATTGCGACAAAAGCAACAAGCAATAACAAGTGTATACTAGCACCAACCATTACTTGAAAATCCACACTGACCTTTGTACCAAAAGGACCCTCAGGAAAGTTAATGTCAAGAAGTTCCCTTCCCTAAAGAAGCACACATCAAATGTAAATTTCAGTCACATGTAGCAACATCTATCAAAGACATTTGAATTAATATACCTAAATATCTCAGCTAAAAATGCTATAAATACGTAGAACGTCATAGATAACTCACTTGGAGCTCAGCTTCAAGCTCTTCGCGCTCATGACCAGTTGCAATCGGCATTACATCCTCCACACTCTTCTTAACAACATTCTCTGTTCCAGACAACAAATAATCCAGCAAATTACATAAGCCACGTATATCAATCAAACAATCCATTAAGTATCCTCTATATCCATTCGACTCTATTTAAACACATAATTTTGTGTAAAAATGCGTGAGATCTGATGAAATCAGGGCTCGGAGTAGAGAGAAATGTGTAAGTATACCGGACGCGGCAGTGAAATGGCGAGAGAAGGACGTGACCGATGACCGGAACGCCGCCGGAGACGGAGATGAAGAAATCGACGTGGCGGCGGCGGATGGATGGGACTTAGGAGTGGATCGAAGTAGGCGTAGGGTTCGGAGCTGCGAAGAGAGTTTTCTCCACATAGTGTGTGTTCTTTCCTCAGGTCAGCCCCTTTTGCGTCTGTAGATCGAGAGACGAGAGTTTTTCTTATCACTCTCTTTGTTTCGCTTCTGTTCTCTCCACAACTTTTTTGGAAATGAAAATGGCAAATAAGGGTGGCACTAGCCGAAGGGCGACGGCTTCGGCCAAGGTTGACTCGCTCGTGCGAAAATTCCTGCCACGTGTGTATGATTTTTCTCTTTTTTCTCAAGTATTACTAGTAACTTTTTAGTAATTCTAATAAGGACACTCTTTTATGGATACTAGTCTTGTTGTATGTGCCTTGCACGGATTTATTGCATCAATAATTAAAAAGTTATTGATAAACTATATTTTTATCATATTAATATTGTGTTTTAGTCGAATAAAAATAGTTTCGATCAAAAAATTTAAACTAAATATTAAATAATGTGTTAGCACATGAAGTTGCTTCGTATTTACACAAAATTATAATTTTGGCACAAAAAAAAGAGTTAGAGCTTATACTATTTAAAGAATAATATTTTACTTTTCAATTTTAATTTTTTATAAGTTATTAGGTCTTCGTTGTTTCCCTTTTTTTTGGTCTTCTTGATACGTTTTTTGTCTTCTATCTTTTCAACTTTAATTTTTATTGCAACAATTTTTACAATTTCATATAACTCTTATACAATTAAACGTCTTCCAACCTGATGCCCTCCATTCATTGTATTAAGTTTGAAAAGAAAGATAGAAATTTTACCCATACTCATGACTATTTATAAGAAAATTTATTATTGTTAAAAAAAAAATAAGTTAGGTAAAAGTAAGAACTACAACAACAACAAACCCAGTAGTTTTCCACCAGTAGGGTTTGGGGAGGATAAGATGTGCGTAGCCCTGCCTCTCCCCCCTGGAAGGGCAGAGAGGTTGTTTCCGATAGATCCTCGGCTAGAGAACGACTGAAAAGAAAAGGTAATTGCAACAAGTAGGAATAACAACAAGATATAATTGCAACAAATAGGAATAACAGTAAGATAAAATAAGATTAAATCCAAGAATGCAGTCAAACTCTAGGTAGTAATAGTCATTTATGGATAAAAGATATCATACTAACACTAATGCTAGCGAACTGAGTAAGACAAAGAGAAATGCTTGACTACCTACGAACTTTCTACCCTAATCTTTGACATCCACACCATCCTGTCTAGGGTCATGTCCTCAGTCAGCTCCAGATGCGTCATGTCTCGCCTAATAACCTCTCCCTAAGACTTCTTAGACCTACCTCTACCCCCCTGCTACCCACCGAGGCTAACCACTCGCACCTCCTAACTTGGGCTTCTATACTTCTCCTCTTAACATGCCTGAACCATCTCAACCTCGCCTCCCGCATCTTATCCTCCACATGGACCATTCCCACCATTTTTCGAATAACTTCATTCTTAATCTTATCCAACCGGGTGTGCCCACACATCCACCTCAACATCCTCATCTCAGCTACTTTCCGCCAACACTCTGCTCCATACAATATAGTCGATCTAATTACAACCTTGTAGAACTTACCTATAAGTCTCAGCGGCACATTCTTATCACACAAAATACTGGAAGCGAGCCTCCACTCCATCCATCCTGCTACGATACGATGTGTGACATCTTCATCAATATTCATGTTACCTTGTATTATAGATCAAAGATACTTGAAACTACCTCTCTTGGGGATGACTTGAGTATCAAGCCTCACCTCTATATCATCTTCCTAGGTACCGTTGTTGAACTTGCACTCCAAATATTCCGTCTTGGTCCTGCTCAACTTGAAACACTTAGACTCTAGGGTCTGCCTCCAAACCTCCAGCCTCTCGTTAACACCACCCTGCGTCTCGTCAATTAAAACTATGTCATCAGTAAATAATATACACCATGGCGATCACCTTGAATGTGTCTAGTCAATGCGTCAATCGCCAAGAAAAATAGGAATGGACTAAGAGTTGATCCCCGATGCAACTCCATCATAACCGAAAAGTATTCTGAGTCTCCTCCCGCTGCCCTAACCCGAGTCTTAGTTTTATCATATATGTCCTTAATCACCCTAATGTAGGCTACTAGGACCCCTTTAGCCTTCAAGCATCGCCAGAGCACCTCTCTCGGGACTTTGTCATATGCTTTCTCTAGGTCAATGAACACCATGTGCAAGTCCTTTTTCATCTCCCTATACCGCTCCACCAATCTCCTCACAATGTGAATGGCTTCCATAGTCGAATGTCTCGGCATGAAACCGAATTGGTTCTCAGAAATAGACACACTGGTCCTCACACTCGCTTCAACAAACCTCTCCCAAACTTTCATAGTATAGCTTAGCAGCTTAATCCCCCTATAATTATTGTAACTTTGAATATTGACCTTGTTTTTATACAGAGGAATCATCGTACTCCGCCTCCATTCATCGAGCATCTTCTTCGTCCTAAAAATAATGTTTAACAGCCCAATGAGCCACTCCAAACCTGCCCTACCCGCATTCAAAAGTAAGAACTATATATATATATATTATAAAAGTTAAATGATAAGATGATATAACTTTTTGAGAGATTAATTCTATTTTTCTTCTTACTATCGCAACCAACCAAATATCATGTATCTTCAAAGAATGCAGCATTATTACTCATGTTTTATTATCTTTGATATCAAACACCTCATATATTGGAATATATCTAGAAAGTCATACGTAAATAAATTATTATCGCATTTACGGATATATCATAATGAACTTTTTTAATCATGGATAATTTTAAACTCCTAAATATTAGGACTTAAGACATAATTCAATTGAATTAAATTCTTTTGCTAATTAGTTAATTAAAAAAGTAACTATTTCTTTTAAACACTAAAAGAGTGATTCTTTACCTTTTCAGGTTCTTATATTAGCTCATCCCACTTTTAAAATATTTGGTTGTAATTATGAAGGAAAATAAAAGTACTTTTCTTTATATTATTAAACTTTTCAATAATAACAAAATAAAGGAAAAACAAAAATCAGTAAAGTACTAAGAATTAATATGAGAAAAAACAATAGTTGAACTCCACAAAAAATGTGGCAAACTACAAGAAGTTGCCGGCGAAAGACTTCGAGCACCAAGCGCTTGAAAGGGAAAAAGAACAAAAATTTCGTTCTTTTAATTCAGTTTGGATCAAGTAAGGTAAGTAAGAATTTTTATACGGTAAAATTTTAGAGATTATGCATATATTATACGTGAATTGTATATATATTATACATTCGCCGGCTATTTATAGTTTGAGAGATTAGGTGAGCGGCTATTTGAGTTAATTTGTCAAAATTTTAATTGATTTCAAAATCTAAAAATTAGGAGAGTAGCTTAACTTACTATTTCGTCCAATATAAAATCTATTTTTAAAGGGTAAAAAATACGAATTGACATTTCGTTAAGGGTATTCATACTTTTAATATAGTATAGATTACAATTAAAACATATTGATATGATAATTAAGTATTTTAGTTGAAACGATATACTAACTACTAAAGTGTCGTTTAGTACGCGGACTAAATTATCCCGAGATTATAGTCATGGGATTATAATTCCTAGATAATTAATCCTACATGGGAGGTGGGATAAAATAATATCAAGTTTGATGGGATAAGGTAGAATAAAATGGGATATTCAAGATTAAGTTTGGGACAAAGTTTATACTATGTTTGCATGACGATATAAATTTATCCCGGGATAAATTTATACCGTCAATCAAACATAATATAAATTTAATCCCACATCCCACCTTATCCCGCGTACCAAACGACCCCTAAGGCCTAATGGTTTATGCGAGTGCGATCAAGAGATTTAATTTGACTTAATGGTATAGCCCAAAGAAGGAAATATTGCATATACCAGAGGTATGCCTCTTTCTCAATAATGTTAACTATATTCTCCTGGCATATACATGATACAAAGGATTCCTACATTTGAACACTCTTGGAATCATTTTAAGGGGGATGTAATTGAAGGAAAATGCTCCTTTTGTAGTTCCTATAATTGCTGGGGCACCTTGCGGCAAATCTTGTAGAAATCTGGCTATGGCTTCGATGGTGCAATCTTAGCCAATTAACTTCTGTTTCTTCCTCCTGGAAATGGAATCCAGAATGGTAGATTCATCGTCGTTTTTTCTTCTTAACTTGTTCAAGTGTTCCTCACTAACCAAGCCATTCAGCTTTTTGTTCAATTCATACGCTTCACCAAGTCTCATCCGACATTCTTTGCTTGCAGAATCATGGGAAACAACTGGCAAAAAGAAACACTGAATCAATATTTGCAGTTACAAATGTTACCACTCGTTCGTACAAAGAGAACAGAGGTAGAGATCCATCTATTAGGATACGTAACTATAATTGCTTAAAGCGTTTGAGAATATCAGAAAGCATGGAGACAATAAATCAAGAGTAGGGAAGTAGAAGTAGAGCAAAATCCATCACAAGAACTAGCTAGGATTAAACTTTTTCAAGATCTTGACACCAAAAGTATTCGAGAATTCAATTTCATTGTATGCATGACAAGGCCGAATTAACCAATAATGAATGAGTTACTACAATGTGGAACTTTTGGGATATAGTATTGTTTTAGGCATGTTTGAATCATCAAAATGAACGAAATAAGAGTTCAATCTATGTTGCTGAATCAAAATGCATGTTTCTGGAAAGGAAAAAAAACTGTGTACCTCATAAAAAAGCATATGCTTTCATATAGTATAAATATGATAGGCGTTAAACATAATAGGTGTGAGTGTCAGATAGAGAAGCAAACTGCAAGAAGCCGAAATGACTGACCTGGTTTGGGATAATCTAAGCCAATGATGCATCTTGCTTTACGTTGGACACTTAGGGGAGCAGTCCAAGGCTCATATATGTACTCCTTTGGCATATCTGTCATTGAATTTAGATTTGCCAATAAGAGAGAACAAAGGAAAAGGAATTGCATCATAAGAAAATCAGTTCAACGTACCTTTTAAAACAGGGAGAAAATGCCTGATATAGTTCCCGGCAGGATCATATTTCTTCCCAAATGAGGTTGGTGAATAAATTCGATGGTACTGAAAAGTAGAGAACCTCAATGGTGAGAATATTTGAGGTCATCCAGGAAAACTGGTCGAGATGTGGAACAATGTTAAACTAAGCACTTCTTGAGATAAACATTTAGGATCGTCTGATTAAATTTACTTAACATTTGGAAGCACCTGATTCTTGTTGAAGTCTTATATTTGAACAGATAAAAGACCAGTATTTCATTCAACTACTTAATTTCGTATAATGTGATCTTTGGGATAACAAGATTCTCCACAAAGTGAATATAATTGATGCATTTTTGTGACCAATGGAAAAAGATATCAAAACACCAGTTCAAAGCCGAAAATCACTCCTAATAAACATAATTATGACTCAAAAAATAACATTCACCTGGTAGAAAAATGAAGAGCAAGATAGCCACAACCAGTTTCCGTTGTTGATTGCCCAATCAGAGTCAATAAGCAGTCTGTCGAAAACATCACGCCCTTTCTCCCAATGTACAAACTATCAACACAACACTAACAAGTAAAAAATGGAGAAATTATTCAAAGACTAACTTTTACCCAAGACTTGAAGTGATTTACCAGATCCCCACGAGTTAGAAAGCATGCAACACTGTGTCGAGCAAGATGATGCATCCAACCCCACTTTCGGAGCTGAAACATTGAGAACAAAAAATCAGATACACTAACGACTATCAAATCAGACAAAGAGCCTCCAGAAAGTATCTTTCAAGTGTATACAATGATAGCAAGGTCCAGGCATCCAAAATTCCAACCTGGGTCATTATCGCATCAATCCAAGGAAAGCCCGTTCTGGCATCTCTCCAAGCAGCAAGCAGTTCATCATCATTCTTCCAAGGGATCTGTTGGAAGGTAGACAGTTATATATACATATTCCCACTATAATTTAACAAGGAAAACTCAGGCCAGAATGAGATAGTCAAGTATAGTAAAACATCAATTACTACAACATTAGAAATTGTTTAAGAAGTAGAAACAATAACTAAAAGATTAGGCGAACAGACCAATATATAAACCTTAAACCAAATAACTTTCATCAACAAAATCATCAAGCTTCCACTTTCCATAAGAAAGGTAGAACACACAAGTATCAAGGACAATAAGCTCAGTCATCGTCAAAGTACTCTTGAAAGCACAATAGAATTTTATATAAGATGCTGTCATATTGATAGTTTACCTAAATCTTTCTTATTGTTTCTTTTTTTTGGGGTGGGTGGGTGGGGGGGGGGGGTTCAATAACACCAAAGGGACCAAACTAAGAGTGAAACAAAAATTGGAGAAGGCAACATCCTACATTTCAGATAAAGTGAATCATTAAATCAGAAAAAACAAGAACATAGAAATTCACCTGATGGGAACCTAGCATTGTATAGAGGAATAAGCAACAGTGCAAAAAAACGGATTTGAGGAACATGCACCAAATCAAAGAAGAAGATTTGCTGTCATAACCTGCTTGCATATTCTGTTACCCTTCATCTGATCAAAATTAGGAGTCCCGAAGGAAACTGTGTAGAAAAAGTCACGCCATAACAACTGCAGTAGTTGATGAAATTGTAAGTTACTTGGGCGTATAAGAGCTCTGAACACGAAACAATAGGCAAACCTACCTGTCCAAGAAGAGAAACAGGTGGAGATGTATGCTTTTTAACGCTTTTCTGAATGTCCTGAATGCACTGGTAGAAATACCTGGAAGAGAGACAACCAAACTTCGAAAGGAATGTGAGGGTAAGAGATTATAATATTTCAGAATAATAAGTACTAATTCTATTAGCCTGTGTCCAGCTCACCTTTAAGTAAGGTGATAAAACTGTTGTAGCTGGTTTCATAAATGCAGATGGATCACCCTTGGGTTTCTCAAAATTTGCCACCCATTCCTGCAGCAGGAAATAAGCAGTTCCATTGTATTAGCAAATTGGTACAAAAGCGAAGGAGAATATATAGGACAACAGAGAGATTTGAGAAATTTATTGCATAAGGCTAATTTTGTATGCTAAACATCGAGACACCTTGTTTGCAATTGATTCTCTCAATCTCTTCAGTGCTTCTGATTCTCCACCTTTAAAAGGAGTCCGCTCGTCCTGCACACGAAATTTGTAATAAGATGTACACCAGAAGGACTTCACCAGAAACTTGTAATTCATACCTCGTTTAAATCTTCATAACCAAGTTCTTTGACAGTTGGAACTTCTGAGACTGCAAAATTTCCAGTATTTCCAATAGGAGGAAGAGAAGATATTGTTGTTGAAAGAGGGGTTGATGCCCAAGATGGTTGCCCAGCCAGTTTAAGGAAAGACTGATAAGTCAGAGGTGGGGATCCCCCATTCTTTGTAGACAATCAAATAAAATTGATCAATATATAAATCTAGGCCTAATGTCATTCCACACTAATTGCTTTCTTCAACAAGAAAACAGAAGACCACCCTTTTCGCCGTAAGCATCTTCTCCCGGAAAATAAGTAAAGCGGTCCTCTGAGATTTCCGAAGCTAGTTTTTAACTCATATGTTGTGGACATACCTTATTTATTATATCAGCAGGATTGTAGAGGGTGTGACTCACAGGAGAGAAAATTTCTACACCAGCTACAGAAGCGTGGTTCTGCGGAACAAAAGTAATTGTTCTTTAGCCAAGAACCAAATCATTCATTATGTGAACCAAAAAAGCTTCTTAATTTAAAACTTATCTAACCAATCAAAAAACACCATCTGAGATCTGACTTAAGCTCGTCTATAGGAAATCAAACCTTTCCTCAATTGGAAAGAGATTTTACCTTGACCTTTACATCTAAAGCTTGATAATAGGGCTCTGTGTTGTACTCAAAGCAAAGCTTCCCTATGCTCCACTGAAAGTTATGCAAAGGTTATACAAATCAATGGCTAGTAAAAGTACTGGCGCTCAAACGAAGAAAAAAATGCTTACAAAGTCACATTGGTACAATGCAATTTGAAAGAGGAAACAAACCCCCTGAAAGGAACCAATGTCTTTCGTAGCATATAGCGAGGATTCAATCAACAGTTTGACTCTAGTTTCAACGTTTCATGGTTCTCCAAGACATCAAAGCATACCCATAACTGAACTTTCTTAAGTAATATCAATCAATTGTATAACTAAACAATGGATTATAAGTAGATCTATTAAATTAGCCATAGCCGAATGGATCAGAGTGCTTAAAAGGAACAACTGTATAACTGGAAAAGTAAAAGATATAAAATTATAAGCTGATCTAAACTGTCATGTCCAACTTATGATGTAAAACTTCAACTGATAAACATCTCTTAAATTTCGATCCATAAATGACTACTCCAACGCTTAGCAATCAACATGCAAACCACTGACAACACACTTTTATCAAATATAGACCCAGAATCACATGGCAAGAACACACTTTGGTAACTCAAAAAGTCAAAGAAACCACTTTTCCTTTTCACTTCGCTTAAATAACTTATTTTCCATGTGTTGGTAACTAATTTAACTATTCACTTTTACATAGGTGACTCAAAACAGTTAACTTGCTCGATCGACACTTAGCAAACAATAATTATTTCATGATAGGTTCCTTAAACAGAGTTAAAAACCCGTAGAAGTAGGAGCTAGGGAATTGATTGATACCTCCTTTAAGCAGCGAATCAAGACCTCACTAGGCTCACCCTTGAGCACCAATAAGCGTGAACCAAGCTTCTTGAGACTCAAGTCAAGGTCAACTAGGCTTTCAAGCAGGAACTGGATCCGGTTCAACCCGGCTCTGGAAGAACCGGGAGAGAAGGCAGTCGGGTCGGGCTCCATGTAGTGTGGATCAATCACGAAAACCGGGTATAGAAACTTCGACCCTTTAGCTGCGTACTCCAGAGCTGGGTTATCATGGAGTCTCAACCCCTTCCTGAACCAAATCAAAGAGTTCGACCCCGAAGCCATGGTTGAGATAAAGTTGCTTGAAATTAACAGAGACAAATTCAGCATTTAAATTATTATTGAGCGTACATTTGCTGTCTCGAATTGAACTTATATTTATATTACATATATCGAAACATTAATTTAACTTTATGTTCTAGGTAGTGTTTAATGGACACAAATAGGGGATCTTTATTTAAACGGTTAACGTGTTTCCCGACATAAATGGGTTCTGGTACTTTTACAAGGAGGGGTGTTAACTAACGTGAGCCGGGTGCTATGTATTGGCGAAATGGCGAGCATTTGGTCATTTTTCATGAGGATGTGAGGGCCAGTACGCAACAAGCGTAAGTTAACATAGAGCAGGGAAGCATTGTCTGTGAAGATGCCACGTCGTTTTGTTAGTAGTTCTAACGCTTCATGCTTCCTGATGAGGTGGATTAATTTCGACCGATCATTACTGCATAGTTTATTTACAAGCTAATACTCCATTATTTCAAGAAAAAGAAGCAAAAAATAGAGAAAATTCTAATGTTTGGCTTTCATAAAAACTTTAATGATTAACCAGACTCCGCCTCCTTTTTTTCAATTTATGTGATGCCAACTTTTTTTTAAGTATGTTCGAAAAAGAATAAAATACTTTTATATTTAAAATAATTAAATTTATAAGTGTTTTATTTAATTTTAATGAAATCATTTATAAATACACATTATATTTCTAGGAATGCGGCTTTTACTTTGGTACTGGGTGAATATAGGATGCTTTGTGTACCAGCTGATTCTTTTTTATTTATAAATACATATATATTTATAAATTTTAAAAGTTCTTTCTTTCTTCGTGCTATATAAATATTATAAGAAAATTTATACAAGTTCTAACTTTGTAAGGCAAAATATCTTTCCCCTTCCCTTACAAAATTTTGTGTCGCGTGGCACTGCATGGGTGGGTCTTAGCGGAATGTCCTCTGCATTGATCGTATTTAATAAAGGAAAAAGGCCCAAAAATGATCTTGTGGTATTAGAAATGGATCAATTATAACCCCCATTTAAATTTGAGTCAAAAAATAACCCTACTGTTATAGAATGGGTCTAATAATGCCCTTGTGTTATTCGAAATGGATCAATTATAATCCTCGTTTAAATTTGAGCCCACTAATGATCCTGCCGTTAAAGAATGGGTCTAATACTGCTATTTCACTCAGTTAATAATGATTAGGGGTGTAAATGGATATTTAAAAATCGACTAAACCGACATAATCGTACCGTGCCGAACCGATTTTTAGGTTTTTAAAAATAAAACCGTATGTTTTTATATAAATCTATAACTGTACCGATAATTAGGGTAGCTTTTTATTTTATAAAAATAAATCGAAAAAATATTGAACCGTACCGAATAAATTTACATGTGAATATATGTTTCACATGTAAATATATTCGAACCGTATCAAATTAATTTACATGTGGATATATGCTTCACATGTAAATATATCAAACCTATTATTAGACCCAGTATAAATACATGTTTCACATGTAAATTTATTCGGTACGGTTCGCTATTTATATATTAAGTTTAAAAATGATAATGGGTCTAATATTTTTAAAGAATGGGTCGAATAAGTTTAAAATTTGAGCCCACTAATGACCATGCCGTTAAAGAATGAGTCTAATATTTATGTTTGTAAATAATAATGTATTAATATAAATAATGTACAAATTTTAATACATTATTATTTTTAAACTTAATATATAAATATATGTTTCACATGTAAATTTATTCGGTACGGTTCAATATTTTTTCGGTTTATTTTTATAAAATAAAAAATCTACCCTAATTATCGGTACGACTATAGATTTATATAAAAATATACGGTTTTATTTAAAAAAAAACCTAAAAATCGGTTTGGCACGGTACGATTATGTCGGTTTAGTCAGTTTTTAAATATTCATTTACACCCCTAATCATTACTAACTGGGGAAAATAGCAGTATTATACCTATTTTTTAACGGCAGGGTCATTAGTGAGCTCAAATTTAAACGAGGATTATAATTGATCCATTTTGAATAACACAAGGGCATTATTAGACCCATTTTATAACGGCAGGGTCATTTTTGGACTCAAATTTAAACGGGGTTATAATTGATCTATTTCGAATACCACAAGATCATTTTTGGGCCTTTTCCCTTTAATAAATGGTCCCACATCCTTTCTCCTTGTGTTCGCTTGCCCTAAGATCTACCAACATAGTAAGATTTTATACCAAATACTATATTGTAATATAATATTTATATCTAAAAGTTTTACCATCTTGTCATACTTTTTGTACCAAATTACAATTGAAAAAAATACTTTATGAACAACACAAATAAATTATGCCTATTTGGTAGATTTTGATGAATAATTTTGACAAATTGATCGCTTGCAGATAACATAAAGTCATGTCAATCTAGTAGATTTTGATGAACAATCGAACAAGTACTGTAAATTGGGTAGAGTTATGAATAGTTTAATAAATAGATGAAATGTAGATAACACAAAGTGACGTTAATTTCGTAGAGTTGATGAACAATTGAACCAACACAAAATTATGTCAATCGCGTAGACTTTGATGAACAATTTAACAAATAAGTCGATTGTAGATAATACAAAGTTACGCCAATTCAATAGAGTTTAATAAATAATTGAATATATATATATATCATGCTAAACTCTATTAATGCGGTAGAAAATTTTCTGAAAAATAATAACTGTGTGCGCAGATTCGAGGGATTTTTTCTTAAACGATACCAATTATGACGATATTTCGCCAACACTATCCCGTTGTGGGACCATTCCTATCAATCTCTCCTCCACTGAGTAGAAAACCCGAATTCCTGATTTTTCTAATTCTCAAGATGCTCTGAGCCACACCGCGCCTCCCCCCCCCCCCCCCAAAGACGAAGGCCAAAAAAAAAAAAAAAAAAATCATCTTTCAGTAAACAAAGTGCAGTCATTCCAACGCCACACCATTTTCCTCTCCACTATTCATCTGCGCAGCGTTATCTCTCTCTCTGTCTCGTAGAATAATGAGTAGGTCCTTTATGCTATCTCGATTTGTATTTTACTGATGTCCAACAAAAATGCGTCCGAGAGCGAAATGAACAATATAGATCTCAATTAGTCTGGGATTAACGCTTATTGATTGAGTAGAAATGAGCTAAATCTTATGATTTTTTTTACACAGGTTTGGGAAAGAAGATCGGGATAGGGCTCGAAGGTATCAATTCATCTCTATTCATAGATGTTGTAAACATTTTATAGTTGTCAATTTTTGCGTTATCATTTCCACCTGAACTGTCAAGTTTTTTTTTTGTCGTTTGGAAATTCAGGATTCGGAAGAATTAATCGTTTTATTACGAGAGCAGCTCGCCACAGAGACGAAACCAAGCTTTCGAATGCCAGTGATGTGCTTAAGACTTTCACTACTAAGGTATTTATTTATTCTTCCCAGGGGATGGTGCAAATTAAATTGCAATAAAAGTTACTATTAGGGAATTTTCCTTTGAAGTGGAGTTGTTTATCAGTGTCGCGAATGGAGTGGAATAGATGTAGAAGACTCATATAGCCGACCTCAAGTAGTTTATAAATGAGATATAGTTGATTGACTGTGCTGAATTCCCTATTTCTCAGAATGTGTAACAAACCAATTCTCAACACAAACAGAGACTTGTATATTATAATGGCTGGACGGAATTACACTCAAATAGGAAATATTATTAGAATGAACAACTACAATTAACTAGGAATTAATGGAACAAGAAAAGGATAAACAGAAGGAGATGAGATGTTTTAGACATTAGAAGGATAGAGATGAGGAGCACAGACTTTGCGTAAGCATAATCACCATTCACATGCCCTCTTCCTTGCACAATCTGATAATTATAACAACTATATTTCCTCTAGCGCAGTAACTCTTCGACACGTGTACTTCAACCTGGGTCCCAATGGTAGTCCAATAGCCTTGTTTTGGGCTGTTTAATCATTTGACCCCAGCTAAAACCATTCTCAGGCCCAAGTGCCTCATTTTGTTCGGCCATATTCACAACAATACCTCCGTCCTCAATAAGAACCTTGTCCTCAAGGTTCGGGTTAAGAATAGTGTTAGTAGCACGCACTCCGCCAATTGCCTCGAGATAAAGGTGTTTTGGATAATAGAATAAGAAGAGCCGATATATCACAACTTTGGCAATGTGACATGAGACGGTTGTCACTGTTGTATTGACAACCTTTGGCATAACATCACCACAAATCATGGATAATTCTCTCCAAACCATAAGGCAGCAAGTGAGGAGCCTTGCATGGAGAGGGTCACACTTGCCTTGAGCTTCATGGATAATTCTCGCCCAACCGGCATCAAGAGCACTGATGGCTTTAAGAAGAAGGATGATCTTGGGGTGCAGTAAAAGAACTCTTTGTCCACATAGGATCATGGCACCTATATATCCTGATAAAAGGAGAGCAACCTCGTGTACATATGACATATGACCACTCCCAAGAATAGATACATGTATTACACTCATTTTGCAAAATTTCACACTTAATAGATATGTTTCAGTTGACTTATTCCCTCTCATTAGTCCACAGCATAGTTCTTTAGGAGAACAACAGTTTACAAGAGGCAAAGTTACTCCCAATTGCTGTTGACTACAACCTTTGACAAAGAAGACATCACTATTATGTAGAAATTTGATAATCTCAAAAGTCATACAGTAAACATCATTGGTGTATACCAGTTTTATCTCCTCGGCATAGTTTATATTCCCAGCTGCAGTGAAAAACCTAGTTCCAACAAGTACAACTACATTAAAATGGGCATCACAGCAAATTTGTAACATCAGCTCATTGAACGTGGATTTAGGTGGACCAAGTGCAAGCATGTCCCCAATTATAGCAACTCGTGCTGGGAATTAATGGAACAAGAAAAGGATAAACAGAAGGAGATGAGACGTTTCAGACATTAGAAGGATAGAGGTGAGGAGCAGAGACTTTGCCTAAGCATAATCACCATTCGCATGCCCTCTTCCTTGCACAATCTGATAATTATAACAACTATATTTCCTCTAGCGCAGTAACTCTTTGACACATGTACTTCAACCTGGGTCCCAATGGTAGTCCAATAACCTTGTTTTGGGCTGTTTAATCATTTGACCCCAGCTAAAACCATTCTCAGGCCCAAGTGCCTCATTTTGTTCGGCCATATTCACAACAAAATGTGTCTTAAGGTAGCAAGGCACCTTCCACATTTTCGATACAGAAATAGCTTCAGGTTGATTGGAACAGTAAAAATGATTCGGTACTTGTATCTGTCACCGTGTTGATCTTTTGAATTAGGCGACTGTACCAGTGTCTGACTTGGTAAAATGTCTTTGTCGGGAATCAAATGTTAATACTTGCACGTTTTCGAGAACCAAAAACTATATGACAAAGTAGAAAGAGAGAACTTATAGGTTCATATGTTCACCTGTCATGGGGCAATATGCTTTAGATTAATTTTCTTTTCCTTCTGCCGATGTTTTTGATTTGCAAATTCTGCAATATGTAAGGTTGAACTTCCATTGTAAGAGGATGATCAATTAAAGATTTCAGTTGAATTTGCATAGAGGAATTAGTCATAGTCAGTTCTTTTTCGACCTGTAGCTAAATAGTGCTTTTCAGAGTTTCCGTAACGGAAACATGGTTGAAAGCCGACTTCAGTTGCAAACTAGCTTGTGTTAATTGTTAAACGAGCCTTAGATTAACTTCCTCAGTTGTACTTGTTCTTGGTCTCTCCTTTAACTGAGTAACCTGCGTAAAGTGCACCATAATTCGAAGACTTCTTGGGGCCTAAGCACAAGGGATAAAGAGAGTTGTATGCTTTATAAAAGTGCTACAAGCATTTTTAACACAATGTTGTATTTTTTGGGACATGAAGTTTCACTTTAGTATAACAAATTTCATAATTCAGAACAACATTCAATCTCCACATTGAACCACCAAGACCATACACCCTTAAATTGAAATGTCGGGTTTTCATGATAAGAGTGAAGGGATAAAACCACATAATGTAATTTGTGAATGAGAAAAAGTTCTATTACTGATCAACAAGAAAAACAGTTATTGAAATAACATTTGATTAAGCTGAAGCTATAAAAGTATGAATGTCATGCCAACAACAACAACAACAACAACAACAACCCAGTATAATCTCATTAGTAGAGTATGGGGAGGGTAGTGTGTACGCAGACCTTACCCCTACCCTAGGGTAGAGAGACTGTTTCTGATAGACCCTCGACTCCTTCCCTCCAAGAACTCCCCACCTTACTCTTGGGGTGACTCGAACTCACAACCTCTTGGTTGGAAGTGGAGGGTGCTACCACTAGAGCATGAATGCCATGCCAAAAAGCTTGTTAATTTTGCTATAAAAGTATGAATGCCATGCCAAAAAGCTTGTTAATTTTGAGAGACTATTGCTACTGAACCCTATCCTATAAATGAATCCTGGATCATAGCTAAAAGAAGGATGACACATGGGACCTACAAGTAAGTATAACATGCAAATAATATAACTATGTCTAGAGTTTAGAGTATTTCTGCATGAACATGCTATGATTTTACCATACGTCAATAGGCAATACCTCATTCATATTTTATTTCTCGCTGTTTTTTTTTTTTTGGGTTGAACATATTGGTGATTCTTGTTGTACCAGCCTCTGAAATGCCAACTGTGACAACTATTGATAATGCTATGTTTTGGGCGTCATCATTTCTATGTTCTCGACCTCGTTGGCAAGACTCACCTTGCATTTAATTTTAGTTGGAGCAGTGATGAAAGTATATGCCTCATCTAAATCCTAGATGATGTGCCTGTGAGTAAGGAAAAAAGTTGGGATTTGTTTGCATAGGATATTAGATACAGATGTGAGATTCAATATCAATCAATCAACTTTTCCTTGGTATATATATATATATATATATATATATATATATATATATATATATATATGTGATAGGGAGTATAATAAAAGTAGAAAGTGATTGGAGATAATAAAGGGGATAACTTTTTGTTTGTAAAATACTACTCGGTACTTTTTTAATTTTTTCACTCTCTTCATCTCTTCTCTTCAATTTTTTAAAGATATGGATCTTTTCTTAATATCTCTTTTTTTAACCTCACCCTAGCCACAGTTAAACACATCTGCCCATTGTCACAAAAGTGTTAAAATGGGCAAACATGTTTAACTGTGGCCAGGGTGAGGTTAAAGAAAGAGATATTAAGAAAAGATCCAGATCTTTAAAAAATTGGAGAGGAGATGAACAAAGTGAAAAAATTTAAAAAAAAGAAGAAGAGTATATTAAGGCACTTTCCCCGAGGCACTTCTTTATCATGAATCCTAGGATTGTATCACCAACTTCCAAGAGACAAGCCTGTCGCGACCAAAACCCAGCTAAAATCTCCGGCGTCCGACCACCCACGCGCCCTCACGCGCGGCCCAGCTCCGGCGACTTCTCAGCCACGCGTGAGGCTTATCCCGACCAGATCTCAAATTTTTTTCTTCAGACAGCCTCTTCGCGAGGCTGTTCCGAGTCTACCCATCCAACAATTTCCAAAATCCGACGACTTCTCAGCCACGCGTGAGGCTTATCCCGACCAGATCTCAAATTTTTTTCTTCAGACAGCCTCTTCGCGAGGCTGTTCCGAGTCTACCCATCCAACAATTTCCAAAATCCGACAACTTTCACTATTTTCCGGCGATAGGGGAGGCTTTTTTCGACCAGATCTCACTTCTTCATCTTCAGTCAGCCTCTTTGTGAGGCTTTTGGGTCAGCCGCATTTAGATATGATAGATTCTACAGAGAGAAGCTCCTACTTCTCTCTAGAATCTAGAAAACTGAAAAACATGTCTTTCATTAAAGCTGCTTCTTGGACAGCCCTAGAACTTGGAAGAAGATGCCATCGAAAGCTCGACGTAGGGCAGGAGCCGCACTTCTCGGTGTTTGAGGAGCACACTCTCAGGCGCAAGGGTTTCTTAGAATCTTGTATGATTGGGTCTTTCTCCAAATGGGTTGGTTCTCCAGAGGCTGTTAGGAACTGGGCGGCAGAGGCATGGAACATCAAGGACGAGCTGAAAATATCGCAACTGGGGGACACACAATATCTCTTTCGATTTGTCGGCGAGTCTCAAGCTTCAGAAATTCTTGTCAGAGGAAACATGTGGTTCGATGGGAACTTCTTAAAGCTAGATAGATAGGTGGAGCACGATGGGTGTCTCGACCCTCGTTTCCCCGACGAAACATTGGTGGTCAACATGGTCGGTCTCCCGATGCATCTTTGGTGCCTTGACCTATTCAAGAAGATTGGGAAAATCTGTGGTGGGTTTATTAATGCCACTTGCAGCCTGCACGATCTTTCGCGAGTGAGGATTGTGGTGAGGAAAGGGGGCAGAATCCCTGTCTCAACTGTGGTGGAAGATGGCTACTTGAGTTACAGGGTTTGGTTGAACCCTGAATTCCGCCCTATATTTATGTTCGTGGTAGTGGCGGAAGAAAAGGTAAGGTCAAATAGAAGGGAGGGGAAGGGAAATCAGTCTCTGAAGGGAGGGGAGGACTCGCCGGATCAGTGGACTAAGCCGGAATCAGAAGTTAGATCGAGAAGAAACGGGGGGTTTGAATTTGGGAGAAGAAGTCAAAATTTTATCGGGAGGAAAAGACGTGAATGCCCCTGGGTTAGTGATGCGGGCTGGAAAGGCAGAATGGGCCGGTCCTCCTTTAACCACCATAGGGTCGGGCAAGTTTTCAGCAAGTATAGGCCTGGGATTCCACACATGGGCCCAACAACTTTTCCCAATTCTATTAGAATTGATTCCAAGGGGCCCAGATTATATCAAGTTGCGTCTGTTAAGGCTCCTAAGCATATAGGAGCAGTCGCTCCTTCATCTTCTGCCAATGGTGCTTCACACAGTAACATTTCTTCACCAAGCACTAGTGACCCACGCCCCTCCTCGGTCACTGCTCCAGGGGCAGCACAGGCTAAAGCTGGTGGTGTTAATCCACGACCTCCCGCCTCTGATGGACCCAGCTCCATCGCCCCCTCATCTTCTCCTGTGCTTAGCTGTGCTGAGGCTACACTCCAAGCTCCTTCTTCTTCAGGGAAGATTACTGCACTCGCCCCAGTTGATGTTAGTGGCGGGCCAACAATGCTAGTTAATATGCCGCCAAGGGTTCCATCCCAATACCCCGATGACGCTTCTGGTGCTCCCTATAGCAGCGGGGCGTTAATTTCAGATGTTGGTGCCTCTCAAGGAAATGATGAGATCCTCCCGGCACCTAAAGTTCCTACTGCTAGCAATGCTATGGTCATGTATTCCTCCGGCAGGAGCAAGGAAATGGTACATACAGAAGACGCCTGTCCAATTTCGTCACGGGTTGGAGGAGGGGATATGTCCTTCTGGATGGAAGATAAACTATTAAATTTTGGGAAGTTCTGAGGTGTTCCTTTTGAAGGGAAGGAAGATAGGGTGCTACAGCTGTTGAGGGAGATTGAGCAACAGTCTTTTTATGAAGGTGCAGGGAGGAAATTAGGTCAAGGTGTTAAGCAAAATAATTTAGGGGATGTAGTGGTGTACCAGAGAAGGGGCCGGGTGTGTGATAGGGAGAAAGGGACCTCGGCTAGGGGGTGGGGAAAAGGGGGTTATTGTTACTTATGGAAGATGAGATTCTTTCATGGAATGTGAGGGATGTATAAGAGGTGAAATATGCTTCATTCTAGTGTCATAGTCTTCACGAAGGCACAACACATTTCATGCCTTTCCATTCCAGGTTGAATTAATCATCAAGATAATCCTTCCAGGTTCCTCAATGAACCTGATATTTGGCTAGATCAGCAAATGGCATATGCTACAGACGCTACAGGATATTTAATGCATTCCTAGAGCAAGCAATGGATCTCGATACACGGTAGAGAGCTACTTGACGTCTTGACTGTGTTTCCATGTCCCCGAGTGAAACTAAAGAACTTGAACTTTGTATTCTTTTTGGTGGTTCTGTCACAAGAATAAACGTCAAGTCAGTACTGTATTTACCCCCTGGAAGATGTTAGTACTACTTGTCTTACAATCCGTACGTCCTTTGTTTCACAAGCAAAGAATAAAAATGCAGAGTGGTTCATCAACAAAAGCCTGCCCTCTGACATTTCAAAATTTGCACAATCAGTTTTGTGAATCTCTTGGAAGACTTATTGTTGCCCAGTGTTTGAAATTTAATTTGATTCTTGAGATCCCATATTTCCTTGACATATAAATTAAGAGTATCATTCATATAACTACTCACTCGTGCATGTATGAGAATGTAACCTATGCAAAGTTAGTTTTTCTGACCCTTTGTGATGGTTTCCTTCCCCTGAGGGGCAATATTGCTTCTTAGATGAACCATCATAGTTGAACTTGAACCTCTAAAAGAGAGGAAAAATAGTTGCATATCCTAGTGGTTCAGAGTCATTAAAATTTTGTAATATGCCCTATGATTGCCCTTTTTATAGTATTATGTTCATGCTCACTGGGTTTGTTGTTGTTATTGTTGTTGTTGTTGTTGTATAATATTATGTCCATGCATTTGCTAACTCTGAGCCAGTGAAGTTTTTATCACTAAGATATAAGGCAGGAGTGGTTTATACACTATTATTTTCTTTTCAACAAGCGATGTGACTATGCTTCCCCTGAGCCGAGGGTCTATCGGAAACAACCTCTCTATCTTCACCAGGTAGGGGTAAGGCTGCATACACACTACCCTCCCCAGACCCCACTTGTGGGATTACACTGGGTTGTTGTTGTTGTTGTTATATAAAGCAGAGGTATCTTGAGATGAACAATTTCTTATCTGTAAAGGATGTACACACCATGCATTATCTATACAATATACTGCTTGTTTCTTTACTTTTGTCAATAGTTGCAGCTGTTGGAGTGTTCTTTTGAATCCTTTAGATTAGCATTGGATGATCCATTAACTATTATAACCGACTAAATGCCTTCTGTTGTTTATTCCAAAGCATGCCTCAGATGGGTTTGGATCTGCTGGCTTAAAGTCTTTCAGAGCATTAGCAATCATTGGTGCTGGAGTCTCTGGGCTCCTTAGCTTCACAAGTGTTGCTTATTCTGATGAAGCAGAACATGGGTTAGAGTGTCCCAGCTATCCTTGGCCTCATCAAGGCATCCTCAGTTCTTATGACCATGCTTCGTAAGTATATGCTATGCTGCCACATGGCAAAGTTTATTGGAGGCCATATCAATCTGTTGTTTATCCACAACTAAATTTAACCGTGTTTAAGTGAAACGGAGACACCCATTTAATTTCAATGCATTTATTTGCTTGATAGGATACGTCGAGGTCACCAGGTTTACCAGCAAGTGTGTGCGTCGTGCCACTCAATGTCACTAATTTCATACCGTGATCTTGTTGGTGTGGCATACACTGAAGAAGAAACTAAGGCCATGGCAGCAGAAATTGAGGTGGTTGATGGCCCTAATGACGAGGGTGAGATGTTCACCCGCCCTGGGAAGTTGAGTGATCGTTTTCCACAGCCTTATGCAAATGAAGCAGCTGCAAGGTTTGCTAATGGTGGAGCCTATCCTCCTGATCTAAGTCTTATCACTAAGGTACTGTCTTGGTCTTTTAGTTTCAGCTATATTGTATCTGCATTGCTTGACTTTTCTTTCTGCTTTCAGGCTCGACATAATGGTCAAAACTATGTTTTTGCTCTTCTAACTGGCTATCGGGACCCTCCTGCTGGTGTCTCGGTAATTTCTGTCTCTCAGACTCCTTTTGGTTTGTGACTAGATTTTGTTTGTTTAGAATAGGGAAGCAGCAAAAACAAAAATTCTGCAAATCTGAAGATGTAGTTCTGAAGAGATAAGGATGTGCTCCAGTTTAATTGGATGTTACCTGCTAATGACCACTGTTTCAGTACTCATTTATTGTTATCACATTTTTCTTGTGGATGTGTGTGAACCATAATACTTTTCAACTCTGATTATAGATTAGGGAAGGTCTTCACTATAACCCTTACTTCCCTGGTGGAGCTATAGCGATGCCTAAAATGCTTAATGATGGTGCTGTTGAGTATGAAGATGGTACACCTGCTACTGAGGCACAAGTAATATGTCTTGTTCTCTTTCTACTTTATTTATTGACCCCCTTTTGAGAGATGGAAGTAATATTTCTCTCACTGTGCAGATGGGAAAAGATGTTGTGTCGTTCTTGTCATGGGCTGCTGAGCCAGAAATGGAAGAGAGAAAGCTGGTAAGTTGCAATCTTTCATTTGGTCCTTCCCCTGCATTATGTCAGTCTCTTAATGGTGTATGAGGTTTTGGGCGTCATTTTTGTATTGAAGTTCTTTCAGTAAAGTCTCTGTATACTCAACCTCAGCCTTGTGCATGCTGAACTGATATGCTGAACCTCTGCCTTTTACATATTGATCTGATATTGGATCCTCATTGACAGTTGAATGTGCCGTAAAAAGGAATTTTCTGACCACTTGGGTATTGTAATTCCTACAGATGGGTTTCAAATGGATATTTGTTTTGTCACTTGCACTTCTCCAAGCAGCTTACTACCGTCGCCTGAGATGGTCTGTCCTGAAATCTCGCAAATTGGTCCTCGATGTTGTCAACTGATCTCATTCACTTCTTGCAAATATGAACAGAGAACATTTCTTTCTGTGTACTCTTAAGTGTACGGGGCAGAAGGAATAATAAATTACTGCCCATTGATTTGAATTGTGAATGTTATACGACAGAATCTAGACAATAGATCTGTCATAGTAGCTATTCTTTTTGAGGGGGAATAAATAGCTGCTGTACTATTTACAGTATCGTCTATATGAAAGCTTTATTATTTAGAATTGAAGTGTGAATAGTTTCGATGGGCACCTTTTGTTCTGAAGCCACCAGGAGATAGGATTTTTGCCTGTTTTGGATGGAAGCTTTACTTCAAGTTTTATCTCCCTACTCACGGCAGCTAAATGGGATCTTTTCTCTAAAGTTTAATGGATTTAGATGAAATGGTTAAACTAATTCAGCATATAATTAGACGTAGTATATTAAGTAAAGGCTCTAGAATCTAGATTGGAGCTTCATTGCTACTCAAATAACAAAAATAGGCTCTACATTGGAGTTTCATTGTTACTCAAATAACAAAACAATTTAACGTTCTTGCCATTGAAAAGAAGAAAGATGAGGTCTTCACGTGGGGGTAGTTATTGCAACCTGAAATAAATAAATATAAGTGAGTCATCTCTTATAGTTCTAAAGCTTTTAAGTGAAATGATTCATTTGATCAATAATAGTAGCATTTTCTATGACTGCCAGAGAAGTTTAAGAACTCCATCTCATCAACACACGTCTCCTGTCTCATCATCATCACCCTCACTCTTACTCTCACCTTCATCTTCCCCGAGGATGACAAACGGTGCGGTGCGATGCGATTATGGGGCAAACCTGCTTAAACTCGTGAAGGTTTCAACCTGATCCGCCCCGCCCTGCCCTGCATAACATAATTTACTGTTTTCAACTCGCACCTCCACACCGCATAAACCACGCACCGCCTTGCACCGCTTAACAATTTTATTTTTTTTTTGCTTTCTTTCAAATATATAATATTAAATTGTAAAATTTATAAAATTATTTGTTTGAAGTTCAATTCATCTGTTTTCTATGTACAAAGTTTCTAATGCAATAATAAATATTTATTTGATTTTATTTCTATTTTTATTGACTGGTCGTTTTTCTTTGATGAATTCATTTCTTCTGTTTGGATAAGCTTATATTTTTTCTTTATGATATTCAAGATAGTTACTAAAAAGGTGAAATTTGCAAGGAAAAAGTCGACAGCCATAACTAGGTACAGAAAAATTCTAAGAAAAGAAGAAAATCAAACTTGTATTTTGATGACATCCACAACACACCTCGATAAGAGATGTGATACAGTCGTATGCAATATAAATTACTCAATTATAAGTCGGGGTCGAATCCACAGGGAGTTATAAGGGGTGTTAGGAGTATGTACTTGAGGAAAGCGAGTGGATTAACTAAATTTGCATTTCCACAAAAAGTCTTGATTTCTACTTCTACTATTACTCTAACAATTGTAAGCTAAGTAAAAGAAACTAGAAATGAATGATTGTTTTTGGTGTTTTTTCAAATAGTTTAAAAGCCTAGGGATGTGACCATGACCTAGGTGTTCGCCTAATTGGTTAAATATGTTAATACTTATTTTGTTGATTTGGGCGTATTATAGCTTTCAACTCTACGTTACCCACTCAATGCCTCTCGGCCAGAGAGCGGTTTTGCCCAATTTGGCTTTCTTAAGCCCAAATGGGTATCAAACAAAATAGTTGATATGAGCTCAAGTCGGGTTCTTACTATCTCTAGTTTGAACCCTTTAATTAGGCTAATCGAACTCTCAATTAACCCAATTCCTCGTTAGCCAAGTTATCCTAGACTATGTCCCTCTTTCTCAAGTAGAGACTAAGTCAAAAAGGCATAAATCAATGTTTGCAACCATTAATTCTAAAATTGAAGCATGAACTAGGCTAAATAATCAACACACACTCATAAACAAGCATTAAATTAAATACTCATAAGGTTTACACACTAGGTTTGGGTCACAACCCTAGTAAAAATCTAGCTACTCATAGTGAGTATTGAAGAAAATAAAGAAGAAATGCAAAAAAACCCATAATCAAAGATTAAATTGATGAAGTATAATGTTTAAACGCTAAAATAATCAAAAACTTCCTAATATAGCAAAAGTTAACGGTTACAACCGCTTTCTACTCCGAAACTTGACCTAAAATTGTGAAACTCGTCTATTTATAGTGGGCTAGAATTCGCTGAAAAAAATGCCCCTCGAGAGGTTCTGCGGCCGCACAATTCCATGTGTGGTCCGCATATTTCTTCAGTTGGCAGGATATGGAATTCTGCAGCCGCACATTTCTGGATTGCGGCTGCAAAATATCTTCTGCGGCCGCACAATTCTTGTGTGGTCCGCACTTCAGCAAGGCGTCAGGACTTGATCTTCTGCACACTCTGAACGTGAAATTATTTGTCAGTGCAGACCTTGTTCTACGGCAGCACAATTCATGCGCGGTCCTCACATTGGTCAAAATCCTGTTGGGTTCTGTTGCTTGGTTTGCGGCCGCATATAAAATTCTGCGGTCCACAATTTCTTTCTGCGCCCGCAGAAATCCTTCTGCGGACCGCACTTCTTTGCCTCTGCGCCCTTTAATGCCTTGTGCACCGGAACACTCCTTTTTGAGTCGGATTTCATCATGGTATACCAAACTTCCAACATTCCTGCAATTTGCACAATTTCTTTAGTTTTGGGAACGTAAATCAATACTTTCGGACTCAAGCAAAAGCAAAAAAGTACAAATAAGTAGTAAAAATTCCCACATATCATATTTTCTATTAATTTGTCTACTAAATATGGTGTAAAAATAAATATATTGACGCATATATGTGATATATTTGCTAAATGCTTCAAATAAATTGAATTGAGAACTGATCTTTAATCTTATTGGAGAACTTGTTCAATGTTTTCGTCAACCAGTTCTCCAATTGGTGTTAATGTATTTTACAGTAAATATGAAGAAGGTTAAAATGACATAATGAGAATTTCCCCACATAAACCAAAGATACAAAATATAGTTAACGGTTGAGATGACTTAAAAGAAAGTATGATAAAAATTAATAATAATAAAAAAATCTGTCTAAACCCTCATAAACCCGCGACCGCCCCGCCCCGCATCAGTTTTTAATAGAATGGCTTAAACCCATCCCGCCCCGTCCCGCCCCATCCCGCATATTCTTAAACTTGCACCGCCCCGCATAGCTTTTAATCCGCACCACCCCGCACCTGCACTGCCCCGTTTGCCGGCCCGAATCTTCTCTCATCCTTATTTATTGCCTCCTCTTCTTAATTTACAGTTTACGTTGTATATATATATATTGTCTGCATAAAAAATTTTTACACTATCAAATCATCTAAAGAATATTTCTATGCATGTAAGTTTCCTTAAAATGTGAGGTTTGTAATATTAAAAATAAGATATTTATATAACGTGATTTGTAAAAAATATTTAATATGATAATACATATAACTCAAAACTTTTTTATTTACTGCAAGTAGCATGCAACATGCCCTTTTACATACAACCAAGGATAAAGCTAGATTACTTGGCCAAAAGTACATATTATTAGGCTCATCGATGCCTTCGATTAAACAGTTTAACGGACAAGATGTCACAATTCGAATTACAGCAGTTGATTTTCAACATTAATTTATAGAGTTCTTTTGTTGTTCATTTGTGACCGTCTTGCGACTTTTTTTGGGGTCAAAGCGATACTTTCTATTCATTCACAATCTTTTATTCTAATTTATTTCTCATGTCTACCTGGTACTTAGTATTTGAACCTCATTGCTTTGTTTTTGGGATACATAACAACTGGAGATGTGACCTAAACTTAGGGAAATGATACATATGTAAACATTTAGAATTGACCTACTTCTGGAAATATTGCACCCCTAGCAGAAAGAACATTTCTAAATTGGGAATTTGGGATTAGTTCTTGAGTAATGGGCTTGCTTATGACTCCGACCTAAGGGTGAAGGATCTTGGCCCAACATCACACCAAAATCCAGATATATCCAAGGAGCCCAAAACGTAATAATGTGTGAGATTATTGTTCCAAATGAACTAAATTGAAAGGGCGATTTGCACAATTAGGACACTTCTGGTGCTATTATTGAATTTTTGACCCCTTTTGATTCATGAGCATAACTTTAATTTTAACACAGTCAAAATAGGATACTATTGACCTTAGTGGGCCCTTTGGTCGGAAATAAGTTAATTATACAGGATTAGTTATTCCACTTTTCTATGGAGATAAAAAAATATTATAATTTCGAAATACTTAATTCCGAAATTAATTATACCATAATTTTCTCCCAACTAAACATAGTATAATTTTTTTTAAAATTTAATTTCGAAATTAATTATTATTTATTCCCGTACCAAAGGAGTCCCAAGTATTTACCGGACAAGCAAGTGTAGTTTGCTGAAATTGAAAGTAGTTGGTTGTTGAAACCATTTCTAAGTTCCTACTTTCGGGACCAAAGACAAAGTACGAAAATAGAATCGGACGAGAATTCTTAGATTAGTCTGTAACATTTAAAGTCAACAGGTAACTGTCGCTTTCAGGATGAATAATTAGGAAATAATTGTGGACTTTCCAATGGTTCTTCATTGCTATTGGTCTTAGGCAGAAAAGGCCGCTGTTTGCGACTTCCTGTGAAGTAAGTGTAAGATGATTTATCTATCTATAAGTGAAGTATACAATCCTAAAAATAGCAAGTGTCAATCAATTTTATTCTTTTGATAATTTCTTATGTTTTTGTTCAGTTCAAACAATTCAACTGAAAGATGGGGAAAAAGCAAGTGATGGTGCCGGTTAATGAAGTAGACCTCACCGAAGTGAAATATGTGCCGGAAAAATTTGAAGGTTTTCTTTTCATCTTTTTCTTCATTTTCGTCCCTTAAATAGAGTTTCTTGGTTATGATCAAAGTGTCATTTTGCAGCTCCACATTTGACTGGTTTTTGGTTCAAGTTGTTTGTTAAAGTAATGGAGGCACCCTTAATTGGTTCTTTAATTACCAGTCACCTGAAGCAGAAGAATGGAATGACTGAGGTTTGTTTGTATGCACACTTGTGATTCTATGTATAAAAGGGAGATTTAGATATTAAAATTGATGTTTTTGATTGTCAGATTCTCAAGAATACTGTGATCCCAGAGGTGCCCATGTTCATTCCACAATTCCCTGTTCAAGGTTCACTATTAAGCTCTTGCTGCTTTTATCTTTCAATCAGTTTATTCATATTGTATGTTATAGTTTTAGGGCACAATGGACGAAAAACATCTATATAGGTAATACCAATTAGTTAGGATTAAGTTTTACTCATGCTAGTACATTTGCTTCGGGTCTTGTTAGAGATTTATATATTGGTAGAAAATGGAGATAACTTCTTGTGCTAGTGCTTTCTAATAATATTAGACTGAGACGGGCTCAAAATGGAGTGACATGGACACGGAGTATTTATATAGCTGATCTCAACTTGCTTGCGATTGACACTTAATTGTTGTTGTATGTTTAATATACATCAATGTTTTCTCTTGGAGTAGGAAGATACCTTTTCCTTTAAATATGTCATTTCATTGAGATGGCACTGCTTAACTATCTTATTGTGCTGCTTGTTATCTCTCTTCTTTGTTTCTATTAGTTGGTGAATCGTATAAATTTCTTGCCAGCAAAAGTTCATGCGCTATCCTTTATATCTGAGGCTTTTTACCGTTTAGATTTTACTCATTTAGCATGACATTATTGGTGATAAACTAATACTCAGCTGATTTTCTGACATGTAACTGGAAAGAAGCATAATACTGTGGGATTCCATGATTTTGTTGAAGTTGGAATTCAGGAATTGTTAAGGTGCTTTTCTAATGTTACTGACTTATTTAGTATGTATATGAATTTAGATCCAGAGCCTGGTGTTGTTTGCTTAGAAGAAGATGGAAAACCTGAAGAACGGGTTGATTTAGCCTTGAAGTGTCTTCCACATTATGATCCTTCTAGCAGTTGGAATTCTGGTTCAGGAGAACCGTTCCCATTCCGCTACTGGAAAATTCGTGATTATGGATATGCTTACAGATCTAAATTTACTACCCCATCTATGGCAAGTGATTTTCCATTGATTGTTCCTATTTTGGTCATCTTCAAGAATAATAAAAAGCTCTATTGTGCTAAAGGTTGCAGAGCACTTTATCTCAGCAATAGAGGTACTTAATGATAAGCAGCCCTCAGCACCGTTATTAATCTCCTTTGACCCCAAGGAGGTGAGAAGGCAAGCTGCATCTTCCGCTCAAAGATTTGAGGAAGGTATTTTAATTTGTTGATGTGCATAAATTGGCTGTTCTGAAAATCTACACATTGCAATTCACAGTTTCTTGTATTTTGTTCAATTATATTAGCACATGCCGTCAAATAAAAGATGAAAATTGATATTAATTTCCTGCGAATAAAGCATATCTTGAATTGCTGTGCCAAGTCTGTAGATCTCATTACTGAAGTGTTTTTCTTTTCATCTGTTTTTGTTTTATTCCGATGTGGTCATGGAGGAATACCATTGTCGATCTTGGATGGGATTTTAATTGCAGTCAAGGATGACATTGATTGCTATCCTCATCCTTCAAAGGGTATGTGTTTAACTTCTCATTTTCTCTGCGAATATCTCTGCCATTTTTAGCTGAAAATTTTTCCCTGTAAAAATGAGCAGGTGGTTCTACATGGTTTCATGAGGTTCGCCAGGTAAACACAGATGCAGTTTCTGTGTCAAGATTACGAAGCAGTGGTGCAATTTTAGTAGGAAAGACAAATATGCATGAATTTGGTATGGGCACAACAGGGAATAATCCGAATTACGGGTAAACTTTTGCCTTGAACCTACAAATAAGCAAATGTTAGAAGCGGTAACCTTTTGACATGACTTCTTTTATTCTTTTTTTGTTAAAACAAACTTGATAAAGATATATGCTAAACATTGGTTTTGCGAATGTTGAAGAACGAACTTGGGTATATTTTAGGTTGAGTGTATATTTTACCTTTAACATCACTAATGAGCATTTTCCTATGGCAGTACACCTGGAAATCCGCATAATCCAAAAAGATACACAGGTGGTTCTTCCTCAGGTTCAGCTGCAATTGTCGCTTCTGGATTGTGTTCAGCAGCATTGGGAACAGATGGTGGAGGTTGTATAACATATCAGGCTAGTGAATTTGTATCTTCTTTTGAAATAATTATAAGATTTTCAGGCTTTATTCATCTGAAGTCCAGGTTCAATACGAATTCCTGCTTCTCTTTGCGGGGTTGTCGGCTTGAAAACAACATTTGGACGGACTGACCTGACAGGGTAAGTTCATGAAGTGTAGATCAATGTGCATCTATACCAAATTGGTTTTATCCTTCTGAATATATTGTTTCTCCCGGTAAAACTTTTCTACTGTCAAAGCTATGATCTGCCTATACAACTTGCCAACTTCAGTTGCTACAGTTTAATTTTCTAACAGCCTAAAGGACTGTTCTTTCCTATATTTAGTTATCCGAAATCCATAAATTTCGGTTTTATCAAGTCTCTATGTTAACATTCAATATCATACCTTTCTTGGTCTTTTGTCTGAGATCAAGCTTTACTATCTGATCTTATCAGTTTATAGTTTGGTTCATCTCTGTTCTTTTATCAGGTCACTGTGGGAAGCAGGAACAGTCACAATTGCTGGACCCATCACAGCTACAGTTGAGGATGCCATACTTGTGTTAGTAATGGGTTTCACCCAATCTTTTTTTACAAACAAATAGTCAATTCCGGTCATGAGCATATTGTAAAGAATAATCTATCTTGTAATTGGCGCAGTTGTGTTATCACTTCTTCATATGCTATAGTAGTTTTATTTCGATTGAAGTGTCATCTTATATGTTTGAACATAAATAGAATCCATAGAATGAATACATTAATCATTGAAACTAATTCTACTAGTAGATATCAAAACGATCTACATGAAAACTAATACACGAAATCACTCTAAGTTAAAAATATGCTTAGAGACTCTTGAATCTCATTATTTCTTGAATACTTGTAATAGGTGCTGAAAGTCAGATGTATTTTCTCCCTATGCCTTTAGAGTTCAAAGGCTATTAGAGTTAAAGATTAGAAGTTTACTGAAAAAAGTATAAAGCCACCAAGATAGTCAGCTTCCAAGGAACAATGCTAGACCCTAACCATGACAAAAGAATGTAAATTTCCTAACGCATGCCACCAGAGTCCTATTGTCTTCAATTAGGTTGTATATATGGGGATAAAGTTTTGTTAAATTTGGTCAAGCTCTTGATCTGGTCATAAGACCACTCTTACAGTTGATATGTGTTGATTATTGCTGTTGTTTTTTCCCAACTTTTCAGGTATGCAGCAATCTTAGGATCCTCTCCAGCTGATCGAATTCCACTGAATCCTGTAATCACTCGCAAAGTGTACTTTTGCAAAATTTCAAGATATTGTTCTGCTTGAGGGTCCAGTTTGACTTTTTCCCCCTCCGTTCATGTAAATACTGTAGCTAATATTTGTAAAGAGGGCAGCAATCATTTTTCAACATTGAGTTTTTCCACTAAAATTGCAGTTGTGTTGATCGCTTATGATACTCAAGCATTTTGATTACCATAAAAACTTAAGTTTGGGGTATTTTTCTTCAGCGAGTCAGCGAACTGTTCGCTCTTGGTTCAGTTTGGGGATGTTTCTTCTGCTGAATGTCCTATTCCTATCCATGCTGCAGTATTCACCCTACTTGTATCATATAGAAGACTATTTCGGTTAACTTGCTGAAGAAAAAGGTGGCAATTTCCCTGTCCATTGTAACCACGCTGTCTTAGGTTCCCAAAGTGGATTTGATATATCTAAAAAAGACCAATCTTAATCATAGGATTAGTTTGATCCTATACTTGTACAGGAGACTCTTGTTATAGGTTCAATGCAGAATGAGTTCTTTTCATTGGATTAAAAAGTTGTATTCTGCATTAAGCAAGCTGTTATATACTCACATTATTATTAATTGATTTTTTTTCAGTCCCTCCCTTGTTTACCAGATTTATGTTCCAATGAGAGTTCAAACATTTTGGGATCACTTACCCTGGGAATGTATACAAAGGTCTTGCACTTCTGGTTTCTTAAGGTTGTTGGTGACTTTAACCTTCTTGGTTGAACTTTGGCTGATACGAGACATCTTTTACAGTGGTTTAACGATGTTAGCTCAACCGATATATCTGACAAGTGTGAAGATGTCCTAAACCAACTATTTCATCTGTATGGGTGCAAAGTAAGTCCATGTTACCCTTTATTATGTAACTGATCAATTCTGTCAGAATCATGCATTTTACATCAAGTTTGTTATCTATTTTAGAAGACTTTATGCTTAAACTTCAGATTCAGTTTCTGGATGTAACTTTGTTATTCTATTTTTCCTGCTTAACTCTTTGCAATCAAGACAACAGAGATTGTCATACCGGAGCTTCGCGAGCTGCGCACAGCCCATACTGTTACTTTTGGATCTGAATCGCTATGCTTATTGAATCCTGATTGCGAGGATGGGTATATCTATTTTCCATTCAAGCTATTGGTACAACTGCTTGCAATCTTGTAGTTTGGACTAATATAACTTTTTTTCATTTTATGTAGGAAAGGAGTAAGATTGACTAATGATACTCGCACAAATCTAGCACTCTTCAGATCATTTGCAGCATCAGATTATGTTTCTGTCCAGCGCCTTAGGTAAAGAATAAGTTACTGAATTACTTCATACATGTTGAAACAATTTGTTCACTTGTTTGTTATAATATCGAATTAGGAATGTGAAAACTGCATTTGTGTTGTGGATCAGTGGCATATACATATGATTCTACATTTAGATAGACTTTCCTAGCTTTAACTACATCAGCAATTTTAGGTTTTGCTTACCTCATTTTAAGCTCATTGTGTGGCTTAAAAAGTTATCATCTTCATATCCTGATTTTAAGTTTTCAATTAGAACAAGATATTCTCAGAAGAGCACATTAGAATCCATGTTCACGCCTTTAATTTCATTATTAGTTTACTCCATAGTTACTTTGTATTTCTGAAGTGTCATCTAATGGTTCTTTCTGTCTTATGTTAGGCAACATGTTAAGTGTCAGATGTACTACTAGATTTTATCTAAATATTAAAGGATTTCAAGACTCACTACAAAATTGCATTTAAAAATATGATAAAATTTGTTCAACTTATTTCAGCTTTCCGGTGTCTCTTATTGCAGGCGAAGGATAATGCACTACCACATGGAGATTTTCAAGAAAGTAGATGTCATTGTAACACCTACCACTGGGTAAACTAAGTTTTGCCACTTTATGGGCCCTTATATCTAAGTACACTCGATTTCATAACTTCAAATTTTATTCTTCCAGAATGACAGCTCCAGTAATTCCAAAAAGTGCTCTTGAAGTTGGAGAGACAAATTTGCAAGTTGTAGGTAGGTTAACATCATTTTATTACTTTGAGGTTAATAGTTCCTGAGATACTCTGTCATCTCCTTTATCTCCTCTAGGTCCTTGCTGTTGATGTGCTACAGTATAGGTAACTGCCAAAGTTTGGGGACACAAATACCAATTTTGTGGTTTAGCTGCAAAAAGATTTTTTTAAGCCCGGGTCCTTTTTACATAACATTCTCGGCTGCCCTCTAGCCAGTGACTAGCCCAGCTATGGAGCTAGGTCTACACCGCCACGTTGAGACTATCTTTCACGTTTCTACGGATTGCATCTAGGGTTGTCAAATAGGCGGGTTGGGCTATATTTGGGCAGGTAAAAATGGGTTGAACTAATAAACGAGTGGGTCATAACCCCTCCAAAGTTTGCTTGGGTCAAAGTTGGGCGGGTCAATTTGGGCTATTCGTTGGATCATAAACCAAAATTTGATTTATGCAGGCATTGAAGACAGGCAGGAGCGTATGTAGCATATAGGTGACGGGTTCAACTGAACTCATAACTTTCGATGCAAAGCATAAATTTATGTGTAAAATTTACTAAAATTACAACAAATAGTAGATTTGAACCCATAGTTTTAAAAATATAATTAGTTCAATGCTAAAAATCTTAAAGGCTGAACCCATAGGGTTTTAATCCTGGATCCGCCTCTGAAGACAGGTATGTACTTCGATATTGAAAGTCGTGAAGCGTTCTATCTCACGCAATATTCTGAATACTACTACATTTCTTTTTGCTACGATGAGCACTTCCAGATGATGTAACTTTATTTTAGACTTCTTAATACTTACTCGTTTGCTATTCTTTTCAGCAAGCCTAATGCAATTTGCTATAACAGCAAACATTCTCGGGCTTCCAGCAATTTCTGTCCCTGTAAGTGACATTCATCTTTTTCCTGTTAGGCAGTCCACAGAGAGAAAATCTCAGAAAAGGATTTGGAATGGAAGGACCTGCATGTTGATGATATGCAAACAAGTTTTTAAGCATTTCAACCTATATATATATAAGATATTGCGCTAGGAAATCGTTGAATATGGGATTCTAGGAAGGAATAAGTGCCGATTTTGATTTCCCTCAGCAAATTCCTCACTAATTATGTTGAAACAGGTCGTGTAAGTGGAAATTTTATTCTTCTCTTTATTCACATTAACCTGACCAGATAATGTTTGTCCGAAAAACCTGAGATGTGAAGAGATGTTTTTACAAATCAGAAAAAGATACAAGGTTTTGATTGACTATTAAAAAGAGTTTTTTTGGGTTCTTCGTTCTACTTTTTTTGTCGGGAAATAGGTAAACTTAGAGCATCCTTTTATATGTGGCCTCTGTATTCCAAGATCAATTTATTACACAAATAGCTTTGCTAGGTTTTTCTGTAGTTCAGTGTGGACAAAATATAACTATCACTACCACAAGAACAGAACTTCTCAGTCAGACACTTTCTAGTGTGCCACTTCCACATCCTCTTGAAAGGCACATCATTAACTATTTTCTCTCCTATAGCATGTCGAGTCTCTTCTTTGTTCTGATTCAATTTCGTATTGATAGCTTGATCTCCTTTTAGCCTTTGAAATTTCAGTATACCATTCTTCGTTTAGTAGCAGCTAATTTGCTTTAGATAGAGGAATGGACACAATTGGCCATAGACTTGCTCATGGATTGACTATGAAATAAGATAAAAGTATTATAACTCCTCCCAGATCACACTATTCTTTTGGATGTCCTTAAAGTTTTCTATATATGTGGCAGAAGATTTATGAAATCGAGTTTTCATAGGAACATGAAGTGCGTAGCTACAAGAAGACCAGAGCTGTCTGTCATAGTGAAAATACCAAAATAGATCTATTGGTGCTTTCTGCATGCTAGTTTACTGTCAAGAACCTGCTCAACTTCTTTCCATCTAATTTTGACATGCAGCAATAGACGACTGAACTCTTTATCTCTTTTCAAAACTTCTCCATCTGTATTTGCATAACGTCTGTTTCCTTTAACACTAAGATGTCTCTTGATGGCTACCAATGTAGGATCATAATTATTCTAAAATATGTGGATGTCAATTGTCAATCAACATCATGTGTTCCAAAGTTTACCTGTAGCTTACTAATTTACCTTTCTCTCTCTTTTGTTTTTTCATATGCTTAGATTGGTTATGATAAGCAAGGACTTCCAATAGGCTTGCAGCTTATTGGTCGTCCGTGGTGTGAAGCTACAATCTTGCGTTTAGCTAGTGTGATAGAGGTATTCTCCTCCATCTCTACCACCACCCACCCCAACCAAACAACTGCTAAAAAGTTATAGATTGATTATTGACTGGACATTTTGACTTGTGCTTTCAGGAAATCTCTGCAGAGTATCGGAAGAAGCCAATGGAGTTCTATGACATCTTGAAAGGGAAGTGAGAATAATGTTTTTCAAGACAGAACTGAAAGAGAGCGACGGAACTGACAGGAATAAGCTTAAGCCTAACCTCCGGGTAAGAAAAGATTTCATCACAAATGAATTTACATAGAGAACGAATCGAATAAGAGCTGAAGAACCATACTCCTAGATATAGAAATGTGGTTGCTTTTTCAATAATTATAGCTAGTGGAATTTTTGGTGATATATGCCTTCAATTCATGTATTTAGTACCAGCAACCTTTCTGTAATTTTCTACATCCTTGAAGTTGTACACTGAAACTGCTTCATTCATAGTTTAATGCATATTTGGTTAATTTTTCCTTATATTCTATTTTATTTGGTTATTTTCTCCAAATTATGAAAATGCATGTATAATTAGAGCAATTAAAGAGATACAACAGAGGCAAAGGGAGCTTGTGAAAAAGTACAACATATAATCTTACAGGGAACCACATTCATTTTCCAAAAAGAGCACCAAAATAGCTTTGATTTACAGAAACATAAGGGCAAATATTACGTGATAAAGGTCTAATCTAGGGGCAAAATAAATTTACTAATAGAACATTTGTTGCAAATCCCCGATTTCCAATAATACTTCGATTTCTATTATCAATATACTGGTTTTCTTCTTCTTTGATCCTGGTAGGGTCCTTCTTCCTCTTTATCCTTCAAGAAGCCTAGGATGACAAGAAAAACAAAAAAGAAGAATGCCCAATGGCCTCCACCACCCCCACCTGCCCAACGGCCTTCACCACCATCACCCCCACCCCCCCCCCAACCCCCATCCCCACCCCCACGCCACCACACGCTGCCATCATCATCACGAGGGGGAAACCCAGCCCCACCATCGTCGAGATCAGGAGATTTCACCTTCTCTGCATTCAACCCAGACATATCAGCATCAAATGATACTCTGCACAGGATCTTTATAGAATATAAGCATGGCTGCTCATTTTTTGGTGGATAAAATTGCTGAAAAATGTGCAGAGCGGCATTGTGCATCGCTTTTAAGAAACGAAACGATGGCTTTTAATAACACTGCTTTCTAAAACAACAGGACGGGTTGCAGACACCACTAACCATAAGCATAACAGTGAAAACAGCTACAACGTAAAACATAGATTGTTTTATATCCGTTCCTTTTGTTCCACCAGTTTCTGCAAAGAACATGAAAAAATTACCTGGTGCAACTGTAATGGTTGAATTTTCCCTTGTAAGAGTCTGCATCTGCCCTTTAGTTGCACATCTGGCACTCTGTATTAAATGCAAAATTAAAGGTTGAACAGGGAATACTAGTGGCAATAAATGTTACTAGAATGATGCAGGAAATGGAAAACCAAAAACTAAATGCAAGCAGTAGTAATCGTAGCAGCAGCATCAAGAACATCAATATAGATAAGCGATGAGGTCCTAATTCCCATTGTTTCTTTTTTAGATTAAAAGTTTGTGAGATCCTATTTCCAATTGTCTGTAACTAGAAATGCATTACACTACCACTTTCAAGTAACAAACAAGTATATATTTCCACATTTTACCAATCCATATCTATAAACAACGAGTGCAAATAGAGAGGCTAATCAACTTGAGTTCAGGGTGCTTGTTTTAGTGAGTGCAGTTGTTTACAATATACTGACTGCAGAATCCTGCTTGGCATGCTGAAGGAGACATAGTCCAATGTGATAACTTATGCCATGAGCAGCGACTTGCACTAGCATTCTGAAGCTCTGAAGCTTCTCACAGCAAACGTCGCACAAAATTAATATATAAGACATGACAAGTACGAATGATCCACTAGAATAATTAGGGGTATGTAACTAAACAGGGCAATGCTAGCAGTTGCACAAACAGTAGTACCCAAAGAAATGTTACCAGAGCAGCAACACATATTATGGAAGCACTCTTTTCTTGAACAGGACATATCAAGTGTCTTCCATTGTTAATAAATTGAGACTGCATGCCAAGCGGCTGGAGGCCAACAGATACTATTGGCTTGAATTGCTTCAGGCATTCAGCCTCTGCTCTCACTGTGACAACAACATCCAACGATTAACAACATAGATAGCACGAGCTGTAGGGTGAGCAACAAATCTTCAAATGGTTTTGCCAACGAGGGATTTTAAAGTATCAAATCTTTTGATGACATCGTTGTCAAACCTTAAACATAAATGTTCGATTCAGTTACTTCAAAACCTAACACCATCACATCAAGTAAACCAGAAAATTCAACACTGCTTTAGAGAAGCAAATACTGTGGCAGATGTTCTAGCAAAAACTGGGAGCAACTTATTAGATGGTACTACTGTCTTGTTTGATGAATGGAAAGACCTCCCTAAGAAGGCTAGAGGATGCTCCAGAATGGATCAAAATCAAATTCCTAATTTCAGAATTAGGGAAAAACACAAGAATGGAACTTACTGAAGCTATGTTTCTACACATCGGTAATAGGGAATTGTGCTCCCTCTTTTTTTGGAAGCTTAATTGTTTATTCCTGGTCAATCCGACACTAGGGTCAACTTATTTATTTGGTGATCAATATGGGAATGATCTTACATCATGTAAGTTTTTGCTAACTTTACGGTTAGGAATACCTAACTTACTTGTTGTAGAAGGAGAGGTAAGGTTTTATGTCCCCCGCCTCCATGTATTTCCTTTTTGGATTCTAATATACAGGTTGGGGTCAGCCTAAACCCGCGTGATGGTGAGATTAAAAAAAAAAAAAAGGTAAACCAGAAAATCAAAGACGAGCTTTTTTATTTTTAAGTGTTTCTTTTGACAAGTAAACTCAAAGACAAAAGCTTTTGACTTAGGGCAAAGGATGCATCTTAGACTTCCAAGGAGTTGAACAACACCAAAATTCAAGAAAGCTAGATGATAAATCATAAACACTTTTACTGATTTGTAGTAACAAAGTATTTCAACATGTTGGTCAGTGCAAATTTATGTTTTCATGGAGAGAGAAAGAGAGTGCTAAAACAGTCAAAAGTTAACAGCAACTGCAATATTACAAAAGGATCATTACTTCATGTTACGTTCTGATGTAATTCCTACAGCACTTACGTAGCGATGGCTATTCGGATATTCTCACATCTAATGCGGCAAAAGCTTCTCAGCGAGATAACAACAAGAGAAGCTGATATCTAATATATTAATGTTTGACATGATCAAAGGAGATGAAAGTTTTCACAGTGTGCTCCTAATTACATGGAAAATGGTGGTACTTATTAAAAGGAATCAGTCAAGGAATATACACAAACATACCTATTGGCAAAGTAGGTGCACTCATAGTGGTACTGGCAGTTAACATCTTTTTGAAAAAAATTTGAGTCTCCCTGAGATTGAACTCCTATTAGAATCCTGAAATACTAAAGGAAGAGTAGATTAAGTATGCAATCGACAACAAAAACAAAAAAGTCAACAACTACACCTCAATCCCAAATAAGTTGGGAGAGGCCAAATGAATCTATTAATCATGTTTCTCCATTTAAGCTCAACTCATGTCATCGTCACACCAAATAGAATAATGAGGGAAAAACAAGTTTATAATATATATAAACCATAGTAGAATAATCATTATAGAAAAGCAAGAGGACCAAAAACGAGGTACTAACAAGACTTAAACCTATTCCCGCCTATAGCAATCTTTTTCCTCCATTATGCCATATCTTTAGCTAAGTCTGCATTGATTCAGAGAAATTGTAGGTCTTTTGACACAACTTCTTTCCGTGTGATTTTAGGTCTACCTCGTCCCCTTTTAACACCTTAACTTACCATGATTTCACACCTACGGACCGGTACATTTGGAGGTCAACTCAGGACATGATCAAACCATCTCAAGCGACCTTCTCTTATTTTATCCTCAATGCATGCTACTTGCACCATTTGGCGAATGACATTTTTAAATCTTATCTAATCTTGTATGACAACACATCCATCTTAGCCTTCGCATCTCCGCAACACTCATCTTTTGAATATATTGAACTTAAGCAACCTAACATTCACTACCATATAGCAGTATCGATCTTATAACTGTTCTATATAACTTGCCTTTCACTTTAGTAGGCATCCTTCTATCACGTAACTCTCCGGGTAGCACTTCTCCTTTTCAACCATCCGGTTTTAATTTTATGAGTAATATCTTCATCTATCATTCCACTCTCTTGAAACCAAATTCTCACGTTTTTGCACAAGCACAGCGACACCATGAACCGAATCGCTTCTTCCTGCAAATCGAATGACCTTTCTTGCCTCTGGTAGGCAAAACAGGACTACCAACGAAAGGATGTCAATGTCCAATATCAGCTTTACTCTTAGATCAGATGTCGCATGTATTCTGTTCTATAACAAAATATACACCATCCAAGTATTCCTTCTTAAGGACGAGGATCATAATGGCTCTTTTTGGATCGGACTCTATTCTCTAATACCTTAACAAATCCAAAAACAAGACAGTGGAATCTGCTAAGATATTTTCCAAATTGCTTTTCTTAAATACATAAGATACTATTTATTTAATAAAAAAATTACAGTTAATTGAAGCTTTGTTTAGGGTGCTTAATTTAGTCTGACTCTGACGTTTTTTATAGTTAATTCGGCGCTCACCTTCTGATACAGAGAACAACGGTTGCCAAGTTTCTGAAGCTGCTCGATTAGAATCTCATGTGAAATAAAAAATTAGAAGAGAATGATATAATATATATATATATAGAGAGACCAATATGACCAATATGAGCACGTGGACGATTGCTAGCTTCCATGATTAAAATAAACATTAATTCTCGAGTCCGACTTTATCCGCCCTTGGAATCATTTTTTAAAGGAAATTTTACCTAAAAGCCATACGCCATATTTATATTTTCTATAATTATTTTTTATATTTTATAGCAAAATAGATATTTATGATATATACTATCGTTGAGGCATGAAATACTTATGTTTTTCCTCTCTTTCTTTCTTTCAATTAACATAAGATTATCTCTCAGATTTTTTCTTCTTTCTTTCTCTCTCTCTTCCTTCTCTCGCTCTTCGAGCAACTCAAGCCCTAATATTGATGGCCGACGAAAAAGAAGAATCTCTCTCTTTTCGAGCAACTCAAGATACACGCCTTAGTATTGATGGCCGACGAGACATTAGAATATAGTATATAAGGCAGCCAGAAAACAGAAAAGAGTGAATTTTTCAAACGGAAATGAGCAATGTGATGAACTCTTATCATAAATTTATTGTATGGATCCGACGAACTTTCTTCTCTTCTTGGCTGGAAAACGCCATCTCTGACAAACTTTCTTCTCTTCTTTGTTATTTAGTCAAATACAATGATACAAGTACATTGTATTCCGTACAAATTCACTCAAACATATTGTATTTTTATATAAATATATTTTTTTGCCTATATTTATGTATTTTCAAAGATCTGTATTTTTTTAATACAGTTGAATACATCTGTATTCATGCATGCCATATGTCCTGTATTCATGCATACTACAGTATGTATGGATACATAATATAAATATTGAAATACACTAAATACAAACATTAAAATAGAATAAAATATAGTAGTGAATAGATCTAATTTTAAAATATAATAAAATACAGTAAAATACACTGAATACAAATATAAATATAGTGAATACAACCAATGAAATGCTGAATACAACTGTAATGACATGTATTAGGAATAACTAAAATACTGCCAATACAAATATATTTGAATATACTGAATATAAAATAGCGAATACAGTAAATACAAACATTGAATCTAATGAATGCAACAATAAAAAAAAATTAAAAACACTAAATAGAAAAGTTAAATACAACTGAAAAATTATTCTAATTAATTGGGTTGATAATGGGGCATGTTAGAATTGATTTTGTTGAGTTATATTAGGAGTGTATCACTCTAATTGATATAATTTTTGTTATTAGATAGCTGACCATATCTATTTTTAAGGTGATTGTCGTTACTATATTCATGAATACACGATGCAAATACATGTGAATACATGCATGTATAGCCGGACTGCCCTGATTTTAGGCATTTTTGCTGTTGTACTCATGAATACAGTAACACGAATACAACGAATACACTACTGTAACAGCTGTATAGTAACTATAGGAAGTAATTATGTATATGGTAGCTATAGGAAGTTAATAGCCACTAAACAATAGTGGTTTATGAAAATTCTTTTTTTTTTTTAAAAAAATCCGTTCTTTGAATGCCAAAGGCGAAATAAAATTTTCCGTCACTATGATTTTTATGTGAGTTAGTAAAAATCTATGATTTTTGTACGATAAAAGCAAAGTTATATGACTTTGGTGAAAAATAATTCATAATTATATGACCATTTGTCAAATTTACCCTATATTCTTCTATCTAATTAATTTTGCAAACAAGGGAGGTAAGCGTAATATCGTAAACCACGAGAGATGTCAGTGTGATGGAGCAAAATATGAGGGGAGGTCTCGAGGTCTCTGAAATTATCTCTTTTTTATACGGAAAAGGGCCAACAATACCCCTAACGTATTGAAAATGGCTCAAAAATACAATCCGTTAACCTTTTGGTCCACAAATGCCCCTAACGTTTGTTTTTGGGCTCAAACTTACCCCTATATCTAATAAAACTAACCTAATTAATTTTTTGACTTTAACTTCGCCATGTGGCATTTTCTTAACCCGCCACATGTATTATTTTGTATTAAATAAAACACACCTGTATCTTTTAAAATACCCAACGACCCTGACCCGCTCCTATATATTTGGATGGTCGGCTAAAAATAATTATATTCGCTATTTTTTTTTTATATATATATATATATATATATCTAAAAATAATTACATTCGCTAGTTAAATATATAAAAAATATACATTGATTATATATAAAAATATGTATATTATGCATTAATATTTTAATATATATATTTTACATGATATTATTTTTAGGAGAAATTATGCGGTGTAGTTTTTCCTTCAAATTTTGCAGATCTTAACAAGTTTAACAAATATAAATTTTAATTTGCAAACATAAAAATGATAATGTTCTATTTATATGACCTTCTAAAGGAGAAGCAAAGAAACATATGAAAAAGAAATTCTTTAAAACCTTTAATTATATACATATCCAGCTGCTTAGCACATTAATGGATTTCACTTGATCTTTTCAATGAGAACTAATAGTGTTTTAATATATAATAATAGAGCTAAAATATTAGCAAAAACTGCCGTACTATTGTCATATTTGCTTAATAAATTCGAGTTATATATCATAATTAATAGGGATAACTTGAATTAGTTGATACATATTTTTAATTGATGCATATTTTTAATGGATTGGTGAAAATGATTTGAAACGAGTAAGTAATACTGTGGGTATAACATGAAAAAAGAAATTATCTTCTCTTGATATGCTAAAAGTGACAAGTAAAAATAAAAATCTATTTTATTAGAATATTGGACAAGTAAAAGTGAGCGGAAGACGTAATATTTTTCAAGAAAAAATATGGACTTTAATCCGCTTTAATTGCCAACCAAATTAGTTGGTGCCAATAGTACTTCGGTAGGTCTATTAATGGAAGTACCGTTTGAATCAAGAGCCTAGAGGGGTAAATTTCTAGGCTAAATTTAGCCAAGGAAATACGACTCGTTCGATTTGCTCTGGCTTGAGTGTGTTTGGCTGAATATCTATTTATTTGTGGGTCTTTTCGGTACAGCAAAAATTAGTTTATTTAAGAGTTTGAGCCAATTTGAACGGCATATATAGTACAAATTAACCTATAAAAAAACTTATCAAAATATAAAAAATATTATTTTCTTCAATTTGATTTGTTTGATGTTCTACTACTACTACTAATAATAATAATAAATAAGTAAAAATTTAGTAGATTGATTTGATGAAAAATGAAAAATGATTATGAGCTGAATGCTTTGCCAATGAGTAATGTAATTCAATTCAATTTAACTCACCTAAAGTAGCTCAACTGTTCAAACTTTACATGCAATATAAGTTATTTCAAGATTTTGATATAAAAATAATACTATAATTTTAACTAATACTTTTTAATAAAATACTAAATATATTAACCTAAACCCGAACCAAATGGCCCCTTAGTTGGCCCAAAATGTCATTACCGGTCTTAGGAAAAGTCAAACCAATTAAAACAGAAGCATATCAATATCATAGAAATGATCGTCCATGTCATCTTTAAATAAGGGTGGTATGTGGGCCGGACCCCGTCTTAAGTGGGCCAGTCATAGACGGGTCGGTCCTAAGCGGTCCCGGATTTCGCGGACTTCTTGTTGAAACCGGTCCGGGATCAGAACCACGAACTAACGGTCCCGTGTTAAGTGGGTTGGTCCCGGGCCTAAGCGGGCCCAAACGGTCCTAAGCGGGCCCAACGGATACTTTTTATTTTTTAAATTATTTTTATACAAGTTAGAGAAAAAAAATGGTAATAAAAATATCTAAGGCAATTCCTAATAAATTATATTATAGAATTGTCACCTAAATTTTTTAATTCAAATTTAAAGACAAAAATATTGTAAAGAGATATTCAAAGCAATGCGTTATAATATATATCTTAAGATGTATACTATATATACATCTTAAGATATATAAGCTATATTCGATTTACTATATATACATCTTAAGATTTATACATTAATATTCGATTTATATACTATATATACATCTTAAGATATATATATATATATATATATACTATATATACATCTTATATATATACATCTTATATATATATATATATATATATATATATATATATATATATATATATATATATATATATATATATATATATATATATTAAGATGTATATATAGTATATCGTAAGATGTATACTATCGAATATGATTATAAACTTTTCTAATATAATGCACAAAGTGAGGGTTAGAAGGAAAGCTATAGGGTAAGCACATAACAATAACCATTTTTGCCAATTCTTCCCAATATTTTTTTGGATCATAATATAAAATACCACCGGTAACAGTATTAATTCCCGGTTGAAATTGATTTGACCCGGTACAAAGGTCAGCCTGACTAGGTGCACTTGTCCCCTCGGCCAAAGCTTTCATACGAAAATATCTAGCTTTATCTCGAGGGTGTAGCAATATGTGTCTAGTCAAACTTCTCGTCCCTCCCCCCGACTTCCAACATATTTAAAAACTAACTCTTTGCCACAAGTTTTACACTTAGCCCTATTTTTCTCTCTTAGTTGAGTAAAAAATGGCCAAACAAAAGATGTTTCTGCCCCGTTTAGAAGGTTGTCTAGAAAAAGTAGGGGCAATAATATGAGGGTCAGACGGGGGATTATTTGGATTATTATTAGTTAGGTTAATTTCAGGAGCAGGACTAGTGGCTGTATCGTCATCCGGTTGCGTTTCATCAAAATTTATTTCTTCATCATCATTTTCATCAATAGTTGAATTACCATAAAGAGCATTCATATATTAATGGTTTAATTGTTCACATGATGCAATATTATGGCAAAATTGACTCTCGATAAATTGTAATAAACTATTATCGCTATCAAGAATAGGAGGTGTAGGACGGGTAACAGGTTTGGGCCGGGGAGCCGGGGGAAGTGGAGGAGGAACAGATTGGCCACTAGATTCACCACTCTTGGATTTTTCCTTATTTTTACTAAATATTTTTTTTAAGGAATAAGCCATCTTAATTAATCAAGCAAAGTAAATAAAACAAACAAAACTATAATATTAAAACTTAAGAGTTGGAACGAGTTTACCGAATTGACGAACAACTTGTTGAAAAATAATTATCGTTGAAGACTTGAAGACTTCAATTCACCAACTTCATAATTTTGCACAAATTGTAACAATTAAGTAAGTAATTATAGAAGAATATTAGAGAGAGATTGATGATTTTGTGAGAAAAATAAAAGAATGATAGGGTATTTATAGTTAAAAATAGGAAAAAAGTGTAATTATAAAAAATTTGGGGTTAAAACAAAATTTGGGGGTTAAATGGCTATTGTGCAAATAGCCAACAACTATTTTAGCAGACCAAACGGCTAGTTTTTAAATGGCCAAACGGTCAAATTTTTTTTTATAAAAAAATTATCCGTTGGGTCCGGATAGGACAGCTTGAACCGGCCCACTTCTCAGCCGGTCCCGGTCCCAAATGGTCCCGGTCTCGCGGGCCTCGCCTATGAGACCGGCCCACTATCCGGCCCATCACCCCACGATCCCGATCCTATCCGGACCGTTTAGGCCCACCGCCCATGTGGATTGCGGTGCTAGGCCGGTCCCGGTCCCGCGTTTTGAGATTCTTGCGGAAGTCTTTGAAAATCACAATTGGATAATCCAATCCAATACGATATCCATATATATTTCTACTATCCTACGCCTGTGTGTTTACTGTTCTCACCAATATAATTAAACTTGCGCTCACTGCGCACTTTATCATTAACCACTGCTCAGCGGCCGGCAACGAGCTTCCATACTTGCTGAAAGCATTTATTTTAAGCTTTGTGAATTCCGACGTCTGCGAGGTGATTGATCAATTCTAGAAACTTCCGTAAAAATTTAAGCTTTTTGAGTTTTGATTTTCTCTTTTTATTTTTAATTTTCTAAGTGATGATTGTGGTAAATTTTTGTTAGATTTAGAAATGGGGAAGAAACAAGTGATGTTACCGGCGAGTGAAGTTGACTTGACAGCGGTGAAGTACATACCGGAAAATATTCAAGGTTTATTTTCCATGTGATATTATACTAGTACTAGTATTTGATTGCCCTTTTTCTTTTTGATTATAATGTGCATTATTTTTTAATTCAATTGCAGCTCCACATTTGACTGGTGTCTGATAGGAGCAAACCAGTTGTGGTATGTGAAAGAAAGAAAAGTAGATAAAACAAAAGAAAGAAAAGTCAAAAAGAAATGAAAATATGATGTAAGTGCTTACATTGGTATTCTTATGATGTATGCGCTTATATCGGCATTCTTATGATGTAAGCGCTTACGTCGGCAGAGTATTCAAATGCCTATAAATGGGGTATGCATTTTCATTTGCAAATCATCCCTCAACTTCTTCTTTCTCTCTTCAATTAATAAAGAGTTATTCTTTGTATGGCCGTGGAATAGGCAAAAATTGCCGAACCACGTAAATATTCTCTTGTCTTGTCTTGTGCAATTTATTGATTCTCTTTTAAATATTTTTTTCCCTTCTATTAGCCTGACACGTTTCCCAACAACTGGTATCAGAGCACAGACAATATAATTCTGGTAGAAAAGTATGGTATCGGTGCAAGTACTATTCACAAGAATAGTACGACACTATTGATCATCATTACTATTCACATGCACTATTCACATAAATTTTCTTGAGAAAAATGGCATAGGAAGAAGGGAAGCGGAAGAAGGGAAAGTTAAGATTGACAAGTTCAATGGCAAAAATTTTGGATTCTGGAAAATGCAAATAGAGGATTATTTGTACCAGAAAAAATTACACTTACCTCTGACCGAGGTAAAACCAGAGACTATGGCCAAAGCGGATTGGGATCTATTAGATCGCCAAGCTCTTGGTGTGATTCGTTTGACGCTAACACGAAATGTGACGTTTAACATTATTAACGAGAAGACCACTGCAGGCCTGATGAAGGCGTTATCAAATATGTACGAGAAGTCATCTGCTTCAAATAAAGTCTATTTGATGCATCGATTGTTCAACTTAAAGATGACAGAAGGTGGATCTGTCACGAAACATATCAATGAGTTTAATATAATATTAACTCAGTTGAGTTCTGTTAATATAACATTCGATGACGAAGTCAGGGCGTTGATTCTACTATCATCTCTACCGAAGAGTTGGTCTGCAACGGTAATTGCAGTTAGCAGTTCATCGGGAAATACCAAACTCAAATTGAATGATATTAGAGACTTGGTTCTAAGCGAAGATATTAGCCGAAGAGAATCAAGTGATTCCCCAGGATCTGCTTTTAATACCGAAAGCAGGGGAGAAGCAACCAAAGAGGACAAAGTCATGGTCGTGGCAGATCAAAGTCAAGGAGAAGAGGGCAATCCAAAAATCGCAAAGACATTATGTGTTGGAATTGCAATAAAAAGGGTCACTACAGTAGTCAGTGTAGAGAGCCAAAGAAGAAAAAGAACGATCAATACAAGGATGATAATTCAGCAAATGCAATTGCTGAACAAGTCGGTGATGCACTAATTTATTGTGCAGACAGTCCAGTCGAATCTTGGATTCTAGATTCAGGTGCATCCTTTCACTCTATATCATGCAAAGAATTATTGCATAATTATATTACTGGAAAATTTGGGAAGGTTTATCTAGCAGACGATGAACCTCTGGACATTGTCGGGAAATGTGAAGTTCATATAAAGACTTCACAAGGCACGCTATGGAAATTGCAAAATGTCTGACATATTTCTGGACTCAAGAAAAATCTGATATCTATGGGTCAGATTGACAGTGAAGGGTATACAACAACATTCGGTAACGGATCGTGGAAGATAACCAAATGAAATTTGGTTGTGGCACGAGGCTTCAAGAAGGGAACACTGTATGCAACTGCAATACAGAGAGATACTATAGCAACAGTTGATCATGGTCGTGATACAACATTGTAGCACCGGAGGCTCGGGCATATGAGTGAGAAGGGAATGAAGTTGTTGGCATCCAAAGAAAAGTTTCCAAATCTAAAGCATGTCGAATTAGGTTTGTGCGAAGATTGCATTTACGGGAAATAAAAAAGACTTAGTTTCTCAAAGGCGGGAAGGACGCCAAAGAAAGATAAGCTGGAACTAGTGCATACAGATGTGTGGGGACCAGCTCCTGTAACTTCTCTGGAGGGATCACACTATTATGTCACCTTAATTGATGATTCCACAAAAAAGGTATGGGTTTATTTTCTGAAAAATAAATCTGATGTATTTGTTACCTTTAAAAGATGAAAAGCTGAAGTTAAAAACCAGACAAGTCTAAAGTTAAAATGTCTGAAGTCTGACAATGGAGGAGAATATGATAGTCAAGAGTTTAAAGCATTCTGCTCTGAGAATGAGATCAGAATGATCAAGACCATTACTGGAACACCGGAACAAAATGGCGTTGCTGAGAGGATGAACAGAACCCTGAATGAACGACCCAGAAGTATGAGAATACATTCTGGATTGACGAAGTATTTTTGGGCCGAGGCTGTTAACACGGCAGCTTACCTCATAAACATGGGACCCTCTATACCGCTGAATTTTAAAATTCCTGAGTAGGTATGGACAGGAAAGGAGGTAACTCTCTCACATCTGAATTTTTTTGGTTGTGTTGCTTATGTGCATGTAAACTCTAATGATAGAGATAAGCTTGATAGTAAGGCCAAGAAATGTTTCTTTATTAGCTATGGTGATGATAATTTTGGTTATCGATTTTGGGATGATCAGAATAGAAAGATCCTAAGACACATGAATGTCATATTTAATGAAAATGTGATGTATAAGGACAAGCTTGAAGTAGAACCAACCAGCATCAGCAAACAGACATCTGAAACAGTTGAGCTAAAAGAAATCTCAGAAAATGAAGTGGCTAGAGGGATTACAACTGATTTTGAAATTGAAGATGAAGAACTAGAAGCCGAATCTGGATCAGAACTAGAACGGAAACCAGAGATAGAATCAAATGCAGAACCAAATCTGGAGTCAGGACTTGAATCAAATTCGGGATCAGTCACTCTTGAACCTACATTAAGGAGATCTAAAAGAGTCACAAATGCTCCAGATAGGTTAACTCTCTCTCTCCACTATTTACTTCTGACTGATGCTGGAGAACCAGAGTATTTTGTTGAAGCAATGCAGTTGATAAGCTCTGATAAGTGGAAGCTAGCCATGAAAGAAGAGATGAATTCTCTTCAAAAGAATAAAACATGGATACATATACAGTTACCAAAAGGAAAGAAGGCATTGCAAAACTAGTGGGTGTACAGGGTCAAGGAAGAGCATGCTGGTAAGAAGAGATACAAAGCACGATTAGTAGTAAAAGGCTTTCAACAGAAGGAAGGGATTGACTATACCGAGATCTTCTCTCATGTAGTCAAATTAACTATTATCAGGTTGGTGCTAAGTATCATAGCTTCAGAAAATTTGCATTTGGAGCAGCTGGATGTTAAAACTGCTTTCTTGCATGGTGACCTTGAAGAAGACATCTACATGAAGCAACCTGAATGTTTTCAAGTTTCTGGTAAAGAAAACCTTGTGTGTAAGTTGAATAAGAGTTTGTATGGTTTGAAACAAGCACCCCGACAATGGTACAAGAAATTTGATGGATTCATGCATAATAATGGTTTCACAAGATGTGAGATGGACCATTGCTGTTATATCAAAAATCTTGATAAATCCTATATCATTTTACTGTTGTATGTTGATGATATGCTAATTGCAGGATCTAGCATAAATAAGATCAACAGGGTTAAACAACAACTGGCGGAGGAGTTTGAAATGAAAGATTTAGGTTCAGCTAAACAAATGCTTGGGATGAGGATTAGCAGAAACAGGTCTGAAGTAATCTTAAAATTGTCTCAAGAAAAGTACATACAGAAGGTACTAAGCAGGTTCGGTCTTCATGATGCAAAGACCAGAAGCACTCCACTCGGAAGCCATCTTAATCTGTCGAAGGACCAATCACCTAAGACAGATGAAGAAAGGAAGTACATGTCCAAAGTTCCATATGCTTCAGCAGTAGGAAGTTTGATGTATGCTATGGTTTGCACTAAACCTGACATAGCCCATGCAGTTGGAGTTGTCAGTAGATATATGTCAAATCCAGGAAAGGAGCATTGGGAAGGTGTAAAATGGATATTGCGATATCTCAAAGGCACCTCGGGTATGACACTTTGTTTTAAAAGGAGCAATATTATCTTACAAGATTTTGCTGATGCAAATTTACACGGCGATCTGGATAGTCGAAAAAGTACCACATGCTACGTGTTCACCTTGGGTGGTACTGCTGTTAGCTGAATGTCCAGACTTCAGAAAAGTGTTGCTCTATCTACCACAGAAGCAGAGTACATGTCAATCTCAGAAGGTGGAAAAGAGATGATCTGGCTCAAAAACTTTCTTAAAGAGTTAGGTAAAAAGCAGGACAACTGTGAGCTTTTCAGCGATAGCCAGAGTGCAATTTATCTTGCCAAGAATCTAGTGTTTCATGCAAGATCGAAGCATATCCAGCTGAGGTATCATCACATCCATGAGTTGATAAATGAAGGAACTCTTTCCCTGCAGAAGATACCAGGATCAAAGAACCCGTCAGACATGTTGACCAATGTTGTCGGTGTTGACAAACTGAGGCAGTGCACTGCCTCAGTTAGCCTTCAAGACTGATAGTGTGAAGGCGCCACCAGAGAATAGCAATTTTTTTTTAAAATTTCTTTCTTGATGTTTCAAAACTGATAGTGTGAAGGCGCCACCAGAGAATAGCAATTTTGTTTTTAATTTCTTTCTTTATGTAACATAGGTTTGAGGGGGAGATTGATAGGAGCAAGCCTGTTGTTGTATGTGAAAGAAAGAAAAGTAGACAAAACAAAAGAAAGAAAAGTCAAAAAGAGATGAAAATATGATGTAAGCGCTTACATCGGTATTCTTATGATGTATGCGCTTACATCGATATTCTTATGATGTATGCGCTTACATCGATATTCTTATGATGTAAGCGCTCACGTCGGCAGGGCATTCAAATGCCTATAAAAGGGGTATGCATTTTCATTTGCAAATCATCCCTCAATTTCTTCTTTCTCTCTTCAATTAATAAAGAGCTATTCTTTGTGTGGCCGTGGAGTAGGCAAAAATTGCCGAACCACGTAAATCTTCTCTTGTCTTCTCTTGTGCAATTTATTGCTTCTCTTTCAAATATTTTTTCCCTTCTATTAGCGTGACACGTTTCCCAACAGTGTCTGGTTCAAGTTTTTCTTAAAGCTGGTTGAAGCACCGGGTATTGGATCTTTGATTATGAATTGCCTCAAGAATGAAAACAAAATTGATGAGGTTCAATTCGTAATTTTTTGTATTTATGTGCAATATATATATATGCTAGTAGGATGTAGCAATTACATGGTGGATTAGTAGGTTACCTACTGTAGGTATACGCAAGTTGGTCAGGACACTGCTGTTATAAAACTGTAACTGTTAGGCAGTACAACAGTAACAAAATAGTGAGATTCCATAATCATATTGGTTATTATAAAACTTGTTAAAATTATGTGATCTTGTTGAACAACTGCATTTCTTTCTTCCTAATCGTGGAAGTTGGGGCTACTCTAATTGTAAGGCAGTGCATCAGTAACAAAACAGTGAGATCTTCCATAATCATATCGTGATGATAAAACCTGTTAAAATTGATGGCATCAACATGGATGCAGAAGATGTATATATGTTCATACACACACTTGCGCGTGCGCACACACATATTGTAAGATAAAAATGTGGGACCTGTCATCAAATGTCCATGGTGACCTCGCCATGATACAGAAGTGCTGTATACTTGGCACTAATTCGGTTTGTATTTCCTGACTTTAGAGCCAGGACTTGCTGTTGTCGGCCTGGAAGAAGACGGAAAGCCTGAAAAGCGGGTTGAGCTAGCCTTAAAGTGTCTTCCAGAATATGATCCATCTAGCAATTGGAGCGGTGATTCAACTGCATCATTCCGCTATTGGAATATTCGTGATTATGCATATGCATACAGATCTAAGTTTACTACTCCATCTATGGCAAGGCACTTCTGTGGTTGCTTGGTTTTGTTTCTTTCGTGTAGTCTCTAGGATTAAAGATGCTATTCCCTGTGTTACAGGTTGCAGAGCGCTTCATCTCAGCCATTGAGGAGTTCAATAATAAGAAGCCCCCAGCACCACTGTTAATTTCTTTTGACCCAGACGAAGTGAGAAAGCAAGCTGCTGCTTCTACACAAAGATTTGAACAAGGTATTGTGAGCACCTAATCATGCTTGAATTTTTACCACTTTTTAGTATGTAAATATATTTTAAGTTTAATCTACATATTTTAGCTCTTATTTCATATTTTATAGTTATTAAGAAAATTATATCACACATATTACCACCAACACAATTATTCCCTCACAACTCACACTCCCACTCTTCCTCTTTAACAACTCACACTCCCACTCATCCTTTTTAACAACTCACAATCCCATTCTTCCTCTTTAACAACTCACACTCCCTCATCTCTCTCTTATATAAAAAAACACACTCATCACACAAAAAAGACATTCTTGGCACACATATTACCACCAACACAATTATTCCCTCACAACTCACACTCCCACTCTTCCTCTTTAACAACCCACACTCCCACTCATCCTCTTTAACAACTCACAATCTCATTCTTCCTCTTTACCAACTCACACTCCCTCATCTCTCTCTTATATAAAAAACACACACTCATCACACAAAAAAGACATTCTTGGCACAACAGGAGAGAAGAAGAGGACCGAAAACAAAACAAAAAAAAAACCTAGAGCTCTAGCATCCAAAAGCTGCGCATCAGCTTCATCCTCTAAGAAAAGCAGTGGCTCTTTCCTCTTCAACAAAATAAAACACCAAGTGTTTACCATGAAAATACAGCCATGAACCTCCATGAAACTTCACCCATAATACCATCCTTTTTTCCTAATCAAATAGCACCAGAAGCTAGCTCCAAAACACCAGCTAGCTCCAAAACACCCTCAAAACAGCCTCCAAACTCCAGCATAAAACAGCCCCTTTTGACATCCAAAACCGTCGTCCAAGCTCGGTCGAGTTGAATCCGTTCGAGGTCAGTGTCGAGGCTCTCTGGTTGGTGTGTCATGTTCGTTCCAATTGCCAAATCAAAAGCCCAGATTCATGTAAAGGTTCATTTTTTGCTTCACCCTTGATTAATATATAACTTTTGGAGTTTTATAATGCATGTTTTAACAAAATAGTACTGTTAATGAGAATCTGTATATATGTGTGTGACAAACTTGAGTTGATCTGATTTCTCGCGTTAGTACTTCTTATATGGAGGAGTACCTACAGAAGATCCATTCTTTTCCTCTTTACAAAGTTAGTTGTGCAATTTGAAATGAGTTTCCTGATTGGTTCTTATTTGACATGCTTTATTTATTGATTGTATTTGTATGCCTTGAGATGATCTGTTACTTCGCTTCTAGTTGATGTGGGTCTTCATTCCACTATTGTCATGAATGCAGAGTTACTGTTTAATGCTAAAAGTATGGGGTCATATGAATTTTTCTAATGAATTAGTGGCGTTGGGCTCTAATAATCGAATTGGGACGTTTTGGTTTAAGAATGGGAAGAAAAGAAGCCATCAGTTGGGTCTGAATTTTAAAGTTTAGTTCTTTCACGTACCTAGAGCTTAGCGTGGTCTTCAGCATAATTTTGGCTCGGCCAAAAACAAATAACGAAATACAAAGCTGACTTACTTCAGTTGTTAAATAATTGCCAATCATCTCCATTTCTTGGCTGATTAGCTCAATGATTAAGTTAGATCATTTCTTCGCAATAAATCCATAACTCATGACCTTACAATAATCTCAAAGTTCAAGAAGAATAATGAATACCGTTAGAGTGTTTTAGGCGCGCTTTTAATTAGTTTATCGCGATTATGTATACGTTCGCATGACATAATTGTGATTTCCAAAATTAAAACCGAAGTATGTGTTCGCGCAACTTTGGCCAAAACAATCTTAATATAATAAAATGCTATTAATTGTGTACACGTATGCGTGACATGATTTTGGCACAATAAACAAAACGGATTACACACTCGATTCGTTTCAAAGATAATTCCATATTTTAATAATTAAAATAGGATAGATAAAACATGGTAACCAATAAATCACAGTTTATCTAAAATTAATTCAGGCCAAATGTAGTCAATAAATTAAAGCGACCGTGCTAGAACCACGAGACTTGGGGAATGTCTTACACCTTCTCTCCGGTCAACAAAATTCCTTACCCAGACTTTGTTTTCGCAGACCAATAATAAATAGAGTCAATTTCCTTTTGATTAGGGATTCAATAAGGTGACTTGGAACATCAAAACTCAATTCCAAGTGGCGACTTTGTAAATAAAATAATCCCTATCAAAAAATTGTCACTTTAATTGGAAAAACTCTTTAACTCACAAAAATCCATAACATATCTTTTTTGGGGGTAAAAAAGGGGCGTGACAGGTATTTCAATATATACATGTTTCTAGTGCTGTATACATCATCGAACTGTAAGTGAATAATACTCCATAATTTATATACTTGCAATCTATGATTTGTCAGAATAATACTTTTCTGACTGGCAAATAAGCAGGGAATCCACTGTCAATCTTGGATGGGATTTTCATGTCAATCAAGGATGATATTGATTGCTATCCTCACCCTTCAAAGGGTATGTATTTTAGTTTTCATCTGCTGACCAAGTCCTATTGCCAGATTTAGTTATATAATTGATGCAAACAGGAGCAACGACATGGATGCATGAGGTTCGTGAGGTAAAGAAGGATGCTATTTCTGTGTCGAGATTACGAAGTTGCGGTGCAATTTTGGTTGTAAAGGCAAACATGCATGAGTTGGGCATGGGTACTACTGGAAATAACGCAAACTATGGGTATGTGTTGCCTAGAGGCTACAAATGAAAGTTAAATTGTTCTCGGTGTTCATTATATACTCTTTTTGTAGAAAGTTTTGTGTACGCGAAATGTTAAATTGCATTTGACCCTTTTGTAAGGCAGTCCTCAGACATTTCCTTTCTTTTTTAAATGTAACACCAGCTTCATAGACTTCCTTTGCAGTATATCCTGAGGTGGGAAACTCAAGAGCTGTACATTAATTGTTGTGAACAGAGTCTTTCTTCTCTACCCTATAACATTCCTGAGTTAAAAATATCTTTGTGACAGGACTACAAGAAACCCACATGATCCCGATAGGTATACAGGAGGGTCTTCTTCAGGCCCTGCAGCTATTGTGGCTTCAGGACTGTGTTCCGCTGCTTTGGGGACGGACGGAGGAGGTTGTACACCTACACCATGTCACACTCAAGAATCCACATATTCAATCTTCATAAAACCAGTATGTTTATTGATGCTTGATTTAATGTGTAAGGACAGGTTCAATTCGAATTCCTTCTTCCCTTTGTGGTGTTGTGGGCTTGAAGTTAACATATGGTCAAACTGACATGGAAGGGTGATCTCGTCACACAGTTGTACATGTGCCTTATGATCTGCTTTTCTCCCTAACAGATCTTCTAACTGTATAGCCATTATTCCTTTTCCTCTTTTGTCAACCATCATTTTCTCTTGCATTTACGTCTATATCTCCATTTAGGAGCTTGTGGTTCATATATGTATGTGTAGACATTTGTTTAGGACCTACTTCGACCTTCTACATGTATTGATCTAGACCATCTCAACTGTATGTGTGCAAATTAAACAAAGAGGTGGTGTCAGTTTCAAATCTGTAACTTGCAAGCATAAGCAAAAATCATTTGGAAAACGGTATCGAATGAATTCCTAAGTCAGATCAACCGTCATGATCTTAAGGGTCTACCTCCACAAGAAGATTTTTGGTTGGCACTCGGAAGGGAGGAGAAAGGAAATGTTAGCTTCAACTTATTCTGGGAATAAAGAACCAATAAAGATTCTTTGGGATAGAGAGAACATACTTTATAAAATGCAGCCAAATTAATTTTAACTTCTGGAGGAGCCAGGGTTGTTTAGTTATATATAAAGGTCTTAATTAAACTTCTGGAGGTTCAAGGTTGTTGAGTTCTATTTATTCATATTAGATATTGTAAGAGCTTATAAAGGGATTTATAAAGATATTAAGTTACTCAGCTCATTGCCTTAAAGGTTTTTGTTGGATGCTTTTATGTTTTTACGTTTGTCGAGAACAAAGACTCAGACACGAGCATAAATCACCATTGATGTGGTGATTGAAGCTCGGAGAAAACAAACGAGAGAGAAGAAGAGAAGATGGTGGAAGGTTCTGGAGAGAGAGAGAAAAACCGGCGTTTTTGATAAAGAGAAAAAGTAAAATGTATATCTGTATTGTACTGTACATATACACATACTATATTTAGCTAATTACAAAAGTACCCTCAACTACATAAATACTTCTACAATACTCTCAATACCCCCCCTCAAGTTGGAGGTGAGGAACTCACTGCCAACTTGCCAAGAATAGAAGTATGTTTGATCCTTGTTAAGGCCTTCGTAAATATGTCTACAAGCTGAGCATCTGTGGGAATGTGATGCAAAGTGATGAGGCCATCATGTAACTTGTCTCGTACAAAATGACAATCCACCTCTATGTGCTTGGTACGCTCATGAAACACTGGGTTTCTTGCCATGTGTATTGCAGCTTGGCTATCACAAAAGATTGAGATAGGATGTAAGCAAGGAACTGTCAGTTCTTCTAGCAGTCTCTTAAGCCAGATTAGTTCTCCAACTACTTTTTTTACTGATCTGTATTCTGCTTCTGTAGAGGAGAGGGAGACTATTTCCTGCTTCTTGGACTTTCAGCTGATTGGACTTCCAGCTGATTGGACTATCACCTAACAAGACAATGTATTCACTCATTGATCGTCGAGAATCAGGGCATGCAGCCCAGTCTGAGTCACAGAAAGCCTTCATAGTGCAATCTGGGTTGTTAGAAAAGAAAATGCCGAAGGTTGGATCATTCTTAAGATACCTTAAGACACGAAGGGCAGCTTTAAGGTGAGGTTCTCTGGGTGTTTGCATAAATTGACTTAAGTGCTGAACACTACAGGCAATGTCTAACCTTGTATTGGTGAGGAAGTTAAGTTTCCCAACTAACTTTCTATAGTGAGTGGGCTCTGCCAGCAGGGTTCCCTCTTCTGCCTTCAACTTGACAGTACAGTCAAGAGGAGAGGAGACTGTAGTGTACTGATTGTCATACTCTCTCAACAGATCTGCAGTGAACTTCCTCTGTGAAATGAGGACTCCATCATCCTTGTAGAACAATTCTAGTCCCAGGAAATAGTGTAACTTTCCTAAATCCTTGATTTTGAACTGATCATGGAGGAAAACCTTTAGTGCTTTAATTTCTTCTACATCTGTACCTGTAAGAATCACATCATCACCATAGACAGCCACAAATACTATTGAAAGGCCATCCTTTTTACAGAACAGTGAGTGGTCATTTTCTGAATGTCTAAAACCCCTGGTGCACAATGCTTCAGTCAGCTTAGCATACCACTGCCTGCTTGTTTGTTTCAGTCCATACAAGGACTTGTTTAACTTGCAAACTAGACTAGGAACCTCAATCTGCAGTCCCTGTGGTACCTCCATGTACACCTCTTCATGTAGATCTCCATGTAAGAATGCGTTGTTCACATCTAGTTGGAAAAGGTTCCAGCCCCTTTTAACTGCTATGCCAATAAGGGTCCTAACAGTTGTCATCTTGACAACTGGAGAAAAAGTTTCAGTATAGTCTATTCCTTCTTGTTGTGTGTATCCCTTCACCACAAGTCTTGCCTTGAATCTTTTAACAGTCCCTTCTGCTTTGTGTTTGATTTTATACACCCATCTGCATCCTATGGCTTTCTTACCTGCAGGCAATGTCACTAAATCCCATGTATGGTTAGCATGCAAAGCCTCAAATTCTTGTGTCATGGCTGCTTGCCATGCAGGGTTTAAGGCTACTTCCTCATAAGAACATGGCTCAGATTCATGAGTAATGTTTCTCATCATATGCTGACTATCCTTGTTTAAAGCAGTAAAACAAATATGTTGATGGTCTAAAAGGGGAAAATTGAGCAAGACAGTGTGTGATGTATTGTTCATTAAATTTGGAAGGGAATACACATAATCACTTAGGTAGCTTGGTATTTTTACTGTCCTGGATGGTCTTGTAGGACTTGGGAATGAGTAAGTGTTGGTGGTATGTTGGTCTGAGGTATTTGAAAGGATAGGTGAATTTTCAAAACACCTGCATCAACAGGTGAATGGTTGCTTTGATCAACTAGTGGGAAAATATCTTGATCACCTGGTAAAGAAAAGTTGGTGACAGAACTTGGTGAAGTCCCAGTTGGTGACTGACTATTACTCAAGGCAGCATTTCTATGACCTTCACATGCAAGATCAGAATGAAAATATGGCAAAACACAAGGAAGAGAAGTGTGATTAGAAGACACTACAAAAGGAAAAACATGTTCATGGAATTGTACATCTCTGGAAATGTGCATTCTTTTAGTGGCTAAGTTCAGTACCTTGTAACCTTTTGTGCCAAATGGGTAACCTACAAAAAACATGAGGCTCAGTTCTGGGTTCAAATTTGTCTTTATGAGTTTTAAGAGTGGTAGGATAACATAGACATCCAAAGCTTTTAAGGTGTGAATAGTTGGGTTTGTTTTTGTAAAGTATTTCAAAGGGTGATTTGTTATTCAGGACTGTAGAGGGTAGTCTATTAATCAAGTATGTGGCTGTGAGAATGCATTCTCCCCAATATTTGATAGGTAACTTGGACTGATACAGTAAGGCTCTTGCAGTTTCCAACAAATATCTGTGTTTTTTTTCCACCACGCCATTTTGTTGAGGTGTGTATGGACAGGTTTTCTGGTGTATAATTCCTTTGGAATAAAAAAATGATGAAGTTTCATTGTTGACAAACTCCAGTCCATTGTCAGACCTCATGGACTTAATGGAATAATTAAACTGGTTCTCTATCATAGAAACAAAGGTTCTTAGAACTTGAAGTGTGTTACTTTTATAACTCATAAGATATGTCCAGGTTGACCTACTAAAGTCATCAACTATGGTAAGAAAATATTTGTAATTGTCATGTGTGACTGTGTGGTATGGCCCCCAGAGGTCTATGTGTAATAGTTCAAAAATATTGGTAGATGATGTATTTTTCTGTGAAAATGGTAATCTTGTTTGCCTGGCCATAGGGTAAATTGAACATAAGAATGGTTGTTTGGGTGCAAAGTTTACAGGTATATATGATATTCCCCTCATTTTTACAAAAGGTACATGGCCCAATCTGTTGTGCCACAAATAGTCAACACAATTTTTATAAGATGAAGAATTAGAAAAGGGTCCACACACATTAATAGGACAAGAAGATGTATAAGAACCTTTCTTATTGCTTGAGAGTGGAACATTTACAGATGATGATGAAAGACAATTAGCAGGACAAGTTTCCAGGTTGTCATTATTTACAGTGAGTGATTTATGTGGTTGTGCATTGTTTGGATTGCTAGTAGAAGCAGAACATGAATTTGCAACGAGAGAAGTGGGGACAGTAGCTGAACTAAGGAACTGACATTTTGAGCAGAGGAAGTACAGACCATTCCTTGCTCTACCAATCTCCAGAGGCCTCTTCATTGGAGGGGCCTGCAAAATGCATGAAGTATCAGAAAATTGGACAACTGTCTTAAGGTATGATGTTAAACAATGAACTGAGATCAAATTGAACTTAAAACTGGGGACAAACAACACTTTGTGTAAGGTCAGCTTAGGGCTAAGGACTACATCACCAATTTCTGTCACTCTAACTTTGTATCCATTTGGTAAGTTTACTAGGAAAGGATAAGGTAGAATTTTAATGTTGGTTAATAGGGCTTTGTTATAGGACATATGATTAGAAGCTCCGGAGTCTAAAATCCAATATTCAGCAGATGATTTGAAGCATTTACATGAAAAATTACCAATGATTTCTTTATGAGTAGAGCAAGCCAATATACCTGCAAAGTTTGCTGTCCCACTAGTGATGTTATTTGAGATTTCAATTGCACTTCCACCATGGAAGTTCTCCAACAGATGCAGTAACTAATTATATTGCTCCTTTGTCAGGTTTTGAATCCCCATGCTTTGATTTCTAGCACCAACTTCACTGCATCCTCTAGGAACTATCCCTTCAGGTCCTCCATGCACACTTGCAGCGGATGCCGTACTTTTTCCTTTAGTGAATTTGAAGTCCTGGGGAAATCCGTGTAGTTTGTAGCATTTATCCTTAGTGTGCCCTTGCTTCTTGCAGTAGTCACAAAATAGGCGTGACCTGTTGGATGGATAACTGCCTCTGTATGAGTTGTTTCCTGTAGTGTTCCTCTGTTGAGCATAATTTGTCCTAAAAGCTGGATTTGCAAGACCACTGACATTCATTGAAGCAGACTCCATCATCAGATGGTTACTTGGCATAACTTCTCTTTGTTTTTCTTCCTGGATCAGGATAGAAAAGGCTTGTGCAATACTGGGCAGTGGATTCATCATCAAAATGCTTCCTCTCACAACTATGTAGACCTCGTTTAAACCTATTAGAAACCTAATTAGCCTTCTGTCTTGTTCAGCCTTGTGCATATTTGCCTTGGCACCACAAGTACACTGGTACTTACATTGTGCATGTGTATTCAATGTGTTTAACTCTTCCCAAAGCTTCTTCATTTTTGTATAATATCCTGTAATGTCTAGGGTTCCCTGACTTAGGTCGTTAATTTCCCTTTCAAGCTGGTACAATTTCGCTCCATTCGTCTGATCGTACCTATCCTCCAGTTCCTGCCACAATTCCTTGGCATCGACCACATACTGTAAGCTATCTGCCAAATCCTTTGAAAGTGAGTTGATAATCCACGATGTGACCATGTCGTCGCATCTCTCCCACTGCTCAAATGTCGGATGGTCGGAATCTGGCTTCTTACATTTTCCGGTGATGAAACCGACCTTATTCTTCACTGAGAGACCTCTGAGGATGCCTCTTCTCCAGGATCTATAACCAGTTACGTCAAATACCACCGGCACTAGTGTCGATCCGGCACTCTCTGAAGGATGCATGTACAAGGGATTGGTCGAATCTAACGTATCCTTGTTTACATTTGGTGAACTAGTTGAATCCGAAGTATCGTCATCTACCGCCATGATACAAGATGAATTAATCGACAAATCTGAAAAAACTGTGGGTGAAAATTGGGGTTTCCCAACTTGGCTTGCAACTTCAAACCAAGCAGAGATTAGTGATGAAAGAGATGAGCCTGCTCTGATACCATGTCGAGAACAAAGACTCAGACACGAGCAGAAATCACCATTGATGTGGTGATTGAAGCTCGGAGAAAACAAACGAGAGAGAAGAAGAGAAGATGGTGGAAGGTTCTGGAGAGAGAGAAAAACCGATGTTTTTGATAAAGAGAAAAAGTAAAATGTATATCTGTATTGTACTGTACATATACACATACTATGTTTAGCTAATTACAAAAGTACCCTCAACTACATAAATACTTCTACAATACTCTCAATAACGTTTAAAGAGCAGAACCAACACTTGGGAAGTTTTTTTTTTTATTTTTAAACCCCTCCCAAATTAGGAGGATCTATAGTGTTCCAATATTTGAAGAACCGACTTACTTATGTGAGCCCCACATACATACAAAATAGAGATAAACAGGTACTACTACAATATACCAAATTGGGGGGGGGGGGGGGGGGTGCAAAGAAAGTGAGATATGCAAACATAATTTCATTTACTTCTTGAAATTTCGATAGGTACATGTAAGACGAAACACTGTAATGTTAAATAATTTAAACCTCTTGTGTAACATATAAAAGCAACAGCTGTGCTATAGTAAAGCTTACACTGAATATATAATATAGCTCATTTCTGTAAAACAATGTAACCAAACAACCAGATAAAAAAGAGACATAACATAGTAAGTTGTTTCCGTATTAATTAAGAGTTTAAGTTATATACACTACGGTAAGTGCATAGAACATAAACTTATTAATTAATTAATCGATCTACGGAATGCGTGGATTGCGAACGCTGACTAACCTAACATCATCAATTACAGGACCACACAAGGAGCCAGAATTATCAGTCTTCATATGATAATTTGTGCTCAAGAACCTAACCCTTGTGCGTCGAGAAATTGCAGTAAACCTAAATTTTGCACGTTTGAAACCACCTTTGCCTTTGGACATATAGGGAACTTGTAATGCAACTTTTCCAGCAAATGCCTCAATTAGCATAGACCCTTCGCAAGAATTGTTAGCATCTCCAACAGTGAAAATCAGATCATAAATTTTTCCTGCTTTGGTTATGACTTGTTGTGCTAATGCACTTTCTCTTCCAGCAACTAATTCGACGGCGCGCTTGCCCTCTGGCACGGCGAAGTGTTCAGTATCAATGTATTTTACGGCCTTGAGAGATTCGATTATCCAACCAGGTAATGGACAATGATCATCTTCTATGTTGGGAGGAATTAGAATTCCCCAGTTTGTGTTTGGGAAGATGTATGGACCCTCCTCAAAGTTTCCGTTCTTCAACATGTTGCCTGAATACATTTATGTAATTAGAGCTTAATTTCCATGCATTAAAGGCGTAAAGAAATATTTACATAATCCGGTTATTTAAAAGGTAATTATGGATAATTTTATTTAATAAGCACCGATATGATAAGCTAGATTACGTGTGATTCTTTTTTACAACGAAAAGTGTAAATTCTTTTATACTGTTTGTATAACTTAAATAAGTCATGTAAGTGTGTGATTTTAGTGTTTTTTACACTTCATAGTCTACGCAAACGGATCTGAATAATTTAGCTAGTTTAACTCGAACTATATATGTGTCAAATATATATATATATATATCTAAAAGACGCAAATATGGAGTAGTACATATACGACAAGGTGCATGCATTCTATATTCACTTACTAAGCTAGCGTTTGGACATAAATTTGGTAGAAACTTGAAAAAAGAAAAATTGAAGTATTGAAAAATAATTTTTGGAAGTTGAAGTTGTGTTTGAACATACATTTTATTTGGAAAAAACTTGAAGTTTTTTGAGTGGAAGAAAATATTTCACCAAAAAACTGCCCTAAACCAGTTTTTGGGAATTACTGATTATGTTCCATGAATAAATAGTGTTTTAAAAAAAATAATTTTTAAAAAAAATATATCCAAAATCTATGGCCAAACGTGCTAAATCTTGGACCCGACTAGAGTAAGCAAGTCAATACGTTGAAATGTGTCAACAATTTCTATCATAAATCAGGTAATTCTTAGTCCAATTGAAATATGGATCGTACCTTTTGGTCTATGAGGGGTTTTCAAAGCCTTGAGAGCGACGAAATCAATGAGGGGGCCACAAGCAGGGTCCTTCTCACGTGCAGGATTATGGAGCACAATTTCTACCACATTGGCCTCAGCCAAGAAACCCCAAGAATAAGTATCCCAACCATCACTACTATACATTGTCTGCAATGGCAACATTCCCCAGTCTTTGGGTTCTTTACTAGGTGTTACTGACACATTGAGTCTCTCTTCTTGAGCACAAGTCCTAGCAAAGACAAAAGATAGAGCATAGAATGTTCCCTTTGTAACATTCACAACTTTGGTTTTAAGGGAAGCATCTTCACCTAGCCTAACAGCAAAATCACCTTGTGGCACTGGAAGTAACATGTCACCTTGCATTTGGCCTGATTTTATGTACTCCACATAACCTGATAGTTCCCAATGTGGTATAGCGTGAGGGTCCATCACTCTTGTGTGCTTCATTTGTGATGGTTTTGGACCTTGCTCAAAATTGCCGTTTGGCAATAATCCTTGATTAAAAAAAAAAAACACAAGAAAATAAATTATACTTTAACTTCTAACAATAGCATATCACCTAAAAGATAGAAAGAATTAACTTAAATAGCTGCTTGCACTAGCGCTTAAACTTAAAATAACAGGCAAATATATATAACATATGTATAATCCATGGATAATATGTATGTAATCGTGTATAAACATTGCATAATCTATGTATACTAGTTAGCAAAAGTAAACAGTAAATTTGACTAGCTATTTGTGTAAAGATCCCAAAAGATAATTCTGCATAGAAAGTAAGTCCAGTAACCTGGAAAACAAGATAGTTTATTAGCTATACCAGGTTAATATACAAAAATCATATAAAATTTCCTTATATTGTTGATGCATATAAAGTAAGTCTGATAAATTTTAGTAGTAGTTAGATATATTTAACTGCAATAAAAATTTATTCTTAAACAGCCTTTAGCCTAACCACGAAGGATAGGCATTGCTCCAACTTGAGGAGATCCGATTTAAGTTGATGTAAATGGTTATTGCATGAAAAAGAAAGCCCTATTTTTTGCAAGCATGTATTACTTTCCGGTTCCTGGCAAATGCATAACTACCTAACGATTGCTCTCTCTGGTATCAAGTATTAATCAATTTGGAAATTAAATACTCCTATGTTTTATAATTATTAATTATTAGAGAAGCAAGACAAAGTATTTATACTCTTTATTTTAAAAAAAAAACTTACCTTGCATTTTTAATTAGTAACAACAACAACAACAACCCAGTATAATCCCACTAGTGGGGTCTGAGGAGGGTAGTGTGTACCTAGACCTTACCCCTACCCTGGGGTAGAGAGGCTGTTGCTCACCACTAGAGCAACCCACTCTTGTCCACGTACACACTAAGATATTTAGTAGACATGAATTTTAGGAAATGATTAATTAATTAGTAAATGATGAATTAATTAAATAAGATATTTAGTAGACATGACTAATAATTTAAACTTACACTCTTATAATTAAAGCTATTAATTATCTGTAAGGAAAGTACAAAAACTTTACTAATCCATCCGTCTCAAATTATCTATCGTATTTCCACGCCACTTAAGAAACATTAATTAGGAGAAGTTTTAGATTTATGTCTAAATATATTATCTCTCTTCATTGAATATTTACTCTATTTATGTGATATCTTTATTTTCAAGAACAATTACTATTAAGGATAAAATAGGAAAAATATAATTTACTTTTTCTTAAACTTCTAAAATAATAAATAATTTGAGATAATTATTTTTATAAATCAAATAATTTGAAATGGAAGGAGTAACATATAAGTAAAAAGTATAGAATAATCAATTGTAGGCTGGAGCATTTAATTAATGACAGATGCGAACTCAGTGCCGAGAAATCGCTCACAACTATAGATTTGTACTTTATGGTATTTTATGGTACCAAAAACGAGAAAGCTAATTTATTGTCCTTGAGGAAAAAAAAATATTTTTTATTGTCCTTCAGTTGAGCTAAAATGAAACAATAACTTAGCAAATAATTTTAAAAGTTAGTCATAAATATCCATGAGCCAAAACTCATTGGGGCGGAGCTACGTACGCTACAATTGAGGTACATTTTAGTTTTCGTAACATTAATTTTGTTTATATAGATCAAATAAAAAATATTATGTCGTTGGCTTCACCTTTGATAAAAAACTGTATGTTCTTGTATTAGGGTAAAATCCTAATAGATACTCCATCCGTTTATTTTTACTTGTCAACTATACTAAAAATATATTTTCACTTTTACTTGTCTACTATATTAAATCAAAAGAAAAATAATTTTTTTCTTCTTATTTTACCCTTATCATTAACTACTTATTCCCCAAATTATTTTCAAAGACCTTTTGAAATGCTATTATTATTAGGGGTAACATGATAAAATACATATTACAATTATTATTTCTTAAATGACGTGAAAAGTCAAAAATAAAAATGAACCAAGAGAGCTGCTAAAGAACACTTTTGTCTTCATAAATTCGTGAAAATTCGTTAGACGATGCTGTACCTTTTTATTTTTTTTTTTAAAAAATTGTCACTTTTATACATGACCATCCAATAGCTTAATTGCATGCTTGAGTAATTTAACAAGTAATTAATTCATCTTCGTATCTTCCGAGATCTCATTATAGCAAAACTATTGGATTAACACGATATATAAAACCTTTTTAAAGTTAAAATGGGCTCAGGTAAAAAAGTCAAATATAGATGCATGGCAAGGCTGAGTATCATTTAGTATCATTTCATACTACAGGAGAAGTGAATACTCGCTCCGTTCACTTTTACTTGTCATGTATACTAAAAATATATTTTTATTTTTGCTCGTCACTAACAAATTTTTTTTTTCCTGTTATACCCACGGTATTTATTACTAATTTCAAATTATTTTCTCAAATCTAATAAAATATGCATCAATTAATACGGGTATCATGGTAAATTATACACTTGATTTATTATTTTTTAAGGGGCGTGAAAAATCAAAACATGCCAAGTAAAAGTAAACGAAGAGAGTAGTTCATATTGAACAGAATTTGAAACACACACAAAAATAGATGATAATTAAAAGGATAAAGATTTTTTACCATCAATTAGAGATGAACAGACTTGGAGGGTGGCACATAACAGCACCAACACTGTGGCTGCTTTCTTCATTTTCATAGGTTCTTGCATTATACACTCAAGAGATTTAGAGAGAAGAGAAAGGAATGAGAATTCTCAAACTCTCGACGGGTTTTTATGAATATCTGTTCGTGAAAATACCCCTAGAGATGAAGGAAATAACAGGCGATGGCCTCGACTGTTCTTTCGTAGCAGCTACAAAGGAACACAGGCTGCACGTGCAATCCTCATGTTGAGGAACAACTTAACATAGACAAATAAAAAAATATTTCATTTATATACACTATTAATACTATAAATAATATATTTATATTATAATTATTGTATTTTAACATGCTGTGACAAGCTGCTTCACCTATTTTTTAGGTTATTAATCACACATATTATGAATTGTTACCTATGGTTATTTTTTAGATGACTTGATAACATAAATATTTTTAGCAATATCAATGTATAAAGTTAAACCCATACAAATAAGGTAAAATACATAGTTTACCCATTGACCTTGTACCCAAATTCTTGTTACACACCTCTCCACCACGGGCAATCTTTTACATACCCAATTTTTATAGAGTGTGTCTAAGATACACCACTTTACCCACGTGGTCAGTGCGTATCTTTACCATCAAATGAAGCACGTGAACAGGAGAATTTTTGTATCAAATTTCAATTTTTTAGTTTTTTTTAAATTTTTTTAAATAGGGTCATCTTCTTCCTCGTTTAAAAATTACCAAACCTACCATGGCAGCTCCTTGACACTTAGACCCACTTCTCTCCACCCGATCTACTTTTCTCAAATAGTTCTACCAAGATTTTTCGTATCTCTTCTTGTTGATCATTAGTCTTTAGTTTTGTAGATTGTTTTGTTAAGAAATTATAATTAGAATTCAACAAATAAAAATCTTTGTAGGTCCACCAACCATTAAAGCTTGGCTCAAGCGTATGTACAGAAAATTATTTTCTTTTCTAGAAAAGCTTAGCTTGAGCTTTTATCATGGCTAAGTTAAATTTTTTGAAAGGGTGAATTTTTCGAAAATATCCACCGCCATTAAAACTTACCTCAAGCTTTTGCAGATAAGCATATTCTTTAAATTTGTTAATGGGTAAAGTTATAAATAATTAAATTGTAAAATTCTTAATCTTCTTTGCTAAGAAATGCACATTCCTCTTTATTATTACTACCTCGCTGCTTCAGTTGTGGAAATCGAAAGAGCACGAACAGAAATTGAAAGCATGGTGATGGCTAGGGGTGTACATGGGTGGGGTTGGTTTGGATTTTCTAATCACCAAACCAAACCAATATAAGTAGGGTTTTTTAGTCTCGCTTTTTCTCAGGATTTTTGGGTTTTTCCTGGTTTTTTTTCATAAAATCTTTATAGCACAAAACGTAAAATTTGTGCTCCAAATATTTCTTTAATCCTAGTAACACAAAACTATATAAGGTATTTTTCAATAAAATAACATAAATATGAGATGAGTCATGGCGTTGTACTAAAATATTCAATAATAAAGATGATAAAATCGCATAAAATAAATATTATTAATAAGCCATAATGAAAACAAACATAATTTAAAATTATGACTAATAAGTACTATTATTTACATGACTAACCAAGTTATACATTTTATCTAAACCATGAAAAAGCTAAAAAAAAAAATCCAATACTAATTTCATTCATAGTACAATTGAATTGAATGTCTTTTATTAGAATTAGTATTGATTTGATTTTGGTTTAGGATTTATTTGAGTTGCTAATATTTATGGACTATAAACTTATTGGAGCATCCAAAAATTATAAGTCCAAGCTTGAAATAATACATTAAAAGATAAACTATGAAAAAGTTTAAGAAATATTTATAAACTACACTACCATAATAATCTTATGTATTAAATATATTTTAAACTTCTATACATATAATGTCGGGTTGGTTTAGTTTCGGTTTGACTTTTTTTAGTTAAAACCAAATTAAATATGGTCGGGTTCTGTTTTCCAACACCAAACTAAATCAAACCAAACCATAGTCAGATTTTTTTTTCGGTTTGACTCGGATTATCGGGTTGGTGCGGTTTGTCGGTTTTATTTGTACACCCCTAGTGATGGCAGTTATGGTGGACATGACGAAGAAGATATGGATATAATTATAATTTTATGTGCTATCTTTTTATTATTAGTCAGTGACACGTGTCACGACTTTATTGGCGCGTGACAATACACATGCTTTGAAAATCTGATGAAGAAAAAAGTAGTGTATCTTAGACACACTCGACAAAGGTTAGGTGTATAAAAGGTTGCCCGTGATGGAGATGTGTGTAACAGGAATTTGGATGCAAGGTCGATGGGTAAACCATGTATTTTGCCTAAAAATAAACTTAAGCTTTGTATTTTTTTTAGGACACACTCCACATGGAAGGATCAATAGTAAGCTTTGTAAACTTAAACAGAGTGTTGTGTACACAGATCTTCACAAGGTAGCGGTAAGATATACATATACACTATCCTTCCTAAACTTTATTTGTACGATTACATTGAGTATGTTGTTATTGTTATTATTATTGTTGTTGTTGTTATACTTCACATGAAAAATTAATAGTATTTCTAAAGTTCTTTGCCTCGTAATGCCTATTGTATCAGCTTGGCCTTTCATAAATGAAATAGCATAAAGCATCCGCGTTTACTGTCTAGTTTTTTATTCAACACACTTTCAGTTCTACACATGTCTTTCTTTCAGAGGTCCATAGACACTTACCCCTCAACGTGAGTCGAATCTCCGACTAAAAAAAAAACCTAAATATTGTTAGTAGAAGTTTAATTTGTAAAATAAAGAAATTTTATTAACGTACATCGCCTAATCATAGTGTTCTGGGGTGGTCGGCGTTTCTCTCTGATCAGCAATTGGTTTAGTATTAAGCATCTTGCCTGGCTGAGTAACATGATCCGAGATGTATGGAAATTATGTTGGATGTAGATTATACTATATATATTAGTATTGTTGCGTGTTTTAATTCCTTGGTATCAAGCAAAATATACAGATATGAATTGCCTATTCTTTTTAATGTTTCGTTCTTCAAATTCAACTAAGAAGATGCATAAACCAGAGAGTCAATGAGAGGTCTTATGTGGTGTAGGTTGTTGACTATTAGCCAATGCATATTAATTTAATGTCTCCTTCATGTTCTTCTCATGGTCAACCTGAGGGTAATCTTGTCATTCATGCTCTTTTAGTTTCGTCGACTCAAACCATTCTGTTTAAAAACATTTGAACGCATTCGATAATTATATCAAATCAATAAATGTTGTACGAAAATTTTTACAGCACTTAAGCATAGTTAAATTTTTTCAACTACATTACAGTTAGTTACTTCTTTTGTATTTTCTCACCTCATTTTATCACTCATGCATATATAGGTTTAGTATGTCGCTCTACTAAACTAATTATACTCCAACGGACATAATTAGAGAAGAAAAATAACCATACGATAGGGATTAATAACTAGAGCGTGGATTATTCAATATATATATAGGGTTGGTTTCTTTCTGACCAAAAAGGTGCTAGGTTTATGCCGAGGGAAGCTCCATAATATGCCCACATGAAATCTAGAAAGAGTTGCGTTTGTTTCCGTTGCATTTCATGTTTTTGGCAGAGAATGACAGCGGTATCTATCTCATATATCAAATAATGCAAAAAAAAAGAAAAACAAAAAAGGAACCATCGGAAATGAATATTAAAATCAATATGCTATGGATGTGTCAACATTTTAGAGAGAACACCAGCAGCTAGCGTAAATCAAGGAAACTGGAACAGGAGACATTGAATTTCTGATACTGAGGTAAGCACATGTGTAACACCGTAATTGAAGTATGAGCGAAGAATAACCAAAAAAAGCTTTCTGACAGCTGATGTTGAGCTAGCGACTCATGGACAGTGGCTTGGTAAATTAATTTACAGGAGCTATAGCAAAAGCGAGTCTTCATGGGAGTAGTTGTTACTGTGTATAGAACTATCACGACCCCAATTCCCCCTCCTTAGCATGTCGTTATGTCACTTAATCTCTAAGACTAGGCAAACCTAACAAATGAGAGATATTGACAGAAATAAAAGCTAAAACATGACATAAACTAACAATTCTCATAAATATCTCGATAACTAAAACACAACTTCAATGCTCCCAAAACCCGGTGAGACTGAGTCATAAGCTTCTAGAGAAGGTTCCAAAACACATACTCCAATATTGTCTAATAAAGGAAATAACAATATTATAAGGATACCGGAAGGTGACTCCGAGGTCTGCGGACGCTGAGCAGGTATACCTTGAAGTTTTCGGCAAATAGCTACAATCAAACACTAACGTCCAACACGAGCAAACATACCCGGATCTACACAAAAAGATGTGCAGAAGCGTAGTATGAGTAAACCATAACGGTACCCAGTAAGTATTAAGCCTAACATCGGTAGAGTAGTAACGAGGTCATGTCAAGACACCTACTAGGACATAATAAACAGAATGAACACATAATAACGAGAAGTAATGGAAGGCGGAGAAATAACTGATACAAAACAAGATAATAACATAGGCTAATGCCAGAATTGTAAGCATGGAGATAAACATAAGGAAGCAATTAAAGAGAATCACCATAGTCAAATACGGATCCAGACTGATAAGACAAGGAAGAATAAAAGCAACAAGAAGTGTTTCACTGATAACTCTTTACAACCTGAGATAAACAACAAGAATCACAAATGAGGTACCGCCTCGTACACAACAAGAATCATAACCGAGGTAATGCCTCGTATACAATAAGAATCACAACCGAGGTACCGCCTCGTATACAATAAGAATCACAACCGATGTACCGCCTCGTATTCACATTTTTCAATTTCAATCATAATCTTTCCTTATACCGCTGCGTGAGCCTTACATTTAAATAGTTTTGAAAATATTTTTTCCGAAATAGCTATACACACTTTAGCCCACCTTATGACGCCGCGTGACTTCAAGTAATTCCCTTATAAGCAACATGTACATTAACTCCTATTCTTATACCGCCGCATGCGCGTCAATATCACATAATAATAAAAACTCGCACTACAAGTGCCCATAGGTCATAACTTGTCAATAATCAACAATATCAATGGTTCCACAACAATAGCTCATGAATCAACCACAATGTGTACAAGAACATCAACAATAACAATGAATGTAATTTTTTTAACAATAAGGATATCTCAACAATTAACAACTTCGCCTTAATATGATATCGACTTTCAAAACTTCAACACCAATAACTCTACAATGAAAGAGATAATGTGTAACCACGATATTAAATAAAAATAACTCATAATAGAAGAGATAACATGTAACGATGACTTCAAATAAGGATAATCAACAATGGAAGAGATAACATGTAACAATGATTTTAAAAAATGATAAATCAACAATGGAAGAGCTAACATGTAATAATGACTTCAAATAATGATAAATCAACAATAGAAGAGATAACATGTAACAATGAAATAGGCAACAGTTTCAACTAAAACATAGGAGCAAAATATCAAGTAAGATGTAGAACAAGTATTAACAACATCATTTAAGGCATGTAAGGATAGACTAACACAAGTAAGAGTAGTTTGACTACGAGAATTTAAAAAATGATATGACAATTCAATTAAAGTATGGAAAGAGTCTAAGTAGCCTAAATCGGTCAAATACAACATATAACATGTGTACCCACTCGTCACCTTGTGTACACGACTTTCATATAGCACAAATGACATTATCAATCTCAAATCCCAAGGGGTAATTTCTCCCACACAAAGTTAGGCAAGATACTTACCTCAACTAGGTCAAGTCAACCTCGAAAATAGCTTTTTCCCTAAAATTCGCCTTCACATGACTCAAATCTAACTAAAATTGACTTAATATCATCAACCAATGCAAGAAAAAACAATTACATTAGATAAAGCTATGATCATTACACTTTTTCCAAAAAGTCAACAAAAGTTAACCCGGGACCCGCCCGATCAAAATCCGGGTCCAAGGATAGATTCCGACTACGCATAACCTACGAGTTCATATATGTGATTAGTTTCAAAATCTGAGTCCAAATTGACCCTCAAAACTCAAATTCTTATTTTTCAAAAATTTGACAAAGTTTCACAAATTTTCACTTTGATTCACATGATTTTGATGTTAAATCTAAGATATATTGATGATATATAGTTGAAAATTGATTAGAATCACTTAACCATTGTTTGTAGATGAAAATCCCCTCTCTAAGTTGCCTCCTACCGAGTCTAGGGTTCTAAAATGTGAGAAATGAGGTGAAATCCCAAATTTTCAGCCCTTATGACTAGCTGTAGATGTCGCATTTGCGACACAGGGTTCACAAATAATTACGAATCAGGGTTCGCGAATCATTGCGAACTTGCCCTTAGGTCTGTTGACGTTACAAATGTGAAGGGGAAGTCGTATTTGCGCTATCTAAACACCCCCTATCACCTTTGTAATTGCGAGGTTGGTACTCGCAATTGCGATAACTGAGCACCAGCACACCGGTATTTTCATTTTCAATTCAAACCATTCCGAATCATGTCCGAAACTCATCCGAACCTCCGAGGATCTAAACAAAGCATCCATACAAGTCTAAAAATATCATACGAACTCGCTCGCGCGATCAAAATACAAAATACCATCTAGAACTACAAATCGAATACTAAAACGCATAAATTTCAAAATAAAGTTCAAGAACTACTAGAATTGCAACTAATCATCCGAATCCTATCAATTCAACTCCAAATGATACCAAATTTTTTAGACAAGTTCTAATAGCATAACAGACCTATTATAAGTCCCAAAATTAAATTCCGAGCTCGATAGCTAAAAGTCAACCTTCGATCAAATTTTTCAACTTCAAATTGCCAAATTTAGGCAAAAAACACAAATAAACCTACAGACTTTCAAATTTAGTTTTGGGCATACGCCCAAGTCCAAAATCAAGATACGAATCTATCGATCCATCAAAACACCGTTCCGGCACCGTTTACATAAAAGTCAAAGTTCGATCAATATTTCTAACTTATGTTTCTAAGTCAAGAATCAAAGGGTCCAAATCAACCCGAAATATTTTCGAAATGAAACTAATCAACCCTTAAATCATAAAACCATAGACACACACGTGTGAAATATCAAAAAGGAAAAAAGGGCATAATTACACACAACGACCAGTCGGATAATTATATTCTCCCCCTCTTAAAGCAAACGTTCATCCTCGAACGTGCATAAGGACATACCTGAAGTGATGAATATATGAGGATAATGACTCCGCATGTCATGTTCGGTCTCCAAGGTCTCCTCCTCGACTGGATGACCCCTCCATTAAACCTTCACTGAAGCAATGTTCTTTGATCTCTACTTCCGGACCTGTCTGTCCAAGATAGCCACCGGCTCCGCAATATAAGTCAAATCCTTGTCCAATTGGACTGTGCTAAAGTCTAAAATATGAAACAGATCACCATAATAATTTCGGAGCATAAAAACATGAAACACCAGATGAACTGCAGATAAGCTAGGTGGCAATGCAAGTTTGTAAGCCACCTAACCAGTCCTCTCAAGGATCTCGAAAGGTCCGATATACCTTGGGCTCAGTCCTTCTTTTCGAACCTCATTACACCCTTCATGGGTGAAAATCGGAGCAATACCCGCTCTCCAACCATGAAGGCAACATCACGAACTCTTCGATCGGCATAACTCTTCTGTCTAGATTGGGTTGTGCAAAGCCGACCCTAAATCAACTTGATTTTCTCCAAGGCATACCAAATTCGTTCCCAATAACTTAGCCTCCTCCGGCTCAAACCAACCAACTGGAGAACGACACCATCTCCCATATAGGGCCTCATAAGGAGCCATAAAAATACTCGATTGGTAGCTGTTATTGTAGGAGAACTCTACAAGCGGCAAGAACTGATCCCAAGAACCCCCGAAATCTGTAACACATGCATGGAGCATATCCTCTAATATCTGAATGATACACTTAGACTGTCCGTCCATCATGGAGTGAAATATTGTACTTAACTCAACCCGCGTGCCTAAGTCATGCTGCACAGCTCTCCAAAAGTGCGATGTAAATTGTGTACCTCGATTAGAGATAATAGATACCGACACACCGTGAAGTCAAACAATCTCTCGGATATAGATTTGAGCTAGCTGCTCTGAAGAATAGGTGGTCACCATCGGAATAAAATGAGCCGAATTGGTCAACCTATCCACAATCACCCAAATAGCATCAAATTTCTTCTAAGTCCGTGGGAGGTGAACAACGAAATCTATGGTGACATGCTTCCACTTCCACTCAAGAATATCAAGTCTCCGATGCAAACCGCCCGGCCTCTGATGCTCATACATCACCTGGTGAAAAATTAGGCATCAATCTACATACTCCACTATGTTTCTCTTCATTCTCCTCCACCAGTAGTGTTGACTCAAATCCTGATACATCTTAGCGGCACCCGAATGTATAGAGTACCACAAACTGTGGGCCTCCTGAAGGATCAACTCACGTAGCCCATCTATATTGGTCACACATAATCGGCCCTGCAGCCGCAACACAACGTCATCTCTAATAGAAACCTCATTGGCATCGGTGTGTTGTACGGTGTCCTTAAGGACAAGCAAACGGGGTTGTCATACTGACGCTCTCTGATGCGATCATATAAAGAAAATGAAGAAACCACGCAAGAAAGAACTCGACTGGACTCCGAAATATCCAATCTAACAAACTGGTTGGCCAAGGCCGAACATCCATGGCTAGTGGACTCTCTGCCGCTGGTAGATATGTTAAACTGCCCAAGCTCTCCGTCTTTCGACTCAAGACATCAGCCACTATATTGGCCTTCCCGGGATGATATATAATAGTGATATCATAGTCTTTAAGCAACTCTAACCATCTCCGCTGTCGTAAATTAAGATCCTTCTGCTTGAACAGAAGCTGGAGACTCTGGTGGTCGGAATAGATCTCACATGGAACACCGTACAAATAGTGCCGCCAAATCTTCAATGCATGAACAATAGCTGCCAATTCCAAGTCATGGACTGTATAATTCATCTCCTGGACTTTCAGCTGCAGAGACGCGTAGGCAATCACCCTACCGTCTTCACAATACACGTAGGTACTATCCGATTAATTAGTTCCATCTTTCCATTCCAACACGTGACGCATCATAATACACAGTGTAAGACCCTAAACTCGTAGGCACCACCAACACTGGGGATGTAGTCAAAGCAGTCTTGAGTTTTGAAAGCTCGCCTCACACTCACCAGACCATCTGAAAGGAGGACCCTTTTGGGTCAACCTGGTCATAGGTGCAGCAATAGATGAGAAACCCTCTATGAAACGACGATAATACCCGGCCAAACCAAGAAAACTCTAAATCTCAGCAGCTGAAGACGGTCTAAGCCAACTCTAAACTGCTTCAATCTTCTTCGGATCTACCTTGATCTCCTCACTCGAAACCACATGACCCAAAAATGCCACTGAATCAAGCCAAAATTCACACTTTGAGAATTTTGCATACAACTTTTTCTCTCTCAAGGTCTGAAGGATGATTCTCATGTGCTGCTCACGATCTTCCCGATTGCAGGAGTACACCAAGATGTCGTCAACAAATACAATGACGAATGAATCAAGACATGGATGGAATACACTGTTCATCAGGTGCATAAATGTTGCTAGGGTGTTAGTCAACCCAAATGACATCATAAGAAACTCGTACTGACCATACCGAGTCCTGAAAGTAGTCTTCGGAATATCCCGATCCCGAATCTTTAGCTGATGATACCCTTAATGCAAATCAATCTTTAAGAACACTCTGACATCCTCTAGCTGATCAAATACGTCATCAATGCGTGACAATGGTTACATGTTCTTCATTGTAACCTTGTTCAACTGCCGATAATCAATACACATGCGCATAGAACCATCCTACAAACAAAACCAGTGCACCCCAAGGTGACACACTAGGTCGAATAAATCCTTTATCAAGCAATTATTGCAACTGCTCCTTTAACACCTTCAACTGCACTGGGGCCATACCATATAACGGGATAGAAATGGGCGGAGTGCCCGACAACAAGTCAATGCCAAAATTAATGTCCCTATCGGGTGGCATTCCCGGAAGATCTGCTAGAAATACATCTAAGAAGTCTCTCGCTACTGGAACTTACTCAACGGTAGGAGCATCAGCACTGGCATCTCTCACAAAGGCTATATATGCATCACATCCCTTCTCAACCATCCGCTGAACCTTCAGAAATAACACAACCCTACTAGGAATATAATCCAAAATACCCCTATGCTCTAACCGTGTTAAACCTGGCAAAGCCAATGTCACAGTCTTGCCGTGATAGTCTAGAATAGCATGATAGGGAGACAACCAGTCCATGCCCAAGATCACATCAAAGTCTACCATATTGTACAATAATAGATCAACTCTGGTCTCAAAACCACCAATAACAACTAAACATGACCGATACACACAGTCCACAATAATAAAATCTCCTATAGGAATGGACACATAAATATGAGAACTCAAAGAATCACGAGATATATCTAAATACGGAGCAAAGTAAGATGACACATATGAATAAGTGGATCCCGGATCTAATAAGGCTGATGCAGCTTTATGATAAACCAGAACCATACCTATAATGACTGCATCATGAAGCCTGTGTAGTCTGTGGAGTTGCACCCCTCCTGAGTCTGGGACAATCTCTAACCATATGAAAGGTATCACCATACTCGAAGTAAGCTCTCGGTGTGTGTGGCTGCTGAGACTGGCTCGGGCCTAGTCGGCTGGACTGACCGCTGAAGGCACCTCGTGCTGGAGGTGCACTAGAAAGTGGCTAAGCAAAGTGTGCAACATGAGACCTCAGAATAACCGGAGCACCACTAGAAGCTGGAAGTGCTGAGTGAACTGGAAAGCTCACAGAGCCTCTACTATGACGGGTTGTAGATGCAGCATGACCATCACTAAATACTCCAGTACCTCGAGGCCTTTTAGCCTTCCTATCCTCTCTCCCACGGCCCCGCATATCTTCTAACCTCCGTGCGATCTCTACCACCTGTTGATATGAGGTATCCGTCCCTAAATCTCGTGCCATGCTGAATCTAATACCATAGTTGAGCCCCTTAATGAATCGGCGGACTCTCTCCCTGACTGTAGAAACCAAAGTAGGTACATGTATGGACAAATCACTAAATCTAACAACATACTCTGACACTAACATAGTACCCTGGCGCAGCTGATCAAACTCCGCGTGCCATGCATCCTGGAACAAACTCTCTCAAGAACATCTCTGAAAACTAAGTCCATGTAAGTGAAGCTTCATCGACTGGGCTACCCCCCTTACACCCTCCACCACTATTGTGCTGCTCCTGAAATCTAGAAAGTAGTGAAAGCAACTCCGCTCGTCTCCACAATACCCATGGTGCAGAGAAGACGGTGGCACTCTACTAGAAAATCCTGTGCATCCTCTGAAGCTAAGACACTGAAATTAGGAGGATGATACTTCTTGAACCTCTCAAGTCTAAGCTGCTCATCCTCATATGCCACTGCACTAGCCTCGGGCTGAACCGAAATAACATGATGCGCTGGCATAACCTCTGGGACCTGATCAATTGACCCGCTGATCTGGAGTATGGGCCATGGGAGTTTGAGCTCTTCCCCAGCCCGAGATGTGGTTGGTGCAAGTGGTATCAACCCCGCCTGAGCTAAGGTACAAAACATGCTTAAGAACTGTGCGAGGGTCTCCTGAAGTGCAGAGGTGGCAACAGGCACCTTTGGTGCCTGCCCCACAACTGGAGCTACTAGTAGCTCCTCTATCGCAACTCATACAGGTGCTCTAGCTGCACCACGTGCCCCTCCTTGACCTCTGCCATGACCTCTTGCGACTCTAGCAGGGGGCACAGATGTTTGATCGTCAGATCGAGCAATGCAGCAGTGTGTTTCCTTACCATCTATGAGAGAATAGAAAGTCAAAGATTTAGATTTCGAAGCCAACCACTTTGCACAATAAGGAATCAGAAGTGAGTTTTCCTAATAGTTCTGTAGCCTCTCGAAGATATGTACAGATATCTCCATACCGATCCGCAAGACTCTACTAAACTTGCTTATGACTCGTATCACTTATGAACCTAGAGCTCTGATACTAGCTTGTCACAACCCCAAATTTCCCTTATTAGGATGTCGTGATGGAACCTAGTCTCTAAGACTAGGTAAGCCTAACAAATGAGAGATATTGACAGAAATAAAGGCTAAAACATGACATAAATTAAAAATTCTCATAAATATCTCGATAAGTAAAACATAACTACAATGCTCCTAAAACCCGGTGAGACTGAATCATAAGCTTCTACAGAATGTTCCAAAACACATACTACAACACTGTCTAATAAAGGAAACAACAATACTATAAGGATAACGAAAGGTGACACCGAGGCCTGCGGACGCCGAGAAGGTATACCTTAAAGTCTCCAATAAACAACTACAATCAAACACTAACGTCCAGCATGAGCAGACGTACCTGGATCTGTACAAAAAGATGTACAGAAGTATAGTATGAGCACACCATAATGTTACCTAGTAAGTATCAAGCCTAACCAAGGTAAAATAGTGACGAGGCCAGGTCAATACACCTATTAGGACATAATAAACAAAATGAAAACATAATGGCGAGAAGTAATGGAAGGCAGAGAAATAACTGACACGAAATAAGATAATAACATAGGCTAATGCCAGAATTGTAAACATGGAGATAACATAAAGGAAATAATTAAAGAGAACCACCATAGTCAAATGCGGACCCAATTTCAAGAAAATAAACAAGAAGTGTTTCACCAATAACTCTTTACAACCTGAGATAAACAACAAGAATCAGAAACGAGGTAACGCCTCTTATACAACAAGAATCACAACTGAGGTATCGTCTTGTATACAATAAGAACCACAATCGAGGTAACGCCTCATATTCACGTTTATCAATTTCAATCACAATCTTTCCTTATACGGCCACGTGAGCCTTACATTTAAATAGTTTTGAAAACATTTTTCCCGAAATAGCTGCACACAATTTAGCCCACCTTATGACACCGCGTGGCTTCAAATAATTCCCTTACAAGCAACACGCACATACGTCCCACCTTATGCCACCGTATGCACATTAACCTCTATTATTATGCTGCCGCATGCAATAACGACTTGCCAATATCAATATTTTCACAACAATAACAACTCGCACCATAAGTGCCCATATGCAACAACTTGCCAATAATCAACAATATCAATATTTTCATAACAATAGCCTATGGATAAACCACAATGTGTACAAGAACATCAACAATAACAATGAATGTAAATTTCTCAACCAAAAGGATATCTCAACAATTAACAACTTCGCTTCGATGTGATAACGACTTTCACAACTTCAATACCAATAACTCAATAATGAAAGAGATAATGTGTAACGACGATATTAAATAAGAATAACTCACAATAGAAGAGATAACATGTAACGATAACTTCAAATAAGGATAATCAACAATGGAAGAGATGACATGTAACAATGACTTCAAACAATGATAAATCAACAATGGAAGATCTAACATATAGTAATGACTTCAAATAATGATAAATCAACAATGAAAGAGATAACATGTAACAATGAAAGAGACAACAACTTTAACTAAAGCATAAGAGCAAAATATCAAGTAAGATGTAGAACAAGTGTTAAGAACGTCATTTAAGACATGTAAGAATAGACTAACACAAGTAAGAGTAGTTTCACTACGAGAATTTAAAACATGATATGGCAATTCAATAAAAGCATGAAAAAAGTCTAAGTATCCAAAATCGATCAAATACCACATTCAACGTATGTACCCACTCATCACCTTACACACACGACTTTCACATAGCACAAATACCACAATCAATCCCAAATCCTAAGGGTTAGTTTCCCCCACACAAAGTTAGATAAGATACTTACCTCAACCATGCCAAATCAACCCTCAGCTCCACACGACTCAAATCTAACCACACAAAGTTAGGAAATAGCTTTTCCCCTAAAATTCAGCTCCACACGGCTCAAATCTAACCAAAATTGACTTAATATCATCAAACAATCCAAGGGAAAATAAAGCTATAATATTTATACCTTTTCTAAGAAGTCAACAAAAGTCAACCCGAGGCTCGCCTGGTCAAAAGTCGGGCCCAAGGATAGATTCCGACTACCCATAACCCCACGAGTTCATATATGTGATTAGTTTCAAAATCTGAGTCCAAATCGACACTAAAAACTCAAACTCTTATTTTTCAAAAACTTGACATAGTTTCACAAATTTTCACTTTGATTCACATGATTTTGATGTTAAATCTAATATATATTGATGAAATATAGTTGGAAATTGATTAGAATCACTTACCCAATATTTGTAGATGAACATTCCCTCTTCAAGTCGCCTCCTACCGAGTCTAGGGTTCTAAAATATGAGAAATGAGGTGAAATCCCGGCATCCCAGCCCTTATGACCAACTACAGATGTCGCATTTGCGAACCCTCGCAATTGTGAATCATGGGTCATATTTGCAAACCTTGTCAACCTCAAGAAAAGTCGCAATTGCGACAAAGGCTTCGCAATTGCGAAGCTGGCCATATCAAAAATGCGTCTAATTGATCAAAATTGTGAACCTTCCCTTAGGCATGCTGACTTTGCAAATGCGAAGGGGAAGTCGCATTTGCAACATCTGAACAGCCCTGTCACCTTTGCAATTGCAAGGCTGGTGCTCGTAATTGTGAATACTGAACACCAGCACACCAATATTTTCCTTTTCAATTCAAACCATTCTGAATCATGTCCGAAACTCATCCGATCCCCCCGGGACCCCAAACCAATCATTCACACAAGTCTAAAAATATCATACGAATTCGCTCGCGTGATCAAAACACAAAAATAACATCTAGAACTACGAATCGTACACCAAAATGCATAAATTTCAAAGTAAAGTTCAAGAAATATTATAATTGTAACTAAGCATCCGAATCCTATCAATTCAACTCCAAATGATACCACTTTTTGCAGACAAGTTATAACAACAAACAACAACAATAACTCAGTGGAATCCCATAAGTGGGGTTTGGGGAGTGTAGAGTGTACGCAGACCTTACCCCTACTCTAGAGGAGTAGAGAGTTTGTTTCTGATAAACCCTCGGCTCACGACGATGGAAAGAGACAGTGATGCAGTAACATCAAAAGAACCATAAAGATAACACCAGCAACGTAATAACCAAAAAATTGAAAGAAAAGCAAAATAATAAGCAGTAACAATGGCACAATACTACACACACAATGAAATTAATAAGGACATAACAAGAGTCACTAGCATTCTAAGATAAAACACTATCAAACTAGCCTTCTACAACCTAACCTGTAACCCTAATGATGTAATATGGACACAACAAGAGTCACTAGCATTCTAAGATAAAACACTATCAAACTAGCCTCCTACAACCTAACCTGCAACCCTAATGAAGTAATATGGACACAACAGGAACTACTAGCAGTCTAAGACAAAACACTATCAGACTAGCCTCCTACCTCCTAACCTACAACCTTAATGCTTGACCTCCACAATTTCTTATCAAGGGCCATGTCCTCGAAAATCTGAAGCCGCATCATGTTCTGCCCGATCACCTCTCTCCAATACTTCTTAGGCCGCCCTTTACCTTTTTCCATACCCGTCACTCCTTACCGGGGAATCCAAGCTTTTCCTTCGCACGTGCCCGAACCATCTAAGCCTAGCTTCCCGCATCTTGTCTTCCATGGAAGCCATACCTACCTTCACCCGGATATCTTCATTCCTAATCCTATCCAGCCTAGTGTGCCTGCACATCTATCTCAACATCCTCATTTCTGCCACTTGCATTTTCTGGATATCAGAATTTTTGATTGGCCAACACTCTGCACCATACAACATGGCCGGTCTGATCATCGCTCTGTAGAACTTACCTTTAAGTTTTAGAGGCACCTTCCTATCACACAAGACACCAGACGCTAGCCTCTATTTCATCTACCCCATCTTTTTACGTTGCGTGACATTCTCGTCAATCTCCCAATCCCCTTGGATAACCGACCCTAGGTACTTGAAGCTCCCTTTCTTGCGGATAATTTGAGAGGCAAGCCTCACGTCCATGTCTGCTTCTCCCGAAATGCCGCAGAACGACCGTAGGTTTGCAGACAAGTTCTAAATAGCATAACGGACCTGTTTCAAGTCCCAGAATCAAATTTCGAGCTCGATAGATAAAAGTAAACCTATGGTCAAACATTTCAACTTCAAATTGCCAAATTTCGGCAAAACAACACAAATCAACCTACGGACTTTCGAAATCAACTTCGGGCATACGCCGAAGTCCAAAATCACAATACGAATCTATCAGAGCCATCAAAACACTATTTTGAGGTCGTTTTCACAAAAGTCAAAGTTTGGTTAACATTTATAACTTAAGCTCCTAAGTCAAGAATCAAAGGGTCCAAATCAACCCGAAATCTTTCTGGAACGAAACTAATCAACCCGGTAATTCATAAATCCATAGACACACATCTGTGAAGTATCAAAAGGGGAAACATGGCATAATTACACAAAATGACCGATCATGTGGTTACATTCTCCCTCACTTAAAACAAACATTCGTCCTCGAACGTGCATAAGGACATACCTGAAGTGATGAATAGATGAGGATAATGACTCCGCAAGTCATGCTCGTCTCTAAGGTCTCCTCCTCGACCGGATGACCCCTCCATTGAACCTTCACTGAAGCAATGTTCTTTGATCTAAACTTTCGGACCTGTGTGTTCCAAGATAGCCATCGGCTCCTTAATATAAGTCAAATCCTTGTCCAGTTGGACTGTGCTGAAGTCTAAAACATAAGATAGATCACCATAATATTTCCGGAGCATAGAAACACGAAACACCAGATGAACTGTAGATAAGCTAGGTGGCAATGCAAGCTTGCAGGCCACCTCACCAATCCTCTCAAGGATCTCGAATCCGATATACCTAGGGCTCAACTTTTCCTTCTTTTTGAACCTCATTACAATGGGTGAAACCCGCAGCAAAACCCACTCTTCAACCATGAATACTATATCACGAACTCTCCGATCGACATAACTCTTATGTCTAGACTAGGATGTATGAAGCCGATCCTGAATCAACTTGACTTTCTCCAAGGCATCCCGAACCAAATTCGTGCCCAATAACTTAGCCTCCCCCGACTCAAACCAACCAACTGGAGAATGACGCCGTCTCCCATATAGGGCCTCTGTCACGCCCTGAACTCGGGGAGCGCGACCGGCGCTCAACCGAGATAACCTGGTCGAGCAAGCTTGTACAATACCTTCTATCCAAACTTACTCATGAATACCAATAAAATCCAATTCATTAATTAGGCAGGGAGGAGGATTAAGTAAACAACAACACCAATTCCTTATCAGCAGCTACATCATTTATAAGTTTCCAAAATGCATACTTCTTTATAGTTTAATATGGAACGTATGATACAATTACAACATTACTAGTTTGACCTTCCCCACACCAACATACCACCCACACTATGTCTACGGAGCCTCTAATAGATACAAAAAGTACAATGATAGTGCCGGCAACAAGGCTCCGACTATATCTCAAAACACGATAACACATACGAAATAAAAGATGCACAACCCCGGAATGAGATGGGGCTCACCAAGTCAGTTGGGTAGAATAAGCACCTCTATCACTGGTCAATGTCCTCCACTGTAGAACCACCGACATCCATTAAAGATGCAGCGCCACCGGCAAAATGGACGTTAGTACATGCCGAATAGTACTAGTATGAAAACCAAACACCAATTTAAGAAATCAGAAGTACAATATGAAAATGATGAATCAGGGCGACAATAGAATAACATAGATAAGCGTTTAACCCAAAACAAGCCTACCAAGAGTTGCCAATAATATTTATAGAATTTAAGATGAGATCCTCTGTCACGACCCAAACCGATAGGCCGCGACGGACACCCGGTACCTTACTCAACCGAGTACCAACATAACGTATCTTTTCGTATCATACTATCATAGGAAAATAAGATGGAAAAGCTTCCGTGAGATAACTAGAATAAAACATGTAATACCAACTTATACATAAGACATACGGCCTATAAGACCAAAATGATCACTCATACACTGAACATAGGCCGATAAGGCCATACATTCTTTCATATACATGACATCTGTCTACAAGCCTCTAAGAATACATAATTATCATAAAGGTCGGGATAGAGTCCCGCCATACCAATCAATATATGTCCTATTCATACTGACCAAATAGCAACTGCGGAGCAAATGGAGCGCACCAACACTTTCCGCTGAGCTGATAGCGTACTTGGAGGACTCTCAACTCGTCTAACGGGACCTGCGGGCATGAAACGTAGTATCCCCAGGCAAAAGGGACGTCAGTACAAATAATGTACCGAGTATGTAAGGAATGAAAATCAATAATTAATAGACATGAGAGAAACATGGTGTAAAAGACTCAACATGTAAGTTTGAATAACTCTGTGAATCATTTAATATTTATAATGTCATGTATATGCGTATAAATATCATACCATGCATAGGTATATGTGTTCATAACATCATCAAGCCTTTGAGGGCATCCCATCATATCATCTCGGCCACTGTGGGCAAATCATCAACGTATACCAGCTGATCAGGTGGTGGTGCGTATATAACACCGTAACCTCTTCCCATATCCCATATACATATAATATACACGTATATAACGCCATTTTCTATCTCTTTCATGACCTCTCTTTAACACAGGTATAATTCGCATCCACAACTTGAAGCTCTATTATAATACTTGCCCCTCTGGTGCATACACAATCCGTTGGGAGCTTCATACTAACTTCCTATGAGGCTGGTACTCTTTCTAACTGGCTTTATCGTAGAGCCATTATAGAATATGGTTGTTGTACTATCTCTCTTGTACCTCTGATATTAAGAGTGATTCTGCAATGTTCTCAATCATGATGTCTAAATTTTTCTGGGTCCAATAATCAGACTCCTGATTTGCTTCATTGATGTAACTATTTAGTTTCCTCTTCCTTCTCATCAGCCTTTATGTAGTCTTAATCTATCTTCAGATATACGGATCCTGGTATTAGTTATTACTTTAGACTTTCATAGACGCTATGGAATATCCGTGATTCCATCATCTAACAATTCAATCCCTTGTCCATGACCTGGACTCAATTCTTTCTTTTAACTTATACCAGAGTCTTCTACATCAGTATGATTGTCAACATATATGCTTCATGGATAATACTCTGAACTCTTAAGTGCGTTCATAACGTAACTAACTCTGGATCATTGATCGAATAATTCCTTTCGTTTCAGCTCAGCTTTCTTTAAATGTAAGCAATTACTTTTCCTTGGCTTTCTACCCCCTTGTTGCGTGTATACTTAGCTTATCTTAGTTCCCATGCATGTCAGAATTTTGTGCAATTCATATGGTCTCGAATATTATTTTTGGTTTTATTTCCCGCTCATTAGCCACGATAGGTGCCACTTTCTTATGGAGTGCATACAATGTTTTTGTGAAACTGTTGTTACAAGACCATTTCCTCTTTAGGTCACTCTGCTTAGGTTGAAGCCTTCTTCCTTATTTCTTCAGCTAGTCTTTCGTTGTAGTACTTAGGGAGGACCCTCTGACTCTTGTAAAGCTGCGAGCTTATCACATCGTATACTTGACGGAATTATTGATGTTCTTCTCCGCCTATAATTATCCGTAGTTACTTATTTCCATGCCCTTGTGCTTGTAGGGTTACTTTCGAACTAATATTTTGACTGTCTTCCCAGTGGCATTCCCTTTTATTTCCGTAATACTCATACGGTACCTTTAACTACCCCAACTCCTATATAAATATATCTCAAGGATCACGATGTCATATCTGCGAGACTGAATTCCCCATGTTGGGGTTCACTATGTTCATCTTGAACAATCTGTTGATTTGTCTGTATCTTCTTGTCTAGCCATAACTAGGCTCTTCCTGGATCAACTACTAACTGCTCGTTGGCCCATTCTTATATCAATATTCCGCGTAATCTTTCTTGGGTTATTTCCTTTGTCTTAACTTACGTCTCGCACAGACTTCTTCTCTATCTATAACATCTCGGGCAGGAACCCTTACTTTCTCTCTTTGACATCGTGTTTGCATAATGTTCTAGAATCATAATATATCTGTAGAATTTGGATAATTGCAATCTCATTCCTTTCTCATTTTTATCGCATTCTTCCTTTACTATTCCATAGTTACTAGAACCACTTAATTCTGACTTAATGCCACATCACTCCATATTTCCACCTTTAGGGGAGTACTAAGATTTAGCGCTACGACGATCTACCTATAGATATTTTACCTCTTCATCTTTGGCGTCCTTTCACATCATCGATGACCCTTACTCACCTTGTGGTAATCCTTCTGTACCAAGGATAACAAAATTCCTTACTCGCGAGGGTGCCACTTAGTGTAACTGGCACACACAGTCCCTTAAGCTTAACTTTGCTCACATTGCTTACTTTAGGGAAGCGTCTTCCTGAATGACCATTCTCTGAATTTCTCATGAATCTTCTTCTGTTGTCCATTCTATTATCGCCGGAACGAAATCTGAAATTCTCATAATGTCGACCATTATCAAATTACTCAGTCCCTAATTCATGTTCAGTCCCTAATTCATGTTCAGTTTATCTTGAGGTAAGTAACACTTTCAAACTCGGTTCTGAGGGTTCGAAACCCCGAATTATGTATTATGTGATTGGTATTGAGGTGACACTCATGCCAAGTGATGGGCGTGCAGGCGTGCACCGTAAGAATTGTGACCTGGTTGATTCCATGGCACCGTATAGTGACTCTATCTTGCCTAGTTGAGTAGTGGCTTGCCTAATCCCACGATAGGCGCCATCACGACGGTTGGTTTTTGGGTCGTGACATCTTCCCTCCAGCTTTTTCCTCCAGTTTTTGGCCAATCTCTAGGCCTCACTTTGTAAACATATTCAGAGCTTGACAAGATGTCTCTCTGGGCATCTATAGGTATACTGAAATTCTTCGTTCGGTACTTTTTTGAACTTACAAATAATGTTATATCTTATTTCATAGACCCGGTTATCCATTCGTATGACTTTACTGCCTCTAGGTAGGTCATACTATACCATAACTCTTACTTCGATTTATTATTACTGAGGTCTGCTACCAAACTCCAGGTTACTCTCTCGCTGCTTATCATATATGTATAAATCTAAGTCCTTTAATTCTTTCTCATTACTGTTCATCTTAAGAATGGCAGCCTGATCTTATCTCATGCTGTTGTAACTTTTATCCATCCATTATTGATTCACCTCAATGTTGATCTATAATTTACCACTGATATCTTCGAACTTCATACGTAATACATTGCCATTAGGGCTTATGTTGCATCGAGGAATATTTGAAGTGATTTTCCTGATCTACTTAGGGGCGCTACTATACTATACTTACATAATTGTATTTCATAGTATCCCAATGTGATTTACCTTACGTGGTATTTTAATCCTGTACAATCCATGAAAACATTACTCAATCGAAGGCCCAAATGTCATCCTTCATCTATCACAATTACACCTTCATTCTACTACCAGGGCAGCATTCCATATTTTCTAAATGCTACTAGTCTTAGACTCATTTGAGTTCATTCAGGCTATACTGAGCTTTCTATAACTTAGAGAAACCATCGGCTCTCTTATTTTCATGGGCTTAATCCATTCTCATCACCTTCTCACTCACCCTTTCTTATCCTTACTCTTGTCTTGCTAAAACCTCATCGCTTTACCATACTTTAGCTTGCGACCTACATATTTATTTATATTATTTGCCACCTTTCTTCAACTTTCTTGCACCATAGATTTCCTTATGTTATTCTGGAACATCAAGCGAGACATCACATCGTATCCAACCCTTCTTTGCTCTCTTGAGTATCTCGTACGTTGTTCACCTTTACCTTACTTACCTTAAAATCTCGCATCATATCTTCTATCTCTTTCATGACCTCGCTTTAACACAGGTATAATTCACATCCACAATTTGAAGCTCTATTATAATACTTGCCCTTTTGGTGCATACACAATCCGGTGGGAGCTTCATACTAACTTCCTATGAGGCTGGTACTCTTTCTAACTGGCTTTATCGTAGAAGCCATTATAGAATATGGTTGTTGTACTATCTTTCTTGTACCTCTGATATTAAGAGTGATTCTGCAATGTTCTCAATCATGATATCTAAAATTTTCTGGGTTCAATAATCAGACTCCTGATTTACTTCGTTGCTGTAACTCTTTAGTTTCCTCTTCCTTCTGATCAGCCTTTATGTGGGCTTAAACTATCTTCCGATCTACGGCTCCTGGTATTAGTTATTACTTTAGCCTTTCATAGACGCTATGGAATATCCGTGATACCATCATCTAACAATTCAATCGCTTGTCTATGACCTGGACACAATTCTTTCTTTTAACTTATACCAGAGTCTTCTACATCTGTATGATTGTCAACATATATGCTGCATGGATAATACTCCGAACTCTTCAGTGCGTTCATAACGTAACTAACTCTGGATCATTAATCGAATAATTCCTTTCGTTCCAGCTCAGCTTTCTTTAAACATAAGCAATTACCTTTCCTGGTCTTTCTGCCCCTTGTTGCGTGCATACTTAGCTTATCTCAGTTCCCATGCATGTTGGGTTTTTGTGCAGTTCATATGGTCTCGAATATTACTTTTGGTTTCATTTCTTGCTCATTAGCCACGATAGGTGCCACTTTCTTATGAAGTGCATACAATGTTGTTGTGAGACTGTTGTTACAAGATCATTTCCTCTTTAGGTCACTATGCTTAGGTTGAAGCCTTCTTCCTTGTTTCCTCAACTAGTATTTCATTGTAGTACTTAGGGAGGACCCTCTGACTCTTGTAAAGCTGTGAGCTTATCGCATCGTATACTTGACAGAAGTTTTGATGTTCTTCCCCGCCTATAATTATCCGTAGTTACTTATTTCCACGCCCTTGTGCTTGCAGGGTTGCTTTCGAAATAATATTTTGACTGTCTTCCCAATGGCATTCCCTTTTATTTCTGTAATACTCATACGGTACCTTTAATTACCCCAACTCTTATATGAATATATCTCAAGGATCATAATGTCATATCTGTGAGACTGAATTCCCCATGTTGGGGTTCACTATGTTCATCTTGCACAATCTGTTGATTTGTCTGTATCTTCTTGTCTAGCCATAACTAGGCTCTTCCTGGATCAACTACTAACTACTCGTTGGCCCATTCTTATATCAATATTCTGCGTAATATTTCTTGGGTTATTTCCTTTGTCTTAACTTACATCTCGCACATGCTTCTTCTCTGTCAATAACATCTCGGGCAGGAACCCTTACTTTCCCTCCTTGACGTCATGTTTGCATAATGTTCTAGAATCATAGCATATCTGTAGGATTTGGATAAGTGCAATCTCAATCCTTTCTCATTTTTATCGCATTCTTCCTTTACTATTCTATAGTTACTAGAACCACTTAATTCTGACTTAATACCACATCATTCCATATTTCCCCCTTTAGGGGAGTACTAAGATTTAGCGCTACGACGATCTACCTATAGATGTTTTACCTCTTCATCTTTAGCATCCTTTCACATCATCGATGACCCTTACTCGCCTTGTGGTAATCCTTCTGTACCAAGGATAACAAAATTCCTTACTCGCGAGGGTGCCACTTAGTGTAACTGGCACACACAGTCCCTTAAGCTTAAATTTGCTCACATTTCTTGCTTTAGGGAAGCGTCTTCCTGAATGACCATTCTCTGAATTTCTCATGAATCTTCTTCTGTTGTCCATTCTATTATCGCCGGAACAAAATCTGAAATTCTCATGATGTCGACCATTATCAAATCACTCAGTCCCTAATTCATGTTCAATTTATCTTGTTCACCAGCTCATACTAATTTCTATTATTCTGGGGTCTAACCTTTCCTTCCGATAGTCGCATTGGAGTCACAAACTTATTTCTCGAAATAAGGATATGACTTTATGGCCTATACTCTTTTATTGTCTCAAGGCCTGTCACCTCTCGTCTTTTACTTCAATTGACTATAGACTCTGTAATACTGTTATTTTTTTTGATCTACCGTTGTTATCCATGTATCACATCTTACTCATAATGCTTCATTAACTCTCTTCTTATTTCCCTGCTAACATTTCTGTCTATTACTTTATTCTGAAAACTTCAACAAGATATTTTTTTGCTTTTAGATCCCCTTGCTCCATCCACTGGCTCTTCGGGTTGCCTAACATTCTCTCTCTACTAGGGACGTGAGCCACACTAAGATAATATTTATCCCTTCCAGGCTTCTAGTGCCTATCTTTGTAGTACTCATGTCTAGCTGTACTATTTTAGAGTGCACCATCTGGGTGTCTCACAAGGAGATCTATTAGCACATTTGCAATATCCTTCAGGAATGTCAACTAACGTAAACAATCCATCCACCATTTTGGGTTACCCTAACCCCAGCTAGATCCTGATATCCTGCCTTCTCTTATACTACTTCTGTTAGCTCCCATAAGGCATAAATGAGATGGGTGTGGCCGATTGTACATACCTCTGCTACTGTTGAAGGTAACTCAAAATGCTTATTTCTCCCATCCTGAATGGTAAATAATGATAATCTTCTCTAGCTGGGTACCTCGTACCCTTTTTCATCTTGCTTCTTTACTTGTTGAAATTTGTATCTATCTTCTCTATCTCTCATTGCCTTTCACCATAGGGGTGGATAAATATCCTTGCCTTAAGGCTCCTTATCAAGAGGCTTACACGTCTTAGTAACCACATGATCTATTAAAGACCTTACATTTATTCATCATAAGCATCATAAAAAATCGAGTTCCTCTGACTCAACTCTTCCATAGCCCCATTCAATCTCGTACCAACTATCTTTCTGGATGTAGGTATCGTCTAATTACGAATAAAATAGAAGTTAGGAGCTTGAATTCTTATAAGTGAGCTCTATCATACGATCTAGAGTAAGAAGAAAGAGTGACAGTCCTAAATGCCCTGTAGCCTCCGGCTTATAAGTGTGGTGCACAACACACCCATAAACAAGACTCTACTAGACACGGCTTGTAGACTCCCTAAGGCAGAACTGCTCTGATACCACTTTTGTCACGACCCAAATCGATGGGCCGCGATGGGCGCCCGGTACCTTACTCAACAGAGTACTAACATAACGTATCTTTTCATATCATACTATTATAGGAAAATGAGACAAAAAAGCTGTCGTGAGATAACTAGAATAAAACATGTAATACCAACTTATACATAAGACATACGACCCATAAGACCAAAATGATCACTCGTACACTGAACATAGACCGATAAGGCCATACATTTTTTCATATACATGACATCTGTCTACAAGCCTCTAAGAATACATAATTGTCATAAAGGTCGGGACAGAGCCCCGCCATACCAATCAATACATGTCTTATTCATACTGACCAAATAGCAACTCCGGAGCAAATAGAGCGCACCAACACCTTCTGCTGAGCTGATAGCCTATTTGGAGGATTCTCAACCTGTCTAACGGGACCTGCGGGAATGAAATACAGCATCCCCAGGCAAAAGGAACGTCAGTACAAATAATGTACCGAGTATGTAAGGAATGAAAATCAGTAAATAATAGACATGAGAGAAATATGAAGTAAAAGACTCAACATGTAAGTCTGAATAACTCTGCGAATCATTTCATATTTATAATGTCATGCATATGCGTATAAATGTCATACCATGTATAGGTATATGGGTTCATAACATCATCAAGCCTCTGAGGGCATCTCATCATATCATCTCGGCCACTGTGGGCAAATCATCAACGTATACCAGCTGATCAGGTGGTGGTGCATATATAAAGTCGTAACCTTTTTCCATATCCCATATACAAATAATATATGCGTATATAATTCCATCTGGTCATGGTTCAATGTACATGTATCAATGAATGCAATACATGAGAAGTACGTCAATAAAATCTCTCGGAACGTCATAAGACGATTATGCCTCTAATTAATGTCATGAAATAAACTTTATCAACTTACGTATTTTCTGAGACCCACGAACAGATGATAAAATAATAAGACATATGGGGAATCAAGAATATAGAGACCCATAGTATTTCTATGAATAGAGTCATTTATGAAAGTTGCATATTTTGCTCGTTTCATTTGTATCATTTGGATCATGCCAAAAGGAAAGAAGGGATAGCCTTAACATACCTGAGCCGATTCTCTTGACAATCCCTCTAACATACGTCAATTGCGACAAATCACGTAACGGCAGATCGAAGTAGGAAAAAATCCGTATGATATTCTTCAGAAAGATTGTACTGTGCTCCCTTGGAATTTATAAATTCATGCTGCCATTACATAATAACATCTTCATATGAATTGTTGAAGTAACTTACGTTACTATTGAAACATTATCTTTGCTGAAGCTCTCTTTGAATTGTAGAGATTCAAAATGAATTAAAGAGCTCTCTTTAATATTTTGGGTGTGGGCCCCACTTAGATATGACTTAGCCACAAAGAATCCTCAACATGTGCCACCTATCCACTTAGTAAAAGAGTCACAATTTAGGTCTTTGATCCTTGTTCCACTTGCTGTCACGTTGGGCTTAATTAAGCTTATCCATTATTTTCTTAATTAATTAGGTAATCTCCCATTATCCAATAATTAACTAATTATCCATATAATTAAGAATTATCTCAAATTACTTAAAATACTAATCACTTTTAACCCACTTTATATACCTTACTATCATGGTCATGTGGTACCTTGTATGGCACAAGTCCATAAATACCGGGTATTATAGATTGGACCGTATTTTATCCCAAATCGACAACCTTCAACGAAACTCATTCTCTTCGATTTACTTACCCTTTCACCTTCACGAATTTACTTATTACTTCTTTGAAATAGCATAATACTTATAACCTCAAAATAATCTCATTCCCGAGCTTATGTTGATTAACTTACGACAAAACTTTAACGTACGTTTTGAAAATGCGGGATGTAACATCTCATTTCTGAGCTTATATCAATTTACTTATGGCGTACTTTCACGTATGAAAACATGGGGTGTAACATCCTCTGTAACCATCTTTTCACACAGCAGCCCCGCCGCTTCACCCCAATGTATGCAGGTGGAGGTGTAAGCACAATGCCACAACTCTACTCAAGCGGCCCTGCCGCCTTACCCCAAAGTATGCGGGTGGAGGTATAACCATAGTACCAAAACCTACATAAAGAGGCCATGCCGCCTCACCCCAATATATGCGGGTGGAAATGCATCAACGATACCAATACCTACACAAAGCGGCCATGCCGCCTCACCCCAATATATATATGCAGATGGTGGTGCAACAACAATACCAAATTCAACACAAAGTGGCCCTGCCACCTTACCCTAATGTATGCGGGTGGAGGTGTAATCCCAATTACAATCTCTACACAATTTGGCATAATAACTTTCTCATAAATCACGACTTGGAATTATAACATGTAAATACACAATCCATAGTTTGGAACACATCCTCAATTTATAATACAACATGATAAGAGCATTTGAAACACGACTTGAACATATATCTTTGTCACAAAACTTATTAGGAATAATCAATTTGTGGTGAACAACTTGAAACTTACAAGAATAGTACGTGGTTCAATTTTAAGAGAAGAGTTTAGCCAACATACCTCACTTGAGCTTCCTTACACTCTAAAATATCCCGTAAATCTTAGCAACTTCAATCTACTTTAGAAATGTAACAAATTGAACCAAAATTAGGAAGATGATCATGGTTCTAGCTCATTTGAGCATTCTATCAAACACTAGGTGTGCATTAATGTTTCAAGATTCTTTTATGGAGGATTCCATCATCCCACAACCCAACCTTTACCATTTTTAGCTCAACAATCTTCCTACACCTCTTGATAACATATGCATGCAAAATAAACAACTCACATACCCAAGAATTATTTTACTAATTATCCTTTTCTAGTTAAATTTTAAAATTAAGGGCTAGGGTGTAGAACCTTACCTTTTGGTTGAAGACCTTATGAGTTACTCTAGAAAAATCTTCAAGGTTTGGCCAAAAATTGATGACAATGGCTTAGAATTCCTCCTCTCACACTTGAACACATTCCTCTCTCTCTCTAAAATGTAATTTTATCTTTCTAAAATGATCCCTAATAGTGTTTTATGAGAAGGGGATCGGGTTATAAAAACCCAAAAATGAAGCTCCCAAACGGGATCTGCGGTCGCATATGCGACCGCATAGTGCTTATCCGGTCTGCAAAATGGCCCTCCGGAACTGGGCTGGTCTTCTCCACTCTGTGATTATTATGCGGTCCGCAGACCTGTTCCGCGGTCACATAATGCGCCGCAGAACCTCCCTCTGTGAAATTTCCATGCTAGTTCTGGGATCGTTGTGCGGCCTAGGAAATCATTTTGCGGTCGCATACTTGGCCGCAAAACTGGAGTGCCATGCAACTGGACTATTTTATTGATATACAACTGAGCATATTGTTCCGCTGTGTCGGTAGATTTAATTGGCAAGAAGTGTGCTGATTTTGTGAGTCTACCCACAATCACTCAAATTGAGTCAAACTTGCGCGGGGTGCGCGACAGTCCCACCACAAAGTCCATATTAATCATTTCCCACTTCCATATTGGAAGTTCTATGTTCTGTGCCAACCCACCAGGTCGTTGGTGTTCGGCCTTTACTTGCTGATAACTCGGACATCTTGCCACAAAGTCCACCATATTCCTATTCATGTCGTTCCACCAATAGACTTCCTTGAGATCATGATACATCTTTGTAGAGCCTGGGTGTACGAAATACATAGTAGCGTGAGCCTCGGTCATGATTCTTTCCCGGAGACCATCTACATTCGGAACACATAGCCGCCCTTGGTACCTTAGTGTACCATCATCCATGCCAAGAGAAAAAGCCATAGCCTTATGTTTATGAATCCCCTCCTTCAATTGTACCAACAATGGGTCGTCGTATTGCTTCTCTTTGACTTCCGCAACAAGCGATGATTCAACCCTATTTTGCACAATTACCCCTCCTTTACTAGAGTCCGCAAGACGGACCCCCAAACTAGCCAACCGACGCACCTCCTTGGCCAACGGCCTTTGATATGCCTCCAAATGAGCCAAACTACCCATAGATTTCCAGCTAAGAGCATACGCCACAACATTAGCCTTCCCCAGATGATATAGGATATTGATGTTGTAATCCTTGAGTAACTCAAGCCATCTTCTCTGCCTCAAATTCAATTCCTTCTATTTGAAGATATATTGAAGGCTCTTATGGTCCGTGAATATATCCACATAGACCCTCTGAGAAATTTCCATGATGGTTCTGCGATCGTTGTGCGGCCCGTGAAATCATTTTGCGGTCGCATACTTGGCAGCGAAATGACGTCCAAAAGTTGCCTAGTTGCCTGCCTCACACTGCGGCCATTCTGCGGCGCATAGTGGGCCGTAGAAATGCGCCTTTCCTGCCAAACATTTTCCTTCTACTCCCTGGCACACTGTTTAACCCAAAAAGAATCTCTACTATCATTAACACATACGCCTACCTCGGCACCACGAAACCCCAGTTTTTAGAAAATTTTTTACGGGGCCTTATAACCTCATAAGAAGCCATCTGAATACTCGATTGGTAGCTGTTGTTGTAAGCAAACTCTGCAACCGGCAAGAACTGATACCAAGAAACCCTGAAATCTATAACACATGCACAGAGCATATCCTCTAATATCTGAATGGTGCTCTCGGATTGTCCGTCTGTCTAAGGGTGAAATGATGTACTCAACTCAACCCGTGTGCCTAAGTCACGTTGCATAGCTCTTCAAAAGTGCAATATAAACAACGTACCCCGACCGGAGATAATGGATACCCGCACACTGTGAAGTAGAACAATCTTGCTGATATAGATTTGAGCTAGTTGCTCTGAAGAATAGGTAGTCACCACCGGAATGAAATGAGCTCACTTGGTCAACCTATCCACAATCACTCAAATACCGTCAAATTTCTTCTGAGTCCATGGGAGCCCAACAACGAAATCCATGCGGACGCGCTCCCACTTCCACTCGGGAATCTCAAGTTTCTGAATCAAACCGCCCGGCCTCTGATGCTCATACTTCACCTGCTGACAATTTAGGCATTAAGCTACATACTCTACTATGTCTTTCTTCATTCTCCTCCACCAATAGTGTTGTCTCATATCCCGATACATCTTAGCGGCACCCGAATGAATGAAGTGCCACGAACTGTGGGCCTCCTGAAGAATCAACTCATGTAACCCATCTATATTGGGCCCACATAACCGGCCCTGCAGCCGTAACACACTGTCATCTCCAACAAAAACCTCCTTGGCATCACCGTGTTGTACGGTATCCTTAAGGATAAGCAAATATGGGTAGTCATACTGACGCTCTCCGATGCGATCATATAAAGAAGATTAAGAAACCATGCAAGTAAGAACTCGACTAGGCTCTGAAACATCCAATATAACAAACTGGTTGGCCAAAGCCTGAACATCCATGGCTAGTGGCATCTCTGCTGCCGGTAGATATGCTAAACTGCCCAAGCTCTCCGCCTTTCGACTCAAGGAATCGGCCACCACATTGGCCTTCCCGGGATGATATAGAATAGTGATATCATAGTCTTTAAGCAACTATAACTATCTCCACCATCCTAAATTTAAGATCCTTCTACTTGAACAGAAGTTGGAGACTCCGGTGGTCGGTATAGACCTCACATGGAATACCGTATAAGTAGTGTCGTCAAATCTTCAATGCATGAACAATAGCTGCCAATTTCAAGTCGTGGACTAGATAATTCTTCTCATGGACTTTTAACTGCCCTGACGCGTAGACAATCACCCTACCGTCTTGCATTAATACCATACCAAGGCCAACACGTGACTCATCATAATACACAGTATAAGACCCCGAATCAGTAGGCAACACCAACACTGGGGCTATCGTCAAAGCAGTGTTGAGATTTTGAAAGCTCGCCTCACACTTCTCGGACCATCTGAAAGGAGCACCCTTCTGGGTCAACCTGGTCATGAGTGCAGCAATAGTTGAGAAACCTTTTTACGAAATGGTTATAATACTTAGCAAACCAAGGAAACTCTAAATCTCAGTAGTTGAAGACGATCGCTAACTCTGAACTGCTTCAATCTTCTTCGGATCTACTTTGATTCCCTCACTCGACACCACATGACCCAAAAATGCCACCGAATCAAGCCAGAATTCACACTTTGAGAATTTTGCATACAACCTTTTCTCCCTCAAGGTCTGAAGCACGATCCTCAAGTGCTGCTCATGATCTTCCCGACTACAAGAGTACACCAAGATGTTGTCAATAAACACAATGACAAATGAATCAAGATATGGATGGAATACATTATTCATCAGGTGCATAAATAATGTTGGGACCTTGGTCAGCCCAAATGACATCATAAGGAACTCATAGTGACCATACCGAGTCTTGAAAGCATTCTTCGAAATATCCGGATCCTGAATCTTCAACTGATGATACCCTGACTGCAAATTAATCTTTGAGAACACTCTGGCACCCTGAAGCTGATCAAATAAGTTATCAATGCGCGGCAATAGATACCTGTTCTTCACTGTAACCTTGTTCAACTGCCGATAATCAATACACATGCGCATAGAACCATCCTTCTTCTTCACAAATAAAACCGATGCACCCCAAGGCGACACACTGGGCTGAATAAATCCCTTATCAAGCAATTCTTGCAATTGCTCCTTTAACTCTTTCAACTCTGCTGGGGCCATATGATATGGAGGGATAGAAATGGGCTGAGTGCCCGGCAATAAGTCAATGCTAAAATCAATGTCCTTATCATGAAGCATGCCTAGAAGATCTGCTGGAAATACGTCTGGGAAGTCTCTCACTACCGGAAATGACTCAACGGTAGGAGTATCAGCACTGACATCTCTCACAAAGGCTAGATATGCATCACACCCCTTCTCAAGCATCCATTGAGCCTTCAGAAATAACATAACCCTGCTAGGAACCTAATCCAAAGTACCCCTCCACTCTAACCGTGGTAAACCTGGCATAGCCAATGTCACAGTCTTGGCGTGATAGTCTAGAATAGCATGATTGGGTGACAACCAGTCCATGCCCAAGATCACATCAAAGTCTACCATGCTAAGCAATAATAGATCAACTCTGGTATCAAAACCACCAATAACAACTAAACACGACTAATACATATGGTCCACAACAATAGAATCTCCCACAGGCATGGACACATAAACAGGATAATCACGAGATATATCCAAATACGAACCAAAGTAAGATGATACATATTAATTAGTGGATCCCGGATCAAATAAGACTGATACAACTCTATGATAAACCGGAACCATACCTATAATGACTGCATTAGAAGCGACTGTCTCCGTCCTACCCAGAAAAAGCATAGAATATGTACTATCCTCCCCCCTCTAGGGTGACCTCTACTGGCCCATCCCTCACCCCTAACTAGTTATATGGGTGGAGCGGCAACTGGAGCAACAACAATGGCTTATGAAATCTGTGGACCCGATTAAATTTGTGGAGCTTGAGTAGTCTGTAGAGGTGCACCCCTCCTAAATCTGGGGCAGTCTCTAACCATATGTTGGGTATCACCACACTTGAAGCAAGCTCTCGGTGAGCGTGTATACTGGGACTAGCTCGGGACTGGTCGGCTGGACTGATCGTTGAAGGCACCCCGTGTAGGAGGTGCACTAGAAAGTGGCTGAGCAAAGTGTGCAACCTGAGACCTTGGAATAACCGGAGCACCACTCGAAGCTGGAAGTGCTGAGTGAGCTGGACGACTCACATAGCCTTTACCATGACGGGCTGTAGCTGCAGTGTGGCCACCACTAAATCCTCCAGTACCTCGAGGCCTTTTAGCCTCCCTGTTCTCTTTCTCACGGCCCCGCATACCTTCCAACCCCCGTGCGATCTTTACCACTTGTTGATATGCGGTATCTGCCTCCACTCTAGAGCCATATTGAATCTAATGCCATACTTGAGCCCCTGATAAATCGGCGGACTCTCTCCCTGACTGTAGAGATAAAAGTAGGTGCATGTCTCGACAAATCATTGAATCTGAGTGCGCCATGCATCCTGAAAAGTCTGGGGAACAAACTCTCTCAAGAACATCTCTAAGAACTAAGTCCATATAAGTGAAGCTGCATCAGCTGGGCTACCTTCCTCGTACACCCGCCACCACTGATATGCAGCTCCTGATAGCTGGAAAGTTATGAAAGTAACTTCGCACGTATCCACAATACCCATATTGCGGAGAATACAGTGGAACTTCTCTAGAAAATCCTGTGCATTCTCTCAAGTTAAGCCACTGAAAGTAGAGGATGATACTTCTTGAACCTCTCAAGTCTAAGCTGCTCCTCCTCAGATGCCATTTCCCTAACCTCAGGCTGAACCGGAACAACAGGCTGCGCTGGCATAACCTCTAGGACGTGGTCAACATGGACACGCTCCTCATGAGTACGGCCCACGGTAGTCTGAGTTCCTCCCCCAACCTAAGATGTGGCTGATGCAAGTGGAATCAACCCCATCTGAACTAAGGTACCAAACATGCCCAATAGTTGTGCGAGGGTCTCCTGAAGTGTAGGGGTGGCAACAGGCACCTCGGGTGCTTGCCCCCCCCAACTGGAGCTACTGGTGGCTCCTCACCATCTCTAAGAGAATAGAAAGTCAAAGATTTACACTTCGAAACAACCAATTAGCATGATAAAGAATCAAATAAGTGAAGTTTTCCTAACAGTTCCACAGCCTCTCGAAGATAAGTACAGACGTCTCCGTACCGATCCGCAAGACTCTACTAAACCTGCGTATGAATCGTATCACCTATGAACCTAGAGCTCTGATACCAACTTGTCACGATCCCAATTTTCCCTCTTTAGGATGTCGTGATAGCACCTAGTCTCTATTACTAGGTAAGCCTAACAAATGAGAGATATTGATAGAAATAAAGACTAAAATATGACATAAACTAATAATTCTCATAAATATCTCGATAACTGAAACACAATACAATGCTCCCAAAACCTAGTGAGACTTATTCATAAGCTTCTACAGAATGTTCCAAAACACCTACTACAACACTATCTAATAAAGGAAACAATAATACTATAAGGATAACGGAAGGTGACTCTGAGGCCTGCGGACACTGAGCAGGTATACCTTGAAGTCTTCGGCAAACAGATACAATCAAACACTAACGTCAAGCATGAGCAAACGTAAGGTAGAGTAGTGACGAGGCCATGTCAAGGCACGTATTAGGACAGAATAACGAGAAATAATGAAAGGCCGAGAAATAATTGATACGAAACAAGATAATAACATAGGCTAATACCGGAATTGTAAGCATGGAGATAACATAAATGGAGCAATTTTAAACGGAACCACCATAGTCAAAATACAGATCCAAACTGATAAGACAAGGAAGTATAAAAGCAATAAGAAGTATTTCACCAATAACAATGAATGTAAATTTCTCAACAAGAAGGATATCTCAACAATTAACAACTTCGCCTCGATGTGATAACGTCTTTCACAACTTCAACACCAATAACTTAACAATGAAAGAGATAATGTGTAACCATAATATTAAACTAGAATAACTCACAATGGAAGATATAACATATAACGATGACTTCAAATAAGGATAATCAATAATAGAAGAGATAACATGTAACAATGACTTCAAACAATGATTAATCAACAATGGAAGAGCTAACATATAACAATGAAAGAGACAACAACTTCAACTAAAGCATAGGAGCAAAATATCAAGTAAGATGTAGAACAAGTGTTAACAACGTCATTTAAGGAATGTAAGGATAGAGTAACACAAGTAAGAGTAGTTTGACTACGAGAATTTAAAACATGATATGACAATTCAATTAAAGTAAGAAAAAAGTCTAAATAGCCTAAACCGGTCAAATACCATATATAACTCGTGTACCCACTCGTCATCTTGCGTACACAGCTTTGACATAGCACAAATGACGCAATCAATCCCAAATCCTAAGGGGTAGTTTCCTCCACACAAAGTTAGGCAAGATACTTACCTCTACTAGGCCAACTCAACCCTCGGAAATAGATTTTTCCCTAAAACTTGCCTCCATACGGCTCAAATCTAACTAAAATTGACTTAATATCATCAAACAATACAAGAGAAAAAGAATTACAATAGATAAAGCTATGATATTTACACATTTTCCAAAAGTCAACTCGGGGACTGCCTGGTCAAAACCCGGGTCCAAAGGTAGATTCCGACTAGCCATAACCCATCGAGTTCATATATGTGATTAGTTCCAAAATTCGAGTCTAAATCGACTCTCAAAACTCAAATTCTTATTTTGCACAAACTTGACAAAGTTTCACAAATTTTTACTTTGATTTACATGATGTTGATATTAAATCTAAGATATATTGATGAAATATAGTTGAAAATTGATTAGAATCATATATCCAATATTTGTAGATGAAAATCCCCTCTCCAAGTCGCCTCTTACCGAGTCTAAGGTTCTAAAATATGAGAAATGAGATGAAATCCCGACTTTCCAGGCCTTATGACCAGTTGCAGATATCGCATTTGTGACATAGGGTTTGCATTTGCGAACTCTCTAATTGTGAATCAGAGGTCACATTTGTGAACCCTGACAGCCTCAAGAAAAGTTGCAATTGCGACAAAGGCTTCGCAATTGCGAAGCTGGCCACGATCGCAAATGCAACCAAATGATCGCAATTGCGAACCTGTCCTCAGGCCTGCTAACTTCGCAAATGCGAAGGGGAAGTCTCATTTGCGACATCTCAACACCCCCTGTCACATTCGCAATTGCGAGGCTGGTGCTCGCAATTGCAATACCTGAGCACCAGCACACCAGTATTTTCATTTTCAGTTCAAACCATTCTGAATCATGTTTGAAACTCATTCGAGCCCCCGAGGCTCCAAACCAAGCATCCACACAAGTCTAAAATATCATACGAATTCGCTCCCGCTATCAAAACATAAAAATAATATTTAAAACTACGAATCGAACACTAAGATGCATAAATTTCAAAGCAAAATTCAAGAACTAATAGAATTGCAACTAAGCGCCTGAATCCTATCAATTCAACTCCAAATGATACCAGATTTTGCAGACAAGTTCTAAATAGCATAGCGTACCTATTCCAAGTCCCAAAATCAAATTTTGAGCTCGATAACTAAAAGTCAACCTACGGTCAAACTTTTCAACTTCAAATTGTCAAATTTTGACAAAACAACACAAATTAACCTATAGACTTCCGAACTCAATTTCGAGCATACGCAAAAGTCCACAATCACGATACAAAGCTATCGGAGCCATCAAAACACCATTCTGGAATTATTTTACAAAAGTCAAAGTTCGGTCAACATTTCTAACTTAAGCTTCTAAGTCAAGAATCAAAGGGTCCAAATCAACCCGAAATCTTCCCGGAGCGAAATTAATCAACCCCGTAAGTCATAAAACCATAGACACACATGTGAGAAGCATCAAAAGGAGAAATGGGCGTAATTACACAAAATGACCGGCCGAATCATTACAAGATCCGAATATGAGTGATCTATCCATGATCAGGGATATTACGACAATTAATAAACACATTACACTTATTTTGACTAAAATTGTTATTTCTGTGTCAACCTATTGTATAGTTTGGTGAGGTTTTGCCTCATGGGCGATTGAGCGCAAAAAAAAATAAAATATTTCTAATATAAAGGAAATGCTTTTTGAATCTGATGATATGGAATGCTATGGCTTGTACAGAAATTGAAGATGACTTTGCTACTTATTAGAAGAGGGAACACAGGCACCTCTCCGTCAACGTGTGTGCTCCCTTGAATTTTCTACTTTGTATGGGGTATGTTTGTAATTTTATTAATTTACAGCTACAGTGCTGACTCTTTCTGCCATTAGCCAATGCGTGGACTCCCAATTATTCAAACCTAAAACCTCAATTCAACACAACTTACTCCACATCTGTTTGCAATAACAAAAAATTACCGAAGGAAGGAAAGAGGACATCATCAATTGCCCCAAAATTTAGCAGACTTCACCTAATAATTCAACGAAATTAGAGCACTTAGCCTTTTCCGATTCTCATCTACCACAAAGAGCATGTTTATTCCAATTAGTCCAGTATTTCATTTTATTTATGCTTTCTGTTCTACTTTTTCTTCTTCTGCAAAAATATCAGATCTTTGGGGTTTTGGCTTGATTAACAATATTTTCTTCATTTTAGTCTTAAGATTCGTTTCAGAAAAGTGAAAACAAAGTGAGGTTGGGTTCTGATTTGTTGTCTGTTTTTATTAATTTATTTATTTTGGATTTCTTCTGTGAATTCTAAGTTCTCTTCATTTTTTCCCCCCTACTATTCTACTTTCTTTAAAAGATTGGTCTTTAAAAGACTGAACCCCAACGGGTTATTATATTTCTATTATTTAGCAGTAGAATGGACAATAAAATATGTTACTTAGGGTCTACTGATGCCTTTTTTGTTTTGACTATTATAAATGCAGTTATCTTGCGTTAATAAGCTTGTGAAAAAATGTATTCCGGCCAAAGAAACAAACGGCGATATGCAGAACATACAAACTCTGACAAGAATGTAAGAAGACGTGATATTTATGGACAAATATTGCCTGATAAAAAAGAGGCAATGTTACTACAACGCCGCACCAAAGAAGTTGAACGGCAAAAATGAAATAGTTCCATAAAATCGGCAGTTGATCTATATGAAAAAGTAATGTATCAATGTCACCCTATAATTCGGAAACTATAATTCGAAAACATATTGCTCTTATCATAAGAGAGCCTTCTTCTGCCGACGTCGAAGGTTAGACTGAATTATTGCTTTTTACTTACGTTATGTTAGTGTAGCAGCAGATAAATAAATATTCATATTTTACTAAGTAATTATTTTATAAGCAGACCAGGCTATGACGTGTTTGCTTGAATATATTAAATGTAAAATGTGTTTCATATTTGTTGCAGTTTGCGGCAACCATGATGTTAATACTTTCTCAAGTTTTTTTGATAAGGAAAAAAATGCCGCTCATCCGTTTTCTATATTTGAAAGAGGTTGGAGGCGGATGAAGAAGGACATAGTTGCCTATGTAGCTTGGTGCCTAAATTGTCAGTAGGTGAAATACGAGAATCAGAGACCCGGTGGTTTGCTTCAGCAGATGGAGATTCCTGAGTGGAAGTGGGAGCGTATCACTATTGACTTTGTTGTTGGACTCTCACGGACTCAAAGGAAGTTCGACGCCGTGTGGGTTATCGTGGATAGGCTGATTAAGTCAGCGCACTTCATTCCTGTGGTAGTTACCTATTCCTTGGAACGGTTAGCAGAGATTTATATTTGTGAGATCGTCCGTCTTCACGGTGTGCCCGTGTCTATCATTTTTGATCGAGGTACGCAGTTTACCTCGCACTTTTGGAGGGCAGTTCAGCTTGAGTTGGGTACGCGGGTTGAGTTGAGCATATCATTTCATACTCAGACGCGTACTATTTAGATCTTGGAGGATATGCTTCGCGCTTGTGTTATAGACTTCGGAGGATCGTGGGATCAGTTCTTGCCCCTTGCAGAGTTTGCCTACAACAATATCTACCAGTCGAGCATTCAGATGGCTCCCTATGAGGCATTATATGGTAGGCGGTGTTGGTCGCCAGTTGGGTGGTTCAAGCCGGGAGAGGCTCGGTTGTTGGGCAAACACTTAGTACATGATGCTTTGGATAAGGTCAAGATTATTCAGGATCGACTTCGCATAGCTCAGTCCAGGCAGAAGAGTTACGCCGACCGTAGAGTTTGTGATGTTGCATTCAAAGTCGGAGAGAGAGTGTTACTTCAGGTATCACCCATGAAGGGTGTAATGAGGTTCGGAAAGAAGGAAAAGTTAAGCCCTAGGTATATCGGACCTTTTGACATTCTGGAGAGAGTGGGAGAGGTGGCTTACAGGCTTGCATTTCCACCTAGTTTAGCAGTTGTTCATCCGGTATTCCATGTGTCCATGCTTCGAAAGTATCACAACGATCCGTCCCATGTGTTAGATTTCAGCTCTGTCCAGTTGGACAAGGATTTGACTTACGAGAAGGAGCCGGTGGCAATTCTAGCCCGGCAAGTTCGCCAATTGAGATCAAAGAGTTACTCTTCAGTTCGAGTGCAGTGGAGAGGTCAGCCTATTGAGGCAGCTACTTGGGAGTCCGAGTCCGATATGCGGAGAAGATATCCCCACCTTTTCACCAGCCCAGGTACTTTTCTATATTCGTTCGAGGACGAATGGTTATTTTAGAGGTGGAGAATGCGATGACCCAAAAGGTCATCTTATGCTTTAGAACTCGAATCTGCACTCTTAAGCCTTAGAAATCTCATTTTTACCCTCCTCTATTTGCGTGCGCAGTCCGGGCAGGTTTCTGAAAAGCTTTTATGTTGAAAACTAATGAAAATAAGAATTTTTGCCTTAAAAGTTGATTTTAGTTGACTTCGGTTAATATTTTTGGTAAACGGGCCCGGATCTGTGCTTTGACAGTCCTGGTAGGTCCGTATCAAATTATGGGACCTGGGCGTATGCCCCGAATCGAATTCGGAGGTCCCTAGCTTGACTTATGAATTTTTGATGAAAATTAAAAGTTTGAAAATTATTTGTTTTTAAGAATTGATTGATATTTGGCATTGTTAGTATCGGGTCCATATTTTGGTTCTGGAATCCAGTATAGGTTTGTTATGATATTTAAGACCTGTCTGTGAAATTTGGTGAGAAACGGAGCTGATTTGACGTGATTCGGACGTCCAGTTGAGAAAATAAAAATTTTAAAGTGTTCTTGAGAATTTCATTTGATTTGGGGCTAAATTCGTAATTCTAGATGTTATTTTGGCGATTTGATCACGCGAACAAGTTCGTATGATATTTTTAGACTTGTGTGCATATTTGGTTTGGAACCCCGAGGGCTCGGGTGAGTTTCGGATAGGCCACGGGATGTTTTGGACTTGGGAAAAATCTGGTTTTCTGCAGATTCTGGTGTCTGGCATATCCTTCTTCGCGTTCGCGAAGGTCCTCTCGCGAACACAAAGAGTAAACTAATGAGGCAAGGATTTTTTCTTCACGAACGCGAAGGCTTGGTTGCGAACGCGAAGCGGTGGGGGCGTTACCCTTCGCGAACACGACAAGCCCATCGCGAACGCGTAGTGTTAGGCATTGGGGAGGAGGAGTCAGTCATTCCTTCATCGCGAACGAGAGCAATGCCTCGCGAACGCGAAGGCCAGGGGAGCGTAACCATCGCGAACGCGAACAATGTCTCGCGAACGCGAAGGCTTGGCAGCCAGTACCCTTCGCGAACGCGATAGTGGCCTCGCGAACGCGATGCACACTGTCGCCCAGTGCATAAAATAGAATCAAACACGGGTTTAAGCCATTTCTTCAACATTTTTCAAAGAACCAAACGGGTAGAGGCGATTTTCAAGAGTCATTTTCTTCCCCAAAGTGTTGGTAAGTGATTCTAAACCATTTTCTTTCAATTACCCATTACATTCCTTGAATTATCAACCAAAAATCTAGAGTTTACATGGAGTTAGGGTAGAAATTAGAAATTTCTGAAATTTGAGGATTTAAACACCAATTTGAGATCGGATTCTAAAACTAATTACATATTCGGGCTCGGGGGTGAATGGGTAAAAGGATTTTGGTCTGAACCTCGAGTTTTGACCAAGTGGGCCCGGGGTCAATTTTTTGACTTTTTGGAGGAAAATTTGGGAAATTTATTTTATGAAATATAATTGATTCCATCAGAAATATTTGATATTATTGAGTCATTTTTGAATAGATACGAGTGGTTTGGAGGTGAATTCCAAAGGAAAAGCTGTGATTGAGAATTAAGTAGCCTTCAAAGCAAGGTAAGTATCGTGTCTAATTTTGGCTCGAGGGAATAGGTATTATGTGTACATTTGCTACGTGTTTGGTTGTTAAATACGACGTATAGGTGAGGTGACGAGCATCTATGCGTCGTTGTTGAGTCATAGCATGCGAGTGAAATTCTATTCTTGTCTATCTTGTAGCCTTAAATTCTACTATCCATGCTTAGCGAGTTATTTGAAATGTTGGGTGACTCATATCTGGTTTCACTGAGATTTGGTAACTTTTGAATATTGATTGAAGGTTGAGATTACATTGTGCTATTGATTATGGGTAAAATACTGATTTCTTTGGGATACTCTTATCTATTCGTTGTTATTGATTCTGTGATTGGTGAGGAGGAGTGTAAAGCACGAAGGGTGATACCGTGCATGCATTATTTATATTGTGAGGAAGAATGTAAAGCACGAAGGATGATGCCGTGTATATTATGAGAGGTTTAAAGCACGAAGGGTGATGTCCTGTATATTATGAGAGGTTTAATGTACGGAGGGTGATGTTGTGCCGTTCTATTTATTGATTTGGTGATGTTGAGAGTAAAAGCACGAAGGGTGATGCCGTGCAATTTTTCTTGTTGTTTTAATTGCTCAATTCGTTTAAGGATTTTCGGTTTAATTCTATCTTTTCATTATTCTCACTCTTTATATTGTATTCCTCCACTGTATGTTCCCTTCCCATTATTTCTATGTTATTTCTTTATTTACTGTTGTTGCCACTAGCATGATTGTATTGTTTAGGTTATATGTGGGTGTCTTGTCCTAGCCTAGTCACTATTTCGCGAGGTTAGGCTCGACACTTACCATTACATGGGGTCGGTTGTACTGATGCTGCACTCTGCACTTTCTGTGCAGATTTTGATATCGGCTCAGGTTGATCGAGATTTGCTATTGATCCGCTGTCCGAAGACTCAAGGTAGATCTGTCGGCGTTCACAGACCTTGAAGTCCCCGTCTATCTTTTATGTCCTACTGTTTTCTTTCATTCAGACAGTTGTATTTCTTTCAAACTATTACTTGTAATAAATTCTAGAATGCTCGTGAATTATGACTCCAAATCCCGAAGGTAGTAATTAATACTGTTTTATAATATTTTGTACTTATTATATTTTATCTTAGTTAATTATTATTATTTACTGAATGGAAATAAGGAATTAGTTTAACGATTTTCTAATATTGGCTTGCCTGGCAAGTGAAATGTTAGGCGCCATCACGATCCCGTCGGTGGAAAATTTTGGGTCGTAACAATTTTATTTTTGACCCTTAGGTTTTCCTTGGTAGCCTTCACTTCTGTAAGATGAATATTTTTATTTTTAGTTCTTCGTACAACAGAGTTGAGCGGTTTAATTTTGATTAAAAATATTGTCCAACTTGCATGACATTCTAATGAGAATTCTTCAACTTTTGAACATAATTAAGGACTGTGCATTATAAAAATATTGCTCAAAAATCCCGGTATGCATATATGATTATGTACAAATTTCTATATATTTGAGCTGCTTCTCCGTGGGCCTCAAAATGTACGTCCACGGCATAAATTAACATTTCAAAAACTACAATAGGATAATAGTATGCTAAAATTTATGTCTACAGAACTCCAAAGTCAGGATGCTGCATAGACCATACAATTTTTATATTACTTCTTTCTGGTTTTATCATAACCAAATAACCAGTAGCACCAAACCTTCATGTCCATCGCTTGAAATCTCTATGAAGCATCATGATTGACATGGCTTCGTATGCATTGCTGGTATTTAGCTTCTTATCTGAGAATATATATTATATAAATATCGATCTTTAATGTTGAAGCAAGGACATGATTATTAAACCAAATTAAAATGAGAATGGGACATTATTAGATAGTTACTGTCTCTTTTTCTCTCCAAACATGATTCTATTATGTGACATTATTTGATAGCTACTGTATGCTTTTCTCTATAAACTTGTTGTCCTTCTCTTATATTTCTTCTCCTCTAGGTACAAAGTTGCTTTTAAATATTTCGTCTAGCCAGTCTTCTTTCTGGGTTACTTGATGGAGAAATTTATCAACTAAGCCACCTAGAAAAAAAATTATCTTTGTTTTGCTCTTTTTTTAACAGTTTCTTTACACTTTGTTTGACGTGGGTTTTTTATAGTCGTGTGACCACTTTTTCAGTATCATAGATTTCTCGTTTGTAAGGACTGAATATATTCTCGCTCTCTTCATGATGCAGGAAGCCCCTCTGAAAAGCTTATGACGTAACCCTCAAGGACAGTCTGACAGTAGATATACTTTAAAGGTAACGCAGCCTTTGAATCGTCAAACTTGCAACCATAGAGAGACCCCGGCTTGTACACACAAAATTGATGAACACCACAAAGTCTTATATTAGATTGAGGTAACAAATATCACATAAATTTGAATGTGTCTACATATATCATTTTGTGAGATATCTTTTTGAATGTAACCTGAATAAAGGAAAATTGTCGCTGCTCGAATTTCCTATGCTGAAAATATTTGTTATTTCAGTTCTTTCTTTTGTTAAGTCATAGAAATTATGTCAAATAAGTTGAGATCCCAAGTAACTTATTGTTGTTTAAGGGGTTCAATGTGTTTGCCGTGTAAACAATCATAACTCCAACTGTCAGTACAATAGGATTTTCTGTGAAAATATAATTTACGTTATCTCTGATGTCTACATATGTTAGTTGGTTGTTTCCTGCTGTTATTTGCTTTTTTGCTACTGCTACCACAGTTTTCTCATTTATATTCTTCTGATGTATTTCAGCTGATTCAGGATTATCTTCATGGTTCATTATTAAGCTACATTAGACGGACAAACCATATGAAAGGAAATTGTTCACTTCTTTACCCGAGGAAATAGTTGTCAGGGAAGTCCTATATATTTTTAGAGTCATTCGATGTCTTTTCTTACTATTATTGCAAATTCATCTTTGCTGCATTTGACCCAGAACCTGTGAAGGTCTGGCTAGCAAACGAACTGGCTTTTCCAGCATCGACTGCTGCCAATCATGGAATCGACCTCCATCAGCAAATAAAAGCTCCCACTGAAGGGAAAATATCAAGTTTGTACGCTTCAGATTAGCTTCGCTTCATTATGTTTGTTTTCCTTTATCGGAAAAAACATGAAATATTAATTTATTACCTAAAATATTCATCTAGCTCAACATCCTTGCTTGCTTTCACAAGGTTATCATTGTCCTTTCTGTTATTTCGGCCGCACTTTGTACTAAACATGGGAACCACAATTAGTGAACTCCATATTACGCTACTCTATAAAACTAAATAGGAGACTTTAATAAAATAAAATTATTATAACTTATTTTAACTGGATTATATGGATACAATATTATATCTATTGTCTTGGTTAAAAGTAGGTTAACTTGTTATTAACTTTACTCAAAAAAATTTAGTTGAGAACCCGTTAAAAGTAAATTAAATTTGCTAACGTCTAAACAATTTAACTTATAAAAGTACCATTGATCTACTATTCTGACGGGAAAAATTCAGACATGACAAAAGTTAAGAAGAAAAAACCTGTCAAACTGTTTCATTTTAAAAATCTAAAGAAAACTTTCTAATTTTCGGAAGCGCTTTCATAGTAAAAACACAAAAAATTTACAAAATTATATTTGTACCCTTAGAAAGGTCATGAAAAAAAATTCAATACTTTTTGTGTGAATGACTTCTTTCCAAATGTAATAAAAATACATTGGGGGTGAAGAATAAATAAAATCAAGTATCAATTATTGTAATTGATTTAATTGAATTGCAGTTGAACCCATGTAATTCAAATAGCGAAAAAAATTAATCATCATTACGCGGCTGCTAGTTACTTTCGGTGCTACACCAGTGGTAGCGGTGATAGCCCTTGTTGGTCTTTGGGTCGTGGTATTTTCTGTGTTTTCAGGGAAATTCTCAAAGTGGTTGGAGACAAGTTGGGCACACGAGCACTAGCAAAGGAGAGCAACCTGGACGAGCATCAGCAAAGGGCGGTGGGAAGCATTGCGTGAGCTTGCAAGTATATCGAGGGCTGCAAATCAACACAGGTTTAGTTCTCGGGAATTGGTACCTCCCGTTCTACTGTTTTCCTTTTGGTGTTAGCTAAATTGATGTTACTTTAGTTCACAATAGTTGAATCATTCAATAGGTGTACAGGTAGTCACTTCTTTCCTTCTAGTTTGATTCGTTGTCCGTGGTGCACTAGCGAGTCTTTTGTAGAGTTGTCGTAGGTGTAGTGGCGGCAGTCTGGGATGATAGATTAAAGGCATGTCCTCAGGTGGGGCAGAGGGAGGGGCAAAGAGTGGGCTCGGGGTCAGGGGGTGGGTCGGGAGGTAGGGGAGGTAGAGTGGGCAAGGGAGCCTATAGGTTGAGAATCGGGTCATGGAACATAGGTTCGCTAACGAGTAAGTCTATAGAGTTGGCGAAGATCCTTCAGAAGAGGAAGATTAATATAGCGTGTGTCCAGGAGACTAGGTGGGTCGGATCGAGGGCGAGAAACGCGGATGGGTATAAGTTGTGGTACTCCGGAGTCGTGAGGGGTAAGAATGGAGTGGGTATCCTAGTAGATAGCCATCTTAGGGAGTCGGTGGTAGAGGTCAGGCGTGTGAATGATAGACTAATGACTATTAAATTGGTGGTGGGTGAGTGTCCTTTAAACGTCGTTAGCGCGTACGCACCGCAAGTAGGTTGTGATGAGGAGATTAAAAGGCGTTTTTGGGAAGGGTTAGATGACATTGTTCGTAGTATTCCGCCTTCCGAGAGGTTATTCATAGGAGGGGATTTCAATGGTCATATTGGGTCGTCGGCAGGTGGTTATACTGAGGTGCATGGCGGCTTTGGTTTCGGGGAACGAAACGGAGGGGGCATATCACTGCTGGATTTTGCCAAGGCATTCGATCTAGTGATTGCAAACTCGAGTTTTCCGAAGCGAGAGGAGCATTTGGTTACTTACCAAAGTTCGGTGGCGAAGACTCAAATTGACTATCTCCTCCTAAGGAGATGCGACAGAAGGTTGTGCGAGGATTGCAAAGTTATCCCAGGTGAGACCCTTGCAACGCAACATAGGCTCTTGGTGATGGACGTTAGTATTATGATAAGAAGGAAACAGAGGTCAGTACGAGGCTGCCCGAGGATTAGGTGGGGCGCCTTGACTAAGGTTAAAGCCCAGGAGTTGGAAGGAAGGTTGTCGGCAATGGGAGCTTGGAGAAGTAGTGGGGACGCAAACACTATGTGGTCGACGACGGCGGACTATATAAGGAAGGCGGCAAGAGAGGTGTTAGGGGTATCTTCAGGCCGCACTTGTGGTCACAAAGGAGACTGGTGGTGGAATGCAGTTGTACAAGGTAAAGTGGAAGCGAAGAAGGTGGCTTACCTGCGGTTAGTGGGGAGCACTGGAGAGGAGGAGAAGAGAGCGAACATTGCAAGATATAAGGTAGCTAGGAAGGAGGCAAAGATGGCAGTGACGGAGGCAAAGACGGCAGCTTTTGCTCGTTTGTATGAGGAACTAGGGAACAAAGGCGGGGAGAAGAAGTTACTCCGACTCGCTAAGGTGAGAGAGAGGACGGCTCGGGATTTGGACCAAGTGAGGTGCATAAAAGATGAGGACGGCAAAGTTTTGTTGGGGGATGACCAGATAAAGAGGAGATGGCAGACCTACTTTCATAAGCTTCTAAATGAGGAAGGGGATCAGGATATTGTACTAGGTGAATTGAGGAACGCCGACAGCCCCCATGAACTAAGTGATTATCGGGACATTGAGGTCGATGAGGTCATGGAGGCAATGCGTAAGATGAGAAGGGGCAGAGCTACCGGACCAGATGAAATTCCGGTTGAGCTTTGGAGGTGTGTGGGTAGAGCAGGCGTGGAATGGCTTATTAAGTTGCTTAATGTGATATCCAAGACTAATAGGATGCCCGAAGAGTGGAGGTGGAGTACTATGGTCCCGTTGTATAAGAACAAAGGCGATATCCAGATCTGTAACAACTATAGGGGTATTAAATTACTAAGTCATACCATGAAAGTCTGGGAGAGAGTGGTAGAAATGAGAGTGCGAAGGACGGTGTCTATTTCAGACAACCAGTTCGGGTTCATGCCGGGGCGATCTACCACAGAAGCTATCCACCTTATTAGGAGGACGATGGAACAATACAGGGATAAGAAGAAGGATCTCCACATGGTGTTTATCGATCTAGAGAAAGCGTACGACAAGGTTCCTAGGGAGGTCTTATGGAGATGCTTAGAGGCTAAAGGGGTCCCGATTGCCTACATTAGGGCGATTAAGGACATGTATGATGGAGCTAAGACTCGGGTTAGGACAGCAGGAGGCGATTCAGATTATTTTCCGATTATTACAGGATTGCATCAAGGGTCTGCGTTCAGCCCTTTCCTATTTGCCCTGGTGATGGATGCTATAACACATCATATTCAGGGGGAGGTGCCATGGTGCATGCTATTTGCTGATGACATAGTTCTAATCGACGAGACACGACGCGGCGTCAGCGAGAGGTTAGAGGTTTGGAGACACACCCTTGAGTCCAAAGGTTTCAGGTTGAGCAGGACGAAGACGGAATACCTTGAGTGCAAATTTGGGGCAGAGCCGACGGAAGCGGGAGTGGAAGTGAGGCTTGATTCTCAAGTCATCCCTAAGAGGGGTAGTTTCAAGTACCTGGGGTCGTTTATTCAGGGGTCCGGGGAGATCGACGAGGATGTCACACACCGTATAGGGGTGGGGTGGATGAAATGGAGGTTAGCGACGGGAGTCCTGTGTGACAAGAAAGTGCCACTGTTACTGAAAGGTAAATTTTATAGGGCAGTGGTTAGGCCTGCTATGTTGTATGGGACCGAGTGTTGGCCGGTGAAGATCTCACACATCCAGAGGATGAAAGTTGCAGAGATGAGGATGTTGAGGTGGATGTGCGGGCATACAAGGAAGGATAAGATTAGAAATGAAGATATTCGAGAGAAGGTGGGTGTGGCCCCCATGGAGGACAAGATGCGGGAAGCAAGACTCAGATGGTTCGGGCACATTCAGAGGAGGAACACTGATGCACCGGTGAGAAGGTGTGAACGACTGGCAGTGGTGGGTACGAGGAGAGGTAGGGGGAGACCTAAGAAGTATTGGGGAGAGGTGATCAGGCAGGATATGACGCGACTTAGGGTTACTGAGGACACGGCCCTAAACAGGGAATTGTGGAGATCGAGCATTAAGGTGGTAGGTTAGGGAAATTGTGATGTCTTTGTTACAGCGCACTAGAGTGAGACTAGCCAGTTAGGAAGTAGTCTTAGGATGCTATTGATCAACTACTGATGATGGGCTTTATCTCATGTGTATTAATACCTTACATCTTTCTCGTATTTCCTATATCTCTTATATTGTTGTTACTTTGTTTTTATGGTATTTATGTTATGTTATGGATTTTATGGTACTTTATGTTGTTTTATTATGAGTCTATTGATAGTACTAATATAGTGTCTCTTGTTGCCTCTTTGAGCCGAGGGTCTCCTGGAAACAGCCTCTCTGCCCCTCGGGGTAGAGGTAAGGTCTGCGTACATATTACCCTCCCCAGACCCCACTTGTGGGATTACACTGGGTTGTTGTTGTTGTTGTTGTTGTTGTTAATTCGTTTACATATCCATTTATAAAATATCAATAAATATATTTGGTTTACATGTTCAAACCATCATATTTACTGCTCATATTTATTTTTGTTGTGATATTGAAAAAAATAACTATTTTTACATTGACTGCAAAATCAAATGCAAGTAGTAAAATCAAGGGGTTGAATTGATATAAATATTAAAAAAGAAAACATATTATCTATTTCGAGATTTGAAAAATTATTTCATGTCGTGCTTATTAATTAATATCTACTGATATATAATTTTATTTGAAAAATATATATATTTGAGTTGTTTCTACATAATTCAAATAACCCAAATCACAACTCGAAGAATAATATGCAACTCAATGTTTGGACCCAGGCGCAATAAAAGGAAACAATTTGACTAGCCAAAAGAAAATCTTTCAGTAGTTCCTTCATAAATATTTTACTGCCTTCACTGTACCCTTATGTTTTTACTGCGTTATGTAACCAGCTTTTGATTTGCATCAACAGTTACCTATATATATTATAATATGATGTAATGCCACCATCGGATGATTTAATTATTCATTATGGTTTCTTAATGCACTAACTACAGTGACACCTCAGTCATTTGAAGCTAAATTTTAGTTTACACCTACAAATCAAGACCAACACGTGTAAATTTTGTTGATACTTGTACACGGCGTGGCGTTATTTTCTTCAACAATGACATCACATAGTTGGACTCTCTAAATAATCTTCTGCTTCCCTTCTTCCTTCACTATATTTCACTTTTCGTCTACACTGTAATTATTCATGTGTTTTTCTTTTACAAGGTTGAACTTTATTTCACCGTTCGATTTTATCACTTGAAATTAGAGAAAAAAACCAAGAACAAGCGGGAATCACGATTACCATCAGGATATATGCGGGAAGTAACATAGAAAAGGGAGAACTAACTCCTTTTCAGGTTGCCAGAAGATTATGTTACTGCTGTTTTCAGGTATTTTATTTCATAATTATCTTGCAATTTCCGGTAATTTGTTTGGAATTTTCATTTTGATCTCCGTTTTCTGTCGGGTTTCCTTGTTCTCATTCTGTGTTTTTCTGTTTCATTTATCTGCTATTTTCTGATGGGTTTCCTTGTTCTCATCTTGTATTTTTCTGTTTCATTTACCTCTGTAAGTGTTTGAGAAAATTCTTCAACGAATCAGGCCTTCGATTAGACTTTTATTATTATGTTTTGGTTAATTTGTTACTTCCCATAGGAAGGAGGGGCTGCTAATTTGAGTCTAGGTACATCATAGGCGGTGACGATTCGAATTCCGCTAATTGGTTTTCATACGTGTTGGATTTTTGCTATTAAGAATTCATTTTCATGGTTCTTCGATGAACTCTTTCACCCAAGAAGAATCTGGAGTGATTTAAGTTTTTTTTGGATCTTCTAATTTTTTCCAAAATAAAAATGTGTAAACAATTCAAATTAGAAAGGAGCTTTACTCTATTCGACAATAGTAATTTTGTAAAACCATTCAAAATATAGATGTATCCAAAATAATTATACGTAATAATTATCATTAGGACAAGAATTTCACGGGACATATAACGGGATTAGTGACTACATGTCCAGTCGAATTAACTAAACTATTATATGATAATATTTTGATATTTATACTTAATTAGGTGTATTTGGTATGACCAAAATTATTTTTATTGAGAAGACTCGTGGGAAATATCATAATTGACTAAAATTTATTCTCGATTAAATAATATCACCTATATGGATTTTTTTACACCAAAGCACCCTATTTTTTATATTTATGTTCAAACATGAGATTACCCAACATAACTTTCCGAAAGAATAAACCATCCAAACTAAATCGACAAGCTATGAGCTCAACGGAGCACATAATTACCCCTACCGTCATGCCTAACATTGAGTTGTTTCAATTGTTTATTTCATATAATTCCCCAGGCTCAATTACTTTGTCCTACATTTTCATTCTTCACAGGTTGCAAGATACTCAAAAGATGGAGCATCGATATACCATCCATGAAATCACGCCATTTACTAGAGATTGGACTTGTAAAATACAAGTTGTTGACAAAATCCGCCCAAAAATTAGTAGAGATCACCGAGTGAACTTTCAAACAACTATCGTCCAGGACGAAAACGTAAGTTCACAAATATCTCAAGTACATAGTAAAGCTTCTACCATATATATAAACACTTTCTCCATCTTAGATGTTAACAAATTGCAGGAAGAGCAAATCTGCATCATAACATATGGTCCTGAAGTCGTACATTATGATAACCTTTTCAAACATTTCCACACATACCTCATCTCGGCAGCTAAAGTTAGGGAACCGTCACGTTTTGCAATACCCATGCACAACTTCGAATGGGTCCTCGATACCTTTAGTATTGTCGAAGAAGTTATAGAGAACAATGAAGAAGAATCAATGTTACCGTTGCCTTCAAGATTAAACATGGTGTCCTTTGCCGATATCGAGAAACAGATTCCAGGAGATGAATTCGGTAAAAAAATACGAAATTATACTATTTTATTTTCCGCTGTAAAAATATTTGTGCTTCTTCATTATCAAATTTAAATAACTGCATCCTACTTTTATACACGCATGCTTTTCTAAAGCAGACCTGGTGGCAGTTGTGGCAAATTGCAGTACCATGAAATATCAAGGCAACGAAAACATAAGATTTTAAGAGGTTATTCTTATAGACGACAAGTAATTAATACAGACTTTAATTACCTCTAACAACAAAATATGTATTTAACACTGCATCCTTAATTTCATAGGAAAAGGCCTTTTCTGTTTACTATATGGAGAGAATTGGCTGACAAAGATGAAACTGAACTACTGCAGCAGCTACATAGATATCCTGTCATTGTTGCAAAATGAATAGCTGTTTCTAACTTTAAACAAGGTATTCCCAACTTACTTTACATCACACATGAACATTAATGTTTACCTTTATTCATTAACAAGTATATGACATGTAGAGGTCCGACTAACTACAAGGTTCAACTCCTCAATCTTAATCGATCCTTTGTACCCGCAGGCAGCAAAGTTAATAAATTGGTATGAAACAGGTTTTATTTGCACACGAATATATTCCATTGTTTCATACCATATTACACCAAAATGAAATCACAATATCTACTATTACATCGCAGGGCAAAGGACAACAAGCAGATGCTAATTGAATACACTCTCAAAAGTACATCAGCATCACCTTCGACACTAAATATTGCACCTTTTGAAGATCAAATACTTTCTATTTCAAGCATTCCTTCACAGTCCACTGTGAGTATATTAAAACATATCAGTAGGACTTGGCATTGATTATTCTTTTCCTTCTATATCGTATTAAAAATACCCTTTAGCGAGTTATTCTACGTTGTAATTACTAAGTAGTATCTTTTTATTATTTTCTAAACAGGCGCAAAGTTTTTATGTTGAAGGAGAAATATCATTACCAAGTGAATTCCAGTTTTTCTTCGTACTTCTATACTCTGAATGCCAACATCTAACACGAATCAAACGCAAAAAGAAAGTTCTCTGTATCAACTGCAAGCTAGAGAGAATGTTGATTCCAAGGTAATAACAGCTCTTACTATTGACATACTATGACAAACAATATCTAACGGCTAAAACTTTATGATTACACAAACACAACAATGTATATGTGAATTTGAAGTTGATGTCACAGACAGGAGCGGAACAATAACAACAGTAGTGTCAGACAAACTAGCTGAAACAATGCTTTCACTGACAGGAGACCAAATATATGAAACTATCATTATCCATGTGCATATACTGACAACTCTAGAATCATTTTGCGTTACTTCAAATTAATTTAAAGTCTTCACTTTACTCATTTTGTGGTAAACTTTTTCCCAAAGAAACAATTGTTACCCGTTGAGCATATCAGAGAGCACCTGCTAGACAAGCTGTTCAAAATTTATTTACAAAAATTACTACTCAGAACACCAGATAGGCCACCTGGTACCTTTGTCATTTTATCTTACACTCAAAAACAGACTGTCTTCGACTTGGCACAATCTTCAACATCAACTACTGTTGGCGAGGGAAGTAAAAGGAAGGTACAATCCATCACTTCTGAAGAAGCAGATCGTAGTCCATTGACAGAAGATGAAAACCCAAGAAAAAAACCAAACGTACAATGACCAAGTCCTCTGCAAAAATACTCAAGGTTAGAAATTAATACTTGATAGACCATAACAAAATCAAAGAAAATGCAGCTAATAAACAACCGCAAACACAAACAGTAAGTTTATATATAATAAAAGTTTTGTCGGGTAGAAAGTGAACAACATTGTTTGTCCATCCAAGCATGCAATCTAACTCTTTGTTAAATGATTTAGCAAGATGACATTTCCAAATCTCAAAAGAATTTCTGTTGTTTGCTTGTACGCCACTTAATGAACAATAACATTTATTGCTCCCAATTTTCGTCCATTAAACTGCTTATTTTATTCCCATTTTGTGTAAATAGCTACACAAATTTTCATGAACTGTTTATTGTTACCTATGCAAACTAACTCTTTGAATAATCTTGTAAACCCGAATAGCTCCCATTATATACACATTTATATTTTCGTCATACCTCCAAAACTTCAAAGCGTTTCATCAGAACTCTAATCCAACAGTGAAAAAGGCAAATCTCAAAAAGTTTTTTTGTTGTCTGCTTTAGTCTACTTAATGAACAATTACATTTATTGCTCTCAATTTCTGTCCATTAAAAAGCTTATTTTATGTCAAAATAGACTTATGAATTTTGCTCATACGGTAAAGCCTATGTTGCTATGCAAAATAAAATCTGTGTCCAATGTCTTCACAGTTCTTTGTCCAAATTACATATTCTCAACTACTCTTTTACACTTAACTCCCAATTTGTTTTTCATACATGTGCCTCATCAGATTTGAAGTGCAACAAAGGTCGCCTTAATGTTATTTGATAGGCTATAGCAGTTGTAATACTTGCATTCAAGCAAGATTTTTGTTGTGTTGTCTACTGCAGTACAATATTTCACATTTTCTATAAATAGCTACGCAAACTGACTCTTACCAACACAAATTTTGCTGGTGTTGTTTATTGCAGTACAATATTCCACATTTTGTATTTGAATTATCTGGTAAATCCAAGCAGCTCCCATTATATATGCATTTATATTTTCAACAGTTTACTGTTAGCTACGGAAACTAACTCTTTGAATTATCTGGTAAATCCAAGCAGCTCCCATTATATATACATTTATGTTTTCAGTCATACCTCCAAAATATTAAAGTGTTTCATCGTAACTCTAATCCAACAGTGAAACCATAGCCGAATACCTATACAAAATAATATGCAACCTTAGCTTAGTACTAACAAATTTACTCTGAAAAAGAAAAAATTACTACTGTGATGACCCAAAATGTCATCTTTAAATTTAATAAGTAATTCTATATTTTGAGATCTCGAAAAGTACCATTTATCATTCTTCGACTTGCGTGCGCAGTCCGTACAATTTTTCGAAAAGTTTTATGTGAAAAATGGATTAAAATATGAAATAGAGCTTTAAAAACTCAACTGAGTTGACTTTAGTCAACATTTTGAGCAAACGGACCCAGATCAGTATTTTAACAATTTTGGTAGGTCCATATCATGATCTGGGACTTGGGCGCATGTCCGGAATCGAATTCTGAGGTCCCTAGCTCGAGATATGGAATTTAAAAAAAAATTAAAAGCTTGAAAGCTTAATAATTTTTAAGAAATTACTGATGTTGGATTTATTGACCTCGGGTCCGTATTTTGGTTCCGGAGTCTGGTGTAGGTCCACTATAATATTTATGACTTGTCTGCCGAATTTGGTGAGAATCAAAGTTGACTTGGCGTGAGTCGGACGTCCGGTTGTAAAAATATAAGTTTTAAAGTTTTCTTGGAAGATATTTTAGGAATTGGGTTCATGTTTGGTTTGGAGCCCCGAGGGCTCGGGTGGGTTTCGGGTGGTTAACGGATCATTTTTAAACTTGGGAAAAACTGCAGAAATCTTCTTCTGGTATCCTTCTTCGCGTTCGCGAGAGGGGGCTCGCATTCGCGAAGAAGAAACTAGAGGCAGATGAAAATTACTCTTCGCGTTCGCGAAGGCTTGAGGTGCGAAGCTTCGCGTTCGCGATCTAAGCCTCGCGTTCGCGAAGGGAAAGAGGCTAGCCAGGAAAATTAGTATTCATGTTCGCGGAGGCCAAGCCAGGCAAGCATCACGTTCACGAGGTAGCCCTCGCGTTTGCGAAGAGTAAAATTGGACAGCACAAATTTGTGCTTCGCGAACGCGAGGCACTGACCGCGTTCGATCCATTTTCAACTCTTTTCCATTTTTGAGCTCGGGTAAGGCGATTTTTGGGTGATTTTTACGGAAAAATATTGGGGTAAGTGTTGCTTATCCTATATTGATTATATTTCATGATTTCATACTCATTTATATCATGAATCCGTGAATTTATGCAAGAAAAATTAGATTTTTATAAAATCTTCCAAAAATAAAAATTTAAGATTTGAAGGTCCATTTGACATCGGAATTGAATAATTTTTATATGCTTGGACTCGTCTCGGAATGGATATTTGAATTTCGTAAGTTTTTCTGGGATTTGATATGTGGGTCCCACTGCCGAATATTTTAATGAACTTCGGATTTTTATCCGGAAAAATTGTAAATTCATATGGAATTAATTCCTATGATTCGTATTGAGTATATCGAATTGTTTGTGAATAGATTTGAAGCTTTTGGAGACAAATTTAAAAGAAAAAGTTGTGGTCGAGTAATTGATTGGAATTTGCAAAGCGAGATAAGTGTCGTGGTTAACTTTAACTTGAGGGAATAGAGCCCTTAAATTATTTGTTATGTGAATTTCATGTGAACGACGTATAGGCGAGGTGACGAGTGTCTATACGTTGTCAAATTAATTGTTTGCCTGTTTACTTGAAAGATCATAAATTATTTTAAATTATGAATTAATTATTATAATAATTATTTCTCTCCTATTCTTTGTCAAATATTAATTCTTGAATTCCTGCATTAATTATTACATGCTATTTGAATTATGTACCTTAATTGGTATTTGACATTTAGCATATTAACTATTAAACTGCATATTTTCTCTTTGATTTCCATAATAATTTGTTAATTGCCTTTATTTATTTTATAATTAAATCATAATTATTGTATGCTTGTTATCTTATAATTTTATATTAATTGTTGCATTTATTGGGGAAATTTCTTCTATAAGAATTGATAAATGAATATGTTGGAGGAGCGGGTTGCACGCCGCAACAAAATTGATTATAATAAATATATTGGAGGATCGGGTTGCACGCCGCAATAGACTTATTAAAAGTCTATATTGGAGGATCGGGTTGCACGCCGCAACAGACTTATTAAAATGAATATATTGGAGGAGCGGGTTGCACGCCGCAACAAAATTGAATGTGAATACATTGTGAGAGCAGTTTGCACGTTGCAACAGAATTGAATGTGAATATATTGTGAGAGCGGGTTGCACGCTGCAATAGAATTGATGAAAATGACAATTGGTTATGACTGGTGAATTGGCTTCAATTATTATAAATGAATTACCTGATTTATTTTTTATTATTATTGTTGTTACTAATATTGCGTGCAGGTAATGTAAGTGACCCGCCTTAGCCTCGTCACTATTTCGTCGAGGTTAGGCTCAGCACTTACCAGTACATGGCGTCGGTTGTACTGATACTACACTCTACACTTCTTGTGCAGATTTTGGAGTTGGTCCCAGTGGCGTACCATAGACTTGCTTGGATTTCAGCTACTCAGAGGAGACTTGAGGTATAACTGCACGGCATTCGCAGTTCTGAAGTCCCCGTCTATATTACTTTAGCTGTGTGTTTATTTTCAGATAGTTTTATTTTATTTCAGACCTTTATTTGTATAATTCTAGAAGCTCATACACTTGTGACACCAATTCTGGGATGGTATTTAGACATCGTTATTTTTATGGATTATTCACTATATTTCAGACGTTACTTCTGCAATTGTTCTCTGTTATTAATAAATTTAAAAGTTGTTTTAAAAATGGATAATATTATTCTAACGTTGGCTTGCCTAGCAAGTGAAATGTTAGGCGCCATCACGATCCGAAGGTGGGAATTTTGGGTTGTGACAGTTGGTATCAGAGCACTAGGTTACATAGGTCTCACGAGTCACGAGCAAGCTTAGTAGAGTTTGAAGGATCGGTACGGAGACGTCTATACTTATCTATTAGAGGCTATGAGGTTTAGGAACTATATCACTTCTTTCTTATTCTGTCGTGCAATTTTATTCTATCATCGATGATTGAACTATTCTACTCTTATTCTCTCGCAGATGGTGAGAACACGTAATACCTCTACCGATGGTCAGGGACCAGAACCCCCGGCGGCAACTATGGCCAGGGGTAGAGGTCGAGGTCGTGCTAGAGGCCGAGGCAGAGGCCGAGGCCGAGGTAGAGCTCAGTCGAGAGCTCGAGCAGTTGCACCTGTTGAAGAACCTCAGGTGGACCTTCAGGAGGATGTTCCAGTTCAGAATGTACCAGTTGGGCCAGTTCAGGTCCCGGAAGGATTCATAGCCACTCTAGTACTTCAGGACGCTTTAGTCCATTTGGTAAGTCTTATGGAGGGCGTGGCCCAGAATGGTACATTTCCAGTGGCACCAATCGCCTCACAGGCTGGGGGAGGAGCATAAACTCCCACTACTCCCGCTCCGGAGCAGATGGCTCCCCAGAATCAGGCTCCAGCTGCCCCGCTAGTTGGGGTAGTTCAACCAGTTATTGCGGCACAGATCGGTGATAGGCCCGCCATGTCTTTTGAGGCCTTATTGAGACTGGATAAGTTTACCAAGCTCTTTGCAGTTCACTTCAATGGTACACTTTCTGAGGACCTACAGGATTATCTTGAACGTTGCCATGAGGTGCTGCGGAACATGGGTATAGTTGAGACCAATGGGGTTGATTTTGCTGTATTTCAGATGACGGGTTCTGCCAAGAGGTGGTGGAGAGATTATACATTGACCCGACCAGTCAGATCACCTGTACTTACATGGGAGAAGTTCTCTCAGCTATTTCTGGAAAAGTTCCTCCCTATCACACTGAGAGAGGAATTTCGCAAGCAATTTGAGCATCTACGGCAGGGTAGTATGAGTCCCGTTTTATGGATTTGGCCCGCCATGCTCTCCATTTACTACCTACGGAGGGATAGAGAGTGAGGAGGTTTATTGAGGGACTCACTCACCCTATCAGACTTCAGATGGCCAAGGAGACCGGAAGTGAGATTTCTTTTCAGGTAGCTGCTAATGTCGCAAGGAGGATCGAGATGGTTCTTGTACAGGAGAGAGGGCAGAGGTCCGATAAGAGGCCTCATCAGTTCGGTGGTTTCAGTGGTGCCTCGTCTGGGGACAGAGGTAATTTTGGTAGGGGTCATCCTCCCAGACCGTTTCATTCAGCACTTCATGTATCTCCCGGTGCTTCAGGGAGTCACGGTCCTATTATGCCTTACTCTGGATAGCCAACATTCAGTGCACATTCAGCTCCTATCAGTGCATCACTACTCCAGAGTTACTACAGCGGTTATCCGGCCCATTTGGGTCAGCTTCAGCTTCAGCAGCCATGGCATCAGGATGGGTGTTATGAGTGTGGGAACATTGGTCACATCAGGAGGTATTGCCCTAGAATGGCGAGTAACAGATCTCAGCAAGATTCTCGTGCCATCATACCAGCACTGGTTGCTTCGCTGCTTGCTCAACCAGCTAGAGGTAGGGGTCAGGCAGCTAGGGGTGGAGGTCAGGCTATTAGAGGTGGAGGTCAGGCTATTAGAGATGGAGGTCATCCAGGGAGAGGCTGTAGTTAGAGGCCATCCCAGGGACGCAGTTCAGAGTGGTGGGGCCCATCCCTGATTTTATGCTTTTCCAGCTAGGCTTGAGGCCGAGTCATCTGATGTTGTAATCACAGGTATTATTCCAGTTTGCCATAGAGATGCTTCAGTTCTATTTGATCCAGGATCTACTTATTCCTATGTGTCCTTCTATTTTGTCTCATATTTGGTTGTGCCTTGTGATTCTCTGAGTACTTCTGTCTGTATATCTACACCGGTGGGAGACTCTGTTGTAGTAGATCATGTCTATCATTCGTGTGTGGTTACTATTGGTAATCTTGAGACTAGTGTGGATCTTCTACTTCTTGATATGGTAGATTTTGATGTCATCTTGGGTATGGATTGGCTCTCACCTTATCATTCTATATTAGATTGTCATGCCAAGATAGTGACCCTAGCCATGCCGGGGTTACCTCGGTTAGAGTGGAAAGGAACTCTTGGCCATTCTTCCAGTAGGGTTATTTCTTATATGAAAGCTCGGCGTATGGTAGAGAAAAGGTGTCTAGCCTATTTGGCTTATATTCGTGATCCCAGTGCGGATGTTCCTTCTATGGACTCAGTACCAGTTGTTCGTGAATTTCCAAAAGTATTTCCTGCAGATTTGCCGGGGATACCACCCGATAGAGATATTGACTTCTGTATTGATTTGGCTCCGAGCACTCAGCCCATTTCTATTCCACCATACCATCTGGCCCTGCCAGAGTTGAAAGAATTGAAAGAGCAGTTACAAGACTTGCTTGATCCGGGATTCATTTGACCTAGTGTCTCGCCCTGGGGTGCACCAGTATTATTTGTAAAGAAGAAAGATGGCTCTATACGGATGTGTATAGACTATCGGCAGTTGAATAAGACCACTATCAAAAATAAATATCCGCTGCCAAGAATTGATGACTTATTTGATCAGCTTCAGGGTGCTAAGGTATTTTCGAAGATCGATTTGAGGTCTGATTACCATCAGTTGAAGGTTAGAGCATCTGATGTCCCTAAAATAGCTTTTCGAACTCGGTATGGGCATTACAAATTCCTAGTGATGTCATTTGGGTTGACAAATTCCCCAGCAGCATTTATGGATTTGATGAATCGGGTGTTCAAACCTTATTTGGATTCTTTTATGGTTGTATTCATTGATGATATCTTGATTTACTCCAGCAGTCGAGAGGAACATGAGCAGCATCTTCGAAGTGTGCTTCACACCTTGAAGAATAATCAGTTATATGCCAAGTTTTCAAAATGTGAGTTTTGGTTAGACTCAGTTGCCTTTTTGGGGCATGTTGTATCGGCAGAAGGCATAAAGGTGGATCCTAAGAAGATTGAGGCTGTTCAGAATTGGCCTAGACCTACTTCAGTTACAGAGATCCGGAGTTTCTTGGGTTTAGCAGGTTATTATTCGTCGGTTCATGGAAGGGTTTTCATCTATATCAAGCCCATTGGCCAGATTGACCCAGAAAGGTGTCCCATTCAGATGGTCAGACGAGTGTGAGATGAGCTTTCAGAAGCTCAAAATCGCTTTGACTACGGCGGCAGTGTTGGTATTACCCACAGGTTCAGGATCATATACGGTATATTGTGACGCATCTCACATTGGGCTTGGTGCAGTATTAATGCAAGATGGCAAGGTAATTGCATATGCGTAGCGGCAGTTGAAAGTTCACGAGAAGAATTATTATGTTCTTGACTTAGAATTGGCAGCCATTGTTCATGTGCTGAAGATTTGGAGGCATTACCTCTACGGTGTCTCATGTGAGGTATTTACTGATCATCGTAGCCTTCAGTATATGTTCAAACAAAAGGATCTTAATTTGAGGCAGAGAAGATGGTTGAAGTTGTTGAAAGACTATGATATCACTATTTTGTATCACCCCGGAAAGGCCAATATGGTGGCTGATGCTTTGAGTAGAAAGGTTATGAGTATGGGCAGTCTTGCGTATATTCCGGTTGGTGAGAGGCCATTAGCTGCAGATGTTCAGACTTTGGCTAATCAGTTCGTGAGGTTAGATGTTTCAGAACCTAGTCGGGTTCTAACTTTCACAGTCGCTCGGTCTTCTTTATATGAGCGCATCAGAGTGAGGCAGTATGATAATCCTCATTTACTTGTCCTTAAGGACACGGTGCGGCACGGTGATGCCAAACGGGTTGCTGTGGGGAAGATGGAGTTCTGCGAATACAGGGTCGTATTTGTGTGCCTAATATGGATGGGCTTCATGAATTAATTCTTGAAGAGGCATACTGTTCCAGGTATTCTATTCATCCAGGTGCCGCTAAAATGTATCAAGATTTACGGCAACATTATTGGTGGAGGAGAATAAAGAACGATATAGTTGCATATGTAGCTCGGTGTCTGAATTATCAGCAAGTTAAGAACGAGCATCAGAGACCTGGTGGTTTGCTTCAGAAGTTAGAAATTCCTGAGTGGAAGTGGGAGAATATCACTATGGATTTTGTAGTTGGGCTCCCACGTACTCAGAGAAAATTTGACACAGTTTGGGTCATTGTGGATAGGTTGACCAAGTCACCACATTTCATTCCAGTGGCAATTACCTATTCTTCAGAGAGGTTTAGCTGAAATTTACATTCGTGATATTGTCCGCCTACACGGTGTGCCCGTGTCTATTATTTCAGATCGAGGTACGCAATTTACCTCACACTTATGGAGGGCTGTATATCGTAAGTTAGGCACGCGGGTTGAGTTGAGTACATCATTTCATCCACAGACAGACGGACAGTCAGAGCGCACCATTCAGATATTGAAAGATATGCTTCGCGCTTGTGTTATAGACTTGAAGGTTCTTGGGATCAGTTCTTGCCACTTGCGGAGTTTGCTTATAATAATAGTTACTAGTCAAGCATTCAGATGGCTCCATATGAGGCATTATATGGAAGGCGATGCCGTTTGCCAGTTGGCTGGTTTGAACCGGGAGAGCCTCGGTTGTTGGGTACCGATTTGGTACAGGATGCCTTGGATAAGGTCAAGATTATTCAGGATCGACTTCGCACAGCTCAGTCTAGGCAAAAGAGTTATGCCGACCGTAAAGTTCGTGATATTGCATTCATGGTTGGTGAAAGAATATTGCTCCAAGTTTCACCTATGAAAGGTGTAATGAGGTTCGGAAAGAAGGGCAAGTTGAGCCCTAGGTATATCGAACCCTTTGAAATTCTTGAAAGGGTGGGTGAAGTAGCCTACAAGCTTGCATTACCACCTAGTTTATCAGCGGTTCATCCGGTGTTCCATGTGTCTATGCTCCGAAAATATCATGGTGATCCGTCCCATGTGTTAGATTCCAGCTCAGTCCAATTGGACAAAGATTTGACTTACGAGGAGGAGTCGGTGGCTATTCTAGCCCGGCAGGTACGGCAGTTGAGATCTAAGAGTTATCCTTCAGTTCGAGTACAATGGAGAGGTCAGACGGTACAAGCATCTACCTGGGAGACCGAGGCGGACATGCGGAGTAAATATCCACACTTATTCACCAGCTCATGTACTTTTTTCTAACTCCGTTCGAGGACGAATGTTTGTTTTAGAGGTGGAGAATGTGATGATCCAAAATTTTATCTTTAAATTTAATAAGTAATTCTGTGTTCTAAGACCTCAAAAAGTATCATTTATCATTCTTCGACTTGCGTGCACAGTCCGTACAATTTTTCGAAAAGTTTTTATGTGAAAAATAGATTAAAATATGAAATAGAGCTTTAAAAACTCAACTGAGTTGACTTTAGTCAATATTTTGAGCAAACGAACCCGGATCAGTATTTTGACAATTCTAGTAGGTCCATATCGTGATTTGGGACTTGGGCATATGCCCGGAATCAAATTCCGAGGTCCCTAGCTCGAGATATGGAATTTTGATAAAAAATTAAAAGCTTGAAAGCTTAATGATTTTTAAGAAATTACTAATGTTGGATTTATTGACCTCGGGTCCGTATTTTGATTCCGGAGCCCGGTGTAGGTCCACTATAATATTTATGACTTGTCTGCCGAATTTGGTGAGAATCAGAGTTGATTTGACGTGAGTCGGACGTCCGGTTGTAAAAATATAAGTTTTAAAGTTTTCTTGAAAATTTCCTTTGATTTGGTGTCAGATTCGTAGTTCTTGGTGTTATTTTGGCGATTTGATCGCGCGAGCAGGTTCGTATGATGTTTTAGAACTTGGGTGCATATTTGGTTTGGAGCCCCGAGGGCTCGGGTTGATTTCGGGTGGTTAACGGATCATTTTTGGACTTGGGAAAACCTGCAGAAATCTGCTTCTGGTATCCTTCTTCGCGTTGGCAAGAGGGGGCTCGCGTTCGCGAAGAAGAAACTAGAGGCAGATGAAAATTACTCTTTACGTTCGCGAAGAGGGAGCCGCGTTCGCGAAGGCTTGAGGTGCAAAGCTTCGCGTTCACGATCGAAGCCTCGCGTTCGCGAAGGGAAAGAGGCTGGCCAGGAAAATTAGCCTTCGCGTTCGCGAAGGGCATCTCGCGTTCGCGAAGGCCAAACCAGGCAAGCAACGAGTTCGCGAGGTAGCCCTCGCGTTCGCGAAGAGTAAAATTGGAGAGCACAAATTTGTGCTTCGCGAACGCGAGGCACTGACCGCGTTCGCGAAGGGTAAAAATCCTACAAACAGAACTTAAGTTCTAGAAATGGGGTTTCGACCCATTTTCAACTCTTTTTCATTTTTGAGCTCGGGTAAGGCGACTTTTGGGCGATTTTTACGGGAAAATAATGGGGTAAGTCTTGCTTATCCTATATTGATTATATTTCATGATTTCATACTCATTTATATCATGAATCTGTGAATTTATGGACGAAAAATCAGATTTTTATAAAATCTTTCAAAAACGAAAATTTAAGATTTGAAGGTCCATTTGACATCGGAATTGGATAATTTTTATATGGTTGGACTCGTCTCGGAATGGGTATTCGGATTTCGTAAGTTTTTTCGAGATTTGAGACGTGGGTCTCACTGCCGAATATTTTAATAATTTTTAGATTTTTATCCGAAAAATTTGTAACTTCATATGGAATTAATTCTTATGATTCGTATTGAGTATATCGAATTGTTTGTGAATAGATTTGAAGCTTTTGGAGATAAATTTAAAAGGAAAAGTTGTGATCGAGTAATTGATTGGAATTTGCAAAGCGAGGTAAGTGTCGTGGTTAACCTTGACTTGAGGGAATAGAACCCTTAAATTATTTATGTGAATTGCATGTGAACGACGTATAGGCGAGGTGACGAGTGTCTATACGTCGTCAAATTAATTGTTTGTCTGCTTACTTGAAAGATCATAAATTATTTTAAATCATGAATTAATTATTATAATAATTGTTTCTCTCCTATTCTTTGTCAAATATTAATTCTTGAATTCTTGCATTAATTGTTAGATGCTATTTGAATTATGTACCTTAACTGTTATTTGACATTTAGCATATTAAATATTAAACTGCATATTTTCTCTCTGATTTCCATAATAATTTGCAAATTGCCTTTGTTTATTTCATAATTAAATCATAATTATTGTACGCTTGTTATCTTATAATTTTATATTAATTATTGCATTTATTGGGGAAATTTCTGCCATAAGAATTGGTAAATGAATATATTGGAGGAGCGGGTTGCACGCCGCAATAGAATTGATTATAATGAATATATTTGAGGATCGGGTTGCACGCCGCAACAGACTTATTAAAAGTCCATATTGGAGGATCGGGTTGCACGCCGCAATAGACTTATTAAAAGTCCATATTGGAGGATCGGGCTGCACGCCGCAACAGACTTATTTAAAAGTCGACATACATATATATATTGGGGGATCGGGTTGCACGCCGCAACAGACTTGATTAAAATCAATATATTGGAGGAGCGGGTTCCACACCGCAGCAGAATTGAATGTGAATACATTGTGAGAGCGGGTTGCACGTTGCAACAGAATTGAATGTGAATATATTGTGAGAGCGGGTTGCACGCTGCAATAGAATTGATGGAAATGACAATTGGTTATGACTGATGAGTTGGCTTCAATTATTATAAATAAATTACCTGATTTATTTCTATTATTGTTGTTGTTATTAATATTGCGTACAGGTAATGTAAGTGACCCGCCTTAGCCTCGTCACTACTTCGTCGAGGTTAGGCTCAGCACTTACCAGTACATGAGGTCGGTTGTACTGATACTACACTCTGCACTTCTTGTGCAGATTTTAGAGTTGGTCCCAGCGGCATACCATAGACTTGCTCGGATTTCAGCTACTCAGAGGAGACTTGAGGTATAACTGCACGGCGTTCGCAGTTCTGAAGTCCCCGTCTATTTTACTTTAGTTATGTGTTTATTTCGAGACAACTTTATTTTATTTCAGACCTTTATTTGTATAATTCTAGAAGCTCGTGCACTTGTGACACAAATTCTGGGATGGTATTTAGACATCTTTATTTTAATGAATTATTCACTATATTTCAGACCTTACTTCCATAATTGTTCTATATTATTAATAAATTTAAAAGTTATTTTAAAAATGGATAATATTATTCTAACGTTGGCTTGCCTAGCAAGTGAAATGTTAGGCGCCATCACGGTCCGAAGGTAAGAATTTCGGGTCGTGAGAACTACCAACACCTAAAACGAAAACCCATCCGCTCAATGTTACCCGAATTCCCTTACGTTGACAAAGTAGCATAATATGTAACAAAAAGCACAGCGTTGTTCATGTTGGGCCCGGGCAAAGCCCGGGCTAACCCTACTAGTACTGAAAGAAAAAAGAAATCTATCATTTAATTATAATTAATTAATACATATTTTTATTTTTATTTTATTTCCATGGTAAATTAATAATATTATTTGGTATAAACACCTTATAATAATACAAATAAAACAAAATACGGACTAACCCTCATCAAACTCTAATGATATATGTACGTAGCCTTCGGCACATGCACTCACTCTATATGTATTTATACTAAGTTTTCATTCATTTGTCTCTAAAAAATAATGTGCATACAATGGCATTTTGCCTTCGCTATCTTAAAATTTCAGAATTAATATCCTTTACACTAATTTCCTACTATAATATACTAATGATTGACATATTCGAAGTGATTTCCTGCCTTTTGGGTTTGGCAAACGGCAGTTTCTTCAAGGTCGGCGATTATTCGAAAATGTTTAAAGGGGAGAACATGTGCAATTATTGAATGGGGAAAGAGTGAGTTAGCAGATATATGCAGCTGTTATAACTGCATTCATCTGTATGATTTAATTAATTATATCCATTTTAATTTTAGCATGCTACAGAGTGCCTTGTCGGACACCCTAAGTTGGATCCTCTTCACATAACTTTCAAAAACCAAAACCACAATAACAACAATAAAGATTACACTTACGTTTCAAATAAGTTGAAATCGACTATATAAGTTATTCAAATTGTCATATTTTTCATTTAAACTGATCTTTCAACTCGTCTAAATTTAAATAATCAAATCTTATAATTAAGCTCAGACACTCAAGAGGGTGTGATCTAGTGATTAATAAAGTATGAGAAGAGTTATGAGCTATTAGGTTAAAATTTCAACATAGACATAAACGCTATAATAATTTCTTTTTATTTGATTAACTTTGATAGGCAGATCTACCCGGTAGTTGTGCTGTAGCAAATACCCGGTGGAATTGATATATAAGTTCAAATTTCAGTAATTTCATAGTTACTGCTGCTTAGTTGGGGGCACGTAAAGATCGAGGCTAAATCACGTAGGTTGTCTTACTCATCTTAAACTCAATGCATAAATCCCAAGAGGTAATTCATGAAGTTGAGTATTCCCAAGACGATAACTTAATTAACCATTAATACAATGAGAATCTCATTAAGACACCTCAAAATTAGAAGCACAATCCAAGTACAAGAGTCAAGTAATTTGAAATTCGACTACTTTAAGATGTACATGAGTTTTAATTGATTAAGCGCTTTGGGCAGTTAAATATTTTCTTAGTGCTGAACAAAACAGAAAAGAAAAAATCTTATGGTTAAATTGCTACATATACGTTGCATTAACATAGGGAAACTAGATCTCTTCCGTCGCTCTATCTAAAGAATTATGGATAGTTACCTACCAGTAAACTTTAGAGGAAAAGTAAATAACTACTTTAACTTTCAGACACTCTCTTAGAGAGTATTAATGTAAAAGTTCTTCAGGACGATTATAATTAATACTTTCTCAAAATCCAAGAGGGGAAATTTTGTTTGCCTTTTATTCTCTCTGTATCAAATTATTTATCGAGTTTCTCTTAAGAAACATTAAGAAACATTAATTAGAAGGGATTTTGTATTATTTTACCATTATTTATGTCTTAAGATATAATATCTCTTAATTGAATATTTACTCTATTTATGTGTTATCTCCATCTTCAAGAACAATTACTATTAAGGGTAAAATGAAAAAAAAAATTGTCTTGAACTCCAAAAATAACAAATAATTTGAGACAAATATTTTTAGAAATCACGACATGTAATTTGAGATGGAAGGAGTAAGATTTTAAGTGTGACTATCTTATGAATTCACGTTACAATTGATGTCCAATGCATAGCAAAAAATTGAAGAATTAGCCCAAATAGTCGGTCACCTAATCTCTTAAACTAAAAATAATCGAAGGATGTATAATATATGTATAGCTGTGTATAATCAATGTATAATCTATATATACTGATTAGAAAAAGTAAGTATTGAATCTGACCGGACTATTTGGGTAACAATCCTACTAAAATTTGTTTGGGGATTTTTCTAGAGTTATGCAAGAAAGTCCAAAAAAGTGGCCCAAACACCTGCTCATTTTTTTAGGTTTGACAAAGCCCATACAATGCTAACAAGATGTCACAATTTAACATTCAATTCATTAAAAATAGCACGGGCCAGTCAAATTTCGGACTGGTAATTGAAAAATAGCCAGCGTTTGCAAAGTCATTGAAAAATAGCCACTATTTTGCTGCAACACGGAAAGTTCTAGCATAATATACTGGAGATTGGAGCACATGCATATAAACTTGCAGCATATTATGCTGGACCAATATATTATGCTGGAAATCCAGTATATTATGCTGGATGACCAATATATTATGCTGGAATATTTTTCAGATTTTGAACAGTGTTTTCGTTCAGATTTATCTTTACATGAAAAGTGGTTAAATTTCGATTACTTTTGAAAGTGTGGCTATTTTTCAATTACCACTTGTAAATCTGGCTATTTTTTAATTTCACCATTCAATTCGTCATGCTTTCCCACGTGCTATATGTTAATTGTCATCATACTAAGAGTCCGGAACCAAAGTGTGGCTCTTTTAGACTCAAAAGACACAAATAGGTAAAAAAAAAATAAAAAACTGTGTACCATTATATATATAGCGCGATTATTCAACGAACTATACTTTAACGGCACGTTTGTCCGTTAAGGTATAGCGCGGTGAATAAACGCGCTATATATAAAATGTCTTGCCCCACTAATAATTCTTCTGCACTTAACTGACCACCAATAATTCATATGGGTATAACGCCTATTATGCGCTAAATATATAGTGTCTACTATGCATGCGCTATACTTCAATTATTGTACCCCCGGTCTAGTTTTTTCCTTATTTAAGGAGCTCCAGAATTAGGTAAAAATTTATTTTGGATCCTTCAGGTCTTCCAAAATATCTGTTCGTTAAGTTATTTTGCATTTTTTCATAATGTCCGAAGAGCGAAAAATTAGGGTTTCATTATATTGGAAGGGGGAGGGGGGGAGGTTGTGGTGGAGAATAAACAGTGTCATGTTAAGTTACCATTTACAATGGAGTACGATATGTTGATATCGTTGTTATGTAAAAAAATGAGTGTGAGCAAATGTTCGGTGAATATTAAAGTAACCAGAAGATATCCGTATTCTGTTACTCCGCAAGGGGTTGCTTGTTATGCTGAGTTTAATATCGAAGATGATGAAACTCTGACAGATTTTTTGAGAACTCCGGATGAACACCGGGAACTTCTTGTGATAAAAATGTTGGAAATGTATGTCAAGGTTGAAGATGTTCGCAATAATGAGGTTCCGCAAAATAGGGATATCCCTCAATCATCGGGTATTTTGTTTTTGGAGCAGTTTTATCTGAACAGGTTCCGGGTGAAAGGGTTTGGCCAGATCAAACTTATCTCCACGAGCGAATGTGAAGCGAGGACATAATTTCTCCCCAAGTTTACATAATTCGCAAGCCGAGTGGTAAACTTCAATTTTTCTTTGTATTATGAGGTTTATTTTTATGTATTGAATGTGTATTAACACTCATATATTCCACAGGGGGTACCGGCCAGATATGAATTTTATAAATTATGAACCAACGGACAGTTAAAATATGTCTAGTTTTGGTGTGTTGGATCATGGTGGTCCATCAGGGAGTCATCATCAACAGGATAATGTGCATCATGGGATATCAACATATTTTGATTTGTAAGTGAAGTGATAAAGTATAAATGTAACGTTTAGATGAATTTGAGAAACTCATTATTTTATTGGTTGTGCAGTGAAAACGAGCAACTTGAAGGTCCTGTCCTTACTCAATTTTTTGAAGACGATATATTTAATCGGGATCTGGCAGATGCGCAGAGTCAGGAAGATGATAGTGATTATGATAATAATGCTGACGAGTCTGGAGATGACACACCCTTTCCTGATGAGGGTGACAATGATGAGGACGAGAATGATGAACCTGATTTGATGAGAGAGCATGCTCTACCTCCCGTTAGACCAATAGTGTACGAGTCCCATGAGTCGTTTCATTCAAGGGAGATTCCCTACCTTGATCAGTTTCTAAGTATGCCGGATGTCGATGCCCTCACAAGGGATCTTGACGAAATTCGGACAGTAATGTGGGATGAATATAGAGCAACGGTGCTGTCAAAGGGCATGCTTTTGGCTGATAAAGTGCGCCTAAGTAAGGCGGTGCGAATGTACAACATATAAGATTATCGTGAGATCGTGGTTCATGAGTCATCTCCGGAAGTATACAAGGTTATTTATCGTAGATGGTTTCAAGATTGTAATTGGATGCTGCGTGCGAGAAAGTTGAAAACAAATATGTGGATTGTAGAAAAATACATTGGCACCCACAATTATGAAATGGACACATTCAGTGGGAATCATTTTAACTTAAATGTTGACTTGATTTCTCTTATCTTAATTCCACATTGAAGCGTCCATAAGGTACAAGATCAAAGAGTGTATAACATCTGTCCACAAGGTATATTGATGTACCATTACCAAAAGAAAGGCATTTCTCGGGCGTAAACGTGCGTTTGAACTTGTTTATGATAACTGGGATAAGTCATTTGCCGCTCTACCCAGGTACATGGCTGCATTGCAACACTTTAACCCCAGGACTGTTGTTGAATGAAAGCTTGAGTGGAGTCCGGGAATACTAGAATACATATTCAGATATGTGTTCTGGGCATGTAAACCAGCCATTGATGGTTTTGGGCATTGTCGGCCGGTAATATCCATAGATGGCACTCATGTCTACGGAAAGTATGATATTAAGTTGTTGATCGCTGTTGCAGTAGGTGCTAATGGAAGTATATTTCCCCTAGTATTTGCTATTTGTGCCAATGAAAGCCAGGAGACTTGGACATTATTTTTGAACCACTTAAAGGAGCACGTTGTTAACGTTGTCAAACAACGCTTAGGTATTTGTCTAATATCTGATCGGCATGGCGGTATTTTAAGTTCTGTACACAATTTTCGTACATGGCAGAAACTGTATGCCTACCACCGTTACTGTGTTAGGCACTTGAAGGCCAACTTCTAGATGGCTTATTCGTACAAGGACTTGCATAATTTAATGTGGATGGCTGCAACAGACCACCAAGAGTATAAATTCAGGAGGCGAATGGAATTGATTAGGCAGGAAGACCCAGAAGCCTATCGTTGGTTGATGCGACATGAGCTTGACAAGTGGACTTTGCATACGGATGGTGGTAGAAGATGGGGAATTTTGACTATAAATCTGTCAGTCTTTCAATGGGTTATTGAAGTCTGCACGTGGATTGCCTGTCACTGTCATGGTGCGGATGCCATTCAAGCAGATGGCGGAGAGATTTGTTAAAAGATCTAGAGGTGCATCGTCATTGATGGAAAGGGGTGTTGAATTTATGCCACAACCAATGAAACGATTTGAGAAATATAAGAAGCGAGCACAATGGCATTCATTTCTGCAGTATTGCAACGAGCGAGATATTTTTGAAGTTTGCACTGGTATGCATCACAACCGCGGGAATAATACACACACCGTCAATGAAGCCAGAATATTATGCTCCTGTGAAAAATGGTCAATCTATCACTTGCCATGCTCACATGCCATGAAGTGCTTTCAACATACAGGTTTCGCGGCAACGAGGTACGGTGATAAAGAATATAGTATTGTTGCATACCTAAACACATATAGTGGACAGTTGCACCCAGTTATTGGCATCCAGAACCATTTAAAATGGTGTGTAACAAGGATTATGTGCATCAACGGTAAGTGCAACAAAGAACGCATATACGGAACCGAATGGATGTTGGTGATACCATTTACGCGCATAAATGTGGCTTATGTTCCCAAACAGGACACGACCGCCGTAAATGTCCTTCAGCTGGTTTGGGAAGCGGTGGTAATTCAGCTCTAGGTGGCAGTTTATCCAATGTGCCCAATTATCAAGGATAAACGTAGTGTTTTATTAGAGTAATTTTGGTGTACTAAATTTATGTAAATGTTCAGGTTGCAAAATGTATGAAATAAAATTATATTTCCAATGGAATTAAATCTAATTGATATTTAGCATTAAAGATTCAATACAACAATGTAACATACACCCCAAGAAATAAGAAAACAATTGTCATTCGCCATTATCGTCGCTGTCTGGTACTATTTCATTATCACCGTCTTCATCTTCTTCGTCAATATCTTGTACGCACCCTTCGGGACCTAGGGCATCGTAATCTAGGCCCTAGTTGACACACATTTCTCATATTTCATCGTTATCATCAATAAGACCACTTGTTTGATTTCGACAATAATATGGGACTCCTACGTCCAACGTGTGTGGTAGAAACTTAGGTAGTCCGTGTCACTCGACAACTGTTGGGAAAACAGGATAATCATTATCTCTATGCAATCTTTTATTTTCTAATAAATCCCAATACTGATCCTCCGTTCCTTCTAAGTAGTTAAGATCATCCATTGCATGATGAACAGCTAGTGCCTTTTCCATTTCTAGAATCTCCTTCATCAAATGCCGAATCACTTCTTGTTCATCTTAGTATGTGTTTGTTTGAAAGGTTGCAGACATTGCTTGTGGCACAACAAGCCCATGTCAGTGACATAATACTTCATAATCACATCGTTTTGAGTAAAGGGGAACCCATTGTAGTTTTTCGCCCCAAATTCGCATACCTTCAGGCTTTGTAGAATGCGCTTTGCCCTCAATAATGTGCCCTGCAACTTTGAGATCAGTGTGCATATTGATAGGCTTATCTGCCAAGGGACGCAGGACACCATACCACTTGTCATCAACCAAATCAGTATAGCAACCTAACATATTTTTTTCAAGGTAGGGATCAATTGTGTTATGTCGTGTTCCATGTGGATCTTTTGAACTACCTTCATCTTTTTGCCTCTTCGTAAACCACTTATTAAATGTTAGTGGCATTTCTGAATTAGATGTTGTAATGGTTCTTCAAATGGTATTTGAATAATAATCTCTTGGTTCAACTTAAGAAGAACTAAGCTGCACGAACTTGTATATTAAACGTAGTGCATCACCAATATACGTTAAGTGTATTGTCATGTCGACCTGAAAAATTGTCGGCCTGAAATAGCTGTTGACCTGAAATGCTGGACCCACTTGTACCCGAAAGAATCATTATCACGCAAAACATAGTGCCTCACCAATATGCGCAATGTGTATTGTCATGTCGACCTGAAAAAACTGTCGGCCTGAAAAAGCTGTTGACCTGAAATACTGGACCCCCTTGTACCCAAAAGAATTATTATCACGAGAAACATAGCGCCTCGCCAATATGCGTTATGTGTATTGTCATGTCGACCTAAAAAAGTTGTTGATCTGAAATGCTGGACTTGTACCCGAAATAATCATTATCACGCGAAACATAGCGTCTCGCCAATATGCACTATGTGTATTGTCATGTCGACCTGAAAAAGTTGTCGGCCTAAAAGGGTTGTTGACCTGAAAAGCTGGACCTACTTGTACCCGAAAGAATCATCATCACGCAAAACATAGCGCCTCACCAATATGCGTTATGTAATCTAAAATCACTCTTAGCTACCTATAAAAACCTCACGCATTTTAGTTATTATCTGCATCATAACGAAACGAATAGAAAAACTTTCCATTAATTTTTTATTTTTGAGCGTTACGACATGTTTGGACGCAATTACGTACCAAGGTGTTACTGTGGCAAACGTGCGATTTTGAAGCCATGTTGGTCAAATTGCAATCTGGGGCGCAGACGTTGGATGTGTACACAAGTTGTAAGTTATTATTATTAGAAGAAATATTTGTTAATACATTTTATATAACATGCTAATTAATAGTCTTGTGTTATTCTCTCATTGGTAGGATGAAGATCAATGTGGCTTTGAAGAATGGTATGATGAACCCGTTAATCAGGAATACTACAAATCAAGTTTGCTAAATATTTGGAATCTGACCGGTGAATATGAACTCCAGATCGTGAAACTACAAGAACAACTTGCGGCCTTGCAGGAGAAACTAAAAGAAGCAGAAGAAGATAAAAATAGGTTGGAAGAGAAATTTAAGTGGTTGGAGCACAGAATAATGGGCGATAGTGACTAAACAAACACATTGATGCATTGAGTGTAGTATTTTATTTTTATGTTGTACGTGTCATGTATTATCTTTAATTGGTAACGAATTTAAATTTTATGTTAAGCTGTCATTTTCTTTTGTGTTCTAGTGTTAAACTAATAAATAACCCGAGAAATAAAAACACATGCACAAATTATATAAAACATAAATAATGTTGCTATTATATATTTAATGTCATATATACAAATAATAATAAATGTCAATGTGTCCCACAACATGTATGCTTTAAAGCATTGGCTGGCCTGAGGCCCATCCCATCCCGCCCGGTTACACTATCAGGATCGTCCTCATCACGTCGCCTCTTTATCGGAGGATGCACTGCAGCATGATCGTCGGTAAGGCTGGCAGACTCGGTAGAAGCAGTCGTTGGGCCAGTAGTAACCTACAAAATAATAAGATATTTTACTATATGAAATATAAATTACTAACGTACGTGTTAGCAAAAAACAATTAATGGTCATACTATGGTCTCAGCGAGCACCTGAATAAGATTATCCATCTCCGGCATTTCAGTATCACACAATTTGGCCTCCGTGACGAGCGATGACGATATTTTAAAAAAATAAAAATGCTTTAGATATTACTAACTAATCAATGAGATAAAAACAAATAGAAATAATAGTAATACAAACAAACCTGCGCCTGAGTAGCACCGCAAGGCTCTGTCGGAACATCGAGGTGCACTGGAGTAGATGAAGTATGTGAAATATCCTCAGCATCCCTCGGTGATGAGCCATAACTCAGTCGTCGCCCATTATGCACCTCTCGTGTCGGACAATCATAAGCAACTGTCGATGGCTCTGGGGGTTTAGGAAAATACTGATCCTACTCCTGTCGCATAATGGTCGTGCCCGCAATCAACAATGGAGCTGACAGGGTCACCTGCGAAGTACCTGGCAACAACTGAAGGCTGAATGACGGCATATCATGATGAGCATCGTGTGGCTCAGGGTGGTCACCCAGCTGATCATCTCTAATATCCTCCACGGGTGCCGACCACCATGACCTAGGTGGAGGGTGTGGCGATACCAACCCATATACTCATGCTTGGCATCCGTACACTTAGGTAGAGGGTGTGGCGGAATCAGGTCATACCTCTGGTCCCAAACCTCAATCTGGGCCTCTAGCGAGGCTAAGTATGTCTCGTCAACCCTACAATGATCATCCCGCTAATAATGTGTTCAAACCCAAGTGGGCGGAATAAGTATAAGCTGTGGTCGACCAAACTAGCGATGGTCTCGTTCGATGACATGATGCTCGACTATATCGAGACATATCAGTGGAACGGAAGAGCTCCACATAACTCGGCCACGGGAGCAATAATCGGGCAAACCAGCTATGAGCGCGTCGTTGTATGGCCTCCATACGAACTATTTATTAAACACAAGAATCGTGAGTAAATGCAATACATATAAAACCAGGCCAAGTAAACTTAAGTATATATGTACCTATGTGCCTTCAAGAAAATTCAACAAATCCCTGTAATTGGGGAGATGATGTCGAGCCTCGACCTCGCGGCCGTAGCCTCACCTATCAACCCACCTCCAAGCTAAAAGGAGAAACGGTGGAAGTGGTGTATCCGGAGCGATCGGTGGTAGAGGCGGCTGGAACTGCAGGAACCGCTCTCAGGCCCAAACCTAATATAGATCGTGAACGTAAAATTTAAGGTATTATTTTACTATGTATGTTATAATCATGAAAAGAATTGACTATGTTTTCACCTGCAGCAGCGGTAAAAATCCGACAATGTCTCTCCGGTGCCCATGCACGCCCGACACATCTGCCTATACAGGTAACCTAGAACAGCTGCACCCCAGCTGTAACTAGGTAAATCATCTAGCCCCTCCAGATGATATAGAAATCTCAAGCTGACTAGGTTTCCTGAAGTGTTCGGGAACAGTACACCACCAAACATCAGCAGCAACAATAATCTCGTGTGCTGGTCGATATCCTCCAGCTGTGAATCATCTGTATCTCCACAACCATCGCCACCAGATGCTGTCGGACGGGCGTCAGCTGTAATCGACTGGCCCCACTTAATGCAGTCGGTTCCACTGGCTAGAAACCGGTGAGCCGCTGCAACATATGCAGGTAATGCACTCCCCTATAGTTTCTAAGAGCAAGTGGGTAAGCTACAGGTAATCCATCGACAGGCAGCCCAAAAGGAACCTCCACATCCTCAAGTGTGATGGTAGCCTCGCCGATGGGTAGATGAAACGTGTGCGTCTTCGATTGCCACCGCTCTATCATAGCCATGACCAATGCCCAGTCAACTGCAACCGGCCGATCTCTATGATCATGTAGAAACCCGTATCTTGAAGGCGTCTAACTATACGGGGATGGAGTGGATGGTCCCTAATGAACTCCCACATATCGTCTATACATCTGGGGCGGAATGTCTGGGCCAGACACTGCCCATCTCAGATGTATGAAGACCTATGGTTGCCCGGTAACAACAATAGCTCTCGAGATCCAGGTCCGGGATGCACAGGGGGAACCTCCATGAGGATGTCTGTAAATTGAACAATATTAATTAAAGTATTTTTCTTTTTGATTGCTTAACATCTTTAAACATATTGCAATATCTTTTATATTAATATTTAATCGATATTTTAATTTTAATATATTATTAGGTTGATACATTTTCTATATTATTATTTTATATGTTAGTTTATTATATTATTTTATATGTTAGTTTATTATATTATTTTATATGTTAGTTTATTATTTTACATGTTTGTTTCTTATTTTATATGTTAGTTTATTGTTTTATATGTTTGTTTCTTACTCAGCTATTTTTGGATATAATAGAATTAAATAATTAATTTTTATAACTATACATGATATAATTAATAAGTATTCATATAAAAATACTTAGTTTGACAAATATTGTTGTTTTTATGTTATTTTCTTATATTTGTTAACTAAAATTTGAGAGAGTTTGTGTTTGAACTATCATCTTTTTTTCAGATATTTTTGGGGTTAATAGATAATTAAATGATTAATTTCTATAACTACAAAGATAATTTAGTAATTATTCATAACAGATACTTAGGTTGATAAATTTTCTATATTAATATTTCATATGTTAGTTTCCAATATTTTTTCACTAAAGTAACACTACTCAAAATGGCCATGAACAAAGTCAACTACCATTAGCTAAAATTTATTATCAGTTTTACTACGCTAAAGGGCACTACATTATAATTACGGGCACAACATAACACAAAAGGATGCTAAATAACAATAAAGTCACATATTAATATACGTGTAACAATAAAATCCAAATAATATTAATTATTCATAAAATAATAATTTATCTATTTTACTAATTTTTAAGCACATAAATAATCTAATTCGGATTAAAAAATAATAAATTAATTAAATTACAAAACAATCACAAAACAATATAGACCACAGTAAAAAATAACTAATAAATATTTTTTTATAACAACTAATAACATTAATTATTCATAAAATAATAATTTATCTATTTTACTAAAATTTTAGCACGTAAATAATCTAATCCGGATAAAGAATAACAAATTAATTAAATCACAAAACAATCACGAAAAAACATAGACCACAGTAAAAAATAACTAATACGCATTTTTTATACATGAGTTTTATCAAAAACTAAGGCGGAATATCTCTATTTAAAGTTTTTTGAAAGGTGAAGATTTGATGATTTGGGGGACGAAACAAGCAATCCACTACGCGATACCCACTTAGATCCGGTGTTAGCTTGCTACAATACGGAGAAGATACATTTTTTGTGGGACGGGTGGGCTCCAATGAGGTTTTTTCTTTGCTTTAAAAATGGAGGGAGGGGGAGGTCTGGTTTTCTGGTCGGGGAAGATGGAGGCCTACCTTTTTAAGTAGGTATAGGTCAGTAAAGTGCAGCTGAATTAATTGTGGGGTAGGAAAGTTCAAGTATAGCGCGGTTATTCAGCGCGCTATACCTTAACGGACAAACATGTCGTTAAGGTATAGCGCGGTGAATAACTGCGCTATATATAAAATGATAGTCAATTTTTTTGCACCTATTTTTATCGTTTGAGTCCAAAAGAATCACACTTTGGTTCCAGACTCGTTAGGGGAGGATGTTTGGTTGTGCCGAAGATGAGTCTACTTTAGGCCAAATATATACGCGGACACCTAAACTTGTCCAAAATTTTTATTTAGACACTTGAACTCGGGCTAGTCAACCAAATCTTCAAGTTCAAGTGGACAAGTCCAAACAAAAATACAGTTTCTCCTATAAGCCAACTACTCCTACATTTCATATTTAATAAAATGAATGAATTTATATCTTTTGAACGAATTTTCAGTTCTCTGATTTATTTAAGTATATGTTTTAAGTCTCACTCTTATATTTACACTGATTTAAGATTGGGTTAAGTTCTCTCTAGAAAAATAACATCAATAATTTAGATCGAAAAGCAGTTTCAGTGATTGAAGTTTGAGTTTTGCTCAAACATTACAATAATAAAATTATTTCTCAGAGAGTACAAAGATAAAAAAAAATTCCTAAACTATTTTAAATAGAATAATTTTGTCCGTCTTATTTTGGGCAAGAAAATGCCCCCGCCGTTAGTCAACGAACCCAAAAAATGCTATCGCAGTTTGTTAGGTAGCTCAAAAATTCCCTTCTCACTAACAGTTGCTCTAGAGTAAAGAAAAAGGGCAAATTTTACGCTTGACCTAAGTGAAATAAGATAAATTTGTCCTCGTTTAAGGTTTGGGATAAGTGCGCTTAATTGTAAAAAATTGAGCAAAAACTAATATTGGAGATTATGCAATTACTTTTGAGTATTTTAAATGACAGTTTTACGATTTTTATGCAATATAAAGTTTTATTACCAACACTAATTTAACCAATTAAACATTTATTTTACATATTCCTTTCGAATATAAAAGTCGTTTGATTGTTCAAAAATTATAAATAATAATAATTCTAAACATCAAAAGAATTTAAAAGATTGCCTGCACAGATCTATAAGAAATTTCTCTGGCAATCATAATTTACGTTTCATGACCAAAATAAGATACTGAATTAAATCATACATATTTAGCAGCAGTAGCACAAGAAACAACAATCCACACAAAGTCCTTGAAATTATCGTCAAATCTTTATTTCAGAAAAAAAGAGAAAATAAAAAAAGAGATAATTTTCAAGTTGACAGATTGATTTGGCTGCAGATCAAGGATAAGCTAATCCGACCACCTAACTCGCCGGTAAACATCCATCTCCGGCGAACTTGTCACCGATCTGAAACATCGGACGCAAGACGAGATGCAATAGCAGAATGGTACATAACGTCATGGAAATTAGAGCTCTGCGTCGTCATTTTCCTCAGCTCTTTCGCTTTATCCTCTGTAAAACATCCAGGACGGAACTTGGATCTGCACCGGCCCGTTTCCGGATCCGCTTTTTGGGCCAAAACCTCCTTGGACGGCCCAGTTTTGATCGCGCTGCTGCTAATATTAGAACCGGTATTACCGATGTAATCAGGTTCAGAGGACCAGCCGAAGAGTGGGGTCCACCAGCTGGCGGAGGAGGACGATCCGGGTGTTGGTTTTTGGTGGGTCAAGTCGGGATTGACCCGATTAGAAGATAAAGCAGGCGAAGAAGAGAGGATTGGAGCAGAAAATGGGGTTGCCATTGTTGAATGCTATAGTTTGGAAAGGAGAAACAGAATAGAAATGCTTTTTGAGTCAAGGTGGGTGTTGAATTGAAGTATGTAAAGAACGAAAATAGTTATGAAATGGATAAGATCGATTACGTGGCTACGTCAATTTTGGCTTTTGCTTTTACACTTTCTGCTCTTTTTGAGGATATTTTAATTGAAAACGACGTGGTATCAACGACTTTGCGGATGGTGGAAGCAAGAAATTTATTAACCTCTCTAGGTCTAGGACTAGGTCTAGGTAATGATATTTGCATTGTTTGGGCCAAAATTTTGGAAGATTTATGGATTTTCGATTAGAAGAAAGGCCATTTTGTTGTAGGTCCACTCTCTTTTGGACTTTATCGTGCAATGGGCTTATGTTAAGAAGAAAAAGGTACAACTAAACATAACAAATGGGCCGGAGTTAGCCCATATATTTGACCGACTAGCCTAGTTAAAGTGCCCCGGGATCCATCCAGAAACACTGGGCTTTATAAAGTAAACAGTAAATCCAGCCGGCTATTTGGATAAACATTTCTTTTACTTTCAACTTGCAAAATGCAAAAAGTTATCCGAATAGTTGTTCTTACTTTACTGCTGCTTTTCCTACATCACAGGTTCATCATAGTGCATCTATAAAGACTAAAACTAAATTCAGACAGTGTCAATATTTAAAGAAGTAAACAAATAAATAAATAACTATAACGGCAAGGGTGTTATTTTCTATTTTTATATTCACTATTTTAATTTACTTATTATTTATAGATACAAATGACTTATTAATTGTAACGTGACACCACTTCAAGCAGGTGCGTACGCCTTGAATTCAATTACATATCAAACTATCCACTTGAGTTGTGGAAAAGATTCAACGAAAGAAAGAAGGAAGCATCTTCACTTAGAAATACTGCTTCCAAGTATTGCAAGACTTTAGCATTTTACAAAACTATTAGGCCATTTTCATCTGTTACTTAGCAAAAACAAGTGGTACAGAATATTTGTCACTTAAGAAAAACAATAAGATATTATTATTATTATTATTATTTTCAAATTTAACACTTGTTACTCCAAGAGGGTATTAGTCATTAATTGATAACATAGGAAAGAGATAAAAGTAATTTAATTGAATATCTCTACTGCAATAAATACTGTTAAATGATTTGGTTACTGTGCATGTGAAAACCGATTGATATAGAGGACCAGAGGGAGTACGTAAATGTCAGTACTTCAGACAACAGCAGTGCTTATGATGTGAAAAAATGGTCACAATTAATCGGATAAGCAAATTCAGCAATAAAGATGCTTGTGAATGTAATGCCAATATAAAGGCGAAGAGCCAACCCGAGTCTTTCAAAAGGACAAATTGTCTGTCTCTAAATATACTGCTAGCTTGCATCTTTATCTTGCCATAAATTTCACTTCAGATCTGCCTATTTCTGCATTTTCTTCCCTTCTTTTTGATAAAAAATAAATCAGGCAGTGCAAGAAGAATTAACTGCATAATTAAGTAAATTAAATGGTAAAATGATTTGATCACCTTTAGTTTATCATGCATTAAACCGTTTGATTTGGCGGGATTTGATTGGAAAGCAATAAAGTTTATACATAGTAAATTAGTAATTAACCCAATAAGCTATGTATATAAAAACCTGTTTTCGCCATTAAATAAAATGACAGATGAGAAAAAAATTGGGTTCCGGAGTCCGGACGTAATTAAAATTGAAAGGTGTAAAGTCCCTCAATTCCTTCGGGAGTTCGGGTTAAAACAAAAACTCCAATCCCTTTCATCCAGAGTTGGTGGGGAACCACTTTGCACCTAATTCTTTGAAGGATGCTGAATTTTGAGCACGATGTCCAAAGGATCTATGTGTTAATAAAAGTTGGTAGCAAGCCACAATTTAAATATGTTGGTTCATGAACTAATTATAAAACCACCATTCCACAAACAAAAACATAAAATTCACACCTCGAGCAAAATGCCGTCGGAATCTCCAAACTTCTGGGGTGACATGCCGGAGGAAGAATACTACACTTCCGTCGGTGTAATCAACTCCAAATCCTATTTCAACACACCCTACGGCAAAATCTTCACACAATCATTTCTCCCACTTAACATAACTAACCAACCTATCAAAGCAACTGTTTTTATGACCCATGGCTAGGGGTGGCAAACGGGCGGGTCAGGTGGATATTTGTAGGTCGAAAACAGATAATTTATAAAACGGATAAATTATCCGATCCGTATTTGAGACGGATAAAAAACGAGTTATTTGGCGAATAATATGGATATCCATATTATCCATGGTTTCTTGAATATGATCACTTATGGTAGAATTCCTAGTTTCTCAAACTTGATGAACCCCCAATTTGAGACTTTACAAATGTAAAAGTTAAACACATTAGTTATCCATTTGGTTAACCATTTTCTAAGTGGATAATATGGTTCTTATCCATATTCATCTCATGTTTAAAAAGTTCATTATCCAACTCATTTTTTAATAAATAATATGGGCAGATAATTGTTTTCTTTTACCCATTTTGCCACCTCTATCCATGGCTATGGTTCAGAAACCTGGTCGGCTATTTCAGAAAACTTGCATTAATTATGCTACGTGGGGTTATGCTGTTTTTGCTGCAGATTTGTTAGGTCATGGTCGTTCTGATGGAATAAGGTGTTACATTGGTGACTTGAACAAGATTTCTGCTGCTTCTTTGTGTTTCTTTAAGAGTGTGCGGAGTAGTGAAGAGTATAAGAATTTGCCTGCGTTTTTGTTTGGGGAATCCATGGGTGGGTTAGCTACTTTGCTTATGTATTTTCAATCGGAGCCGGAAATTTGGACATGGTTGATCTTCTCTGCTCCACTTTTTGTCATTCCTGAGCCTATGAAGGCATCTAAGGTGGAGTACTATACTTTTCTCATTGAGTTCTTTACTTTTTTAACTAAAATTAAGTTATACTCCTATATAATTGAAGTATAATCTTTTACATTATTAATAAATTTTTAATATGTGATTGATAAACGGACCTTGGATCTAACTCAACTCCAGCAGATCCGGCCACATCTCAAGCGGGAGGGGGAGCACAGACCCCTACCGCTCAGGCTCCTGAACATGCAACTGTCGTATATCAAATCCCGGGCGCACTACTCGTGGGCAGAGCCCAGTCAGTTGCAACAGCTATACCTGAGCCCAGACCAGCTGCGGCCGGCGAACCGCATAAGCTATTGGACAGATGGACCAAGCTACACTCTCCTGTCTTTGGAGGTGAGCGACATGAGGACCCCCAGGACTTTATTGATCGGTGCAGGGACAGACTGCACAACATGAGGATATTGGCATCCCACGGGGTGGACTTTACCACCTTCCAGCTGGAGGGCAGGGCCCGTAGGTGGTGGTAGTCATATATTCTCGGCAGACCAGCAGGGTCTCCTCACTTGAGTTGGGATCAGTTCACACGTATCTTTCTGGATAGGTATATTCCACCCTCTCAGAGGAAAGAGTTGCGGTTTTAGTTCGAGTAGCGCCAGCAAGGTCAGATGTTAGTGACCAACTATGAGGCAAGGTTCTCTGAGTTGTCTCTCCATGTACTCATGATACTTCCTACCGATGCAGAGAAGGTGCAGAGGTTTGTTGCAGGTTTGCACTCGGGTATCCAGGCCACTATGGCCCGAGAGGTTGAGATGGGGAGTTCTTACGATCTAGTTGTGGAGATAGCTCGGAGGGACGAGGGTGTTTGTCAGCGGAGCCGAGAGTAGATGCCGCGGGACAAGTGGTTCCGTTATTCTGGGGGGTTCAGTGGTGCTCCGTCTGGGGGGCAGAGGTCAGTTTGGGAGAGGTCAGCCTAGCATGCCTACATATCCAGCACCGCCTCTTCCTCGGGGTGCTCTAGTGTGGCCCTATTTCAGCGCCATGCTAGAGAGTTCCTACCGCCTATCATCTATTCAAGGTTCCTCCAGTGGGTATCCAGACTATCAGGGCCAGACTTTAGGACAACAGTCCACCGTTCCGAGGGGTTGTTACGAGTGCAAGGATTCTGGCCACATGAAGAGGTTTTGTCCCAGACTTCGGGGCAAGGCAGTACAACAGGGTCATCAACCTATGAATATAGCACCAGCTTGTGCCCCCAAACTATACCTTCACGTACCATGAAATGGCACTTTTCCCAGTTTAGCACCAAGTTCGTCTCTTCACACCTAGCAAACACTTTATCAAGGTTCATTAAACAATTATCAATAGAACATCCAAACACAGAAAAATCATCCATGAACACTTCTACAAATCTTTCAACCATGTCAGTAAAAATAGCAATCATACACCTTTGAAAAGTCGCAGGTGCATTACAAAGACCAAATGGCATTCTCTTGAATGCATACGTGCCATAAGGACACGTAAATGTAGTTTTCTCTTGGTCCTCTGGGGCTATAGTAATCTGATTATATCCTGAATAACTATCCAGGAAACAGTAGTATTCCTGGCCAGCTAACCTATCAAGCATTTGGTCAATAAAGGGGAGGGGAAAGTGGTCTTTCCGGGTGGCATTGTTCAATTTTTTATAATCTATGCAAATTCTCCATCCAGTGACAGTTCTTGTAGGAATTAAGTCATTATTTTCATTAACTACTACAGTCATCCCCCCTTCCTTCGGCACAGGTTGAACGGGGCTTACCCATTTGCTATCAGAGATTGGAAATACAATACATGCATCAAGCTACTCAATCACTTCTTTTCTTACCACCTCTTTCATGATTGGATTTAGTCGGCGTTGTTGCTCTACACTTGGCTTGTGTCCGTCCTCCATGAGGATTTTATGCATGCAGAAAGCTGGACTAATGCCTTTAATGTCAGACATTGTCCACCCAATTGCTCGCTTGTGCTCACGTAGCACCCTCAATAGCTTTTCTTCCTGCAATTTAGACAAGTGAGAAGAAACAATAACAGGTAAAGTGTCAGAACTACCCAAATAAGCATATTGAAGGTGAGGGGGTAGGGGTTTAAGCTCCAATTTTGGAGCTTCTTCAATTGACGGCTTTGGAGGGGGACCACTTGGCCTATTCAGGGGCTCAAACGGGTGTATTCCTTGCATGTAAGCACATGATGCATCTAGGATATGCATCATCTCCTCAACCTCATCATCAATCATCAAGCTATCAAACAACATGATTGCTTTTTCTAGATAGTCGTCTAGATATACACTCGTGTCAAGAAGTTGATCATCCACCTCCACAACAGATATCATAGAGAGCTCCTCATAGTGGCGGGGAAGTTGGATTGCTTTGTAGACATTAAAGACTGCTTCCTCATTGTCCACCCTCATAATCATTTTCCCTTATCTTACTTTAATTATTGCATTACCAGTAGCCAAGAGAGGTCGTCCTAATATGATTGGAACTTGTTCATCAGCCTCAAAATCTAGAATAATGAAGTCAGTTGGGAAGATAAATTTTCCAATTTGCAGCAGCACATCTTCAATCACTCTTTCAGGGTAGGCTATGGACCTATCAGCTAATTGCAACATCACAGTGGTTGGTCTTGGAGCTCCCAGACCCAATTGCTTAAACAAGGACAATGGCATCAGATTTATGCTCGCCCCCAAATCACAAAGAGCACGACCCACGTCAATATTACCGATTCGCACTGGAATGGTGAAGCTTCCAGGATCCTTAAGCTTTTGAGGAAGCTTGTTTTGGGCCCTTGAAGTGCACTCCTCAGTAAGTGCAACTGTCTCGAACTCAGTCAATTTTCTCTTGTGAGCCACTATATCTTTTATGTACTTAGCATACTTTGGAATTTCACGAAGTACATCCACCAATGGAATATTTAATTGAACCTAACTCAACATAGAGAGAAATTTGTTGAACATGCGATCGTCATTCTTTTTCTGCAATCTCTGGGGGAAAGGTGGTGGTGGCCTTGCAGCCTCCACTGGCTCTGAACTTGCATCATTTTTCTTTGACTCATGTATTGCCTTAGGGGTCAGCTCCCCCTCAGGTATAGGTTTGTCCTTTCTCTTCTTTGGCACTTCCTCTAGTTCCCTCCCGTTTTTAAGTGTAACTGCAGTAACTTGAGGGTTCTTCTCTGTATCACTGGGAAGAGAGCCTGTAGGTCTAGTATTTTGATTTGCTGCTAACTGCCCCATTTGCCTCTCAAGATTTCTAAAATTAGTCCTGAGCTGTTGATTATCAAGCAACAACTTTTTTAGCAAGTCATTCGTACTCTCTTCTGTTTGTTGGGGTGGCTTCTGAGGCTGATTGAAATTTCCTTGATGCCTATACTGATTCTGATTCTGTTGATTTCCGCCCCATGAGAAGTTAAGATGATTCCTCCAATTTAGATTGTAAGTGTTCCCATATTGTGCATGCTGATTCATTGGACCTCTATTTTGTTTCCCCACATAGTATATAGATTCAGGATTCGTGGGGCACATGTCACTCATATGACTTTCACCACATAGTTCGCAGCAAATAGACATTTGCTGTACATGTTGCATCTGTTGTGTTTGTTGCATTGTCATTATGTTCATCTGATTTTCCAGCTTTGCAATATCTGCTCTCATGGCTAAGAAGTCATCAAGCTCAATCACCCCGACTGCCTTCTGTTTAATTGCTCTTCTTGCGTCCCCATCTCCTTGCCAATTATGGTCATTGGCAGTGAAGTTATTTAGCAAGAGTTGCATTTCACTATACGGCCTCGCCATGCAACTACCCCACAAGCTGAATCAAGATTCATCTTTGATGTCTCGTCTAGCCCATCAACAAAAGTGTGACCCAATACCTCATCAGTCTGACAATGATGCGGGCAGTCTCTGAGTAGCTTCTTGTATCTTTCCCAAGCTTGACGAAGTGTCTCGCCATCCCATTGTTGGAACCCAAGAATAGTAGGGAAAAACTTGATTAGGAATTTCCTTGCTAAATTATCCCAAGTGTGGATGGAGTTCGCGGGCTCCTTTTTCAACCATTCCTTAGCTTCCCCCAACAATTAAAAGGGAAATAGTATCTGCCTGACATAGTCCTTGGAAACGTTCAGATAATTGTAAGTGTCCGTAATTTCCAAAAAATTCTGAATGTGCCTCTGCGGGTCTTCATGAGATAGGCCTACATATTGCCCTATGGACTGAATCAGCTGTACCATGTACTGTTTGAGTTCAAAATGCCCCGTGATATCAGGCTTCATGATAGCCTGAGTCATATTAGCAAGATTGGGCCTTGCGGCTTCTATCACTGGACGCTCCTCATTACCTGCCATCTCTATTGGCTATGGTTGAACTACGATGTCCAACTCTCTTTCTGTTCTCGTTCTAGCTTCGACTTCCCTCCTCACTCTATGAAGTGTTCGTTCAATTTCTGGATCAAAAGGAAGGAGGTTGTTTGCATGCCTATTCCTCCGCATTCAAGAGAAGATCCTGCGTTAACACAAACAAGGCAAACTGAAAATTAAAACTTGAACAAATAAGTAATAAAATCTTAACTCAGTCAAGTAGCTAATTTCTAGGTCCCCGGCAACGGTGCCAAAAACTTATTGCGACCAAACATACTCACGCAAGTATACGTGGTCGTCAAGTAATATAGTAATGAGTAGAGTATCACTCCCACGAAGACTTATGATTAACTTTTGACTAACTCAAACTCAAATAACTTATCGATTCAAGCGATTTCTCACAAAATAGATAATTTTATAATTTACTACCTAAAATCTATCAAGTAATGAAATACTAAAGATCAACCACAACACTTAAATGATTTCGAATAACAATCAATAGGAGATAATATTCCAGGGTCACGGGTTATCTAACAATCATGTTACACTCTTAGCTTAAAATAACTAATTGATTTATCTGGATTGTTGATTGACAGGGTTGATATTACTCATAAGAATCTGTCGAGTTCTTACTCGCCTATTCAAACTAACTTAATGCCTATATGTCTATGGAATTAAGATTAACAAGAATGCATTTACACATCCTGTATTTCAACCAAGCAAGATAATTAGGTATATTTCTATCCTAATTGCGAATCCGTTCCCCGATGCCCGGGTTCAAGAACTTGCTTTATTTAATTCTATATACAATCTAGAATTCCCACTTTCGAGTTCAACTCTAGATTCGTAGATAGTAATTTACTGTTAGCTACTCAGCAAATTAATTAAAAGCAGAATTAAATAAACAACCCAATATGATAAAATTAACTTTGTCAAATTAAACTTCAAACGTCAACAAGAGTGCATAAAAATCAATAAAAGAAGGAAAAATAAGAACTCAAGATGAATTCCGTGATTCCCAAGCTTTTTTCGTGGCTTCTTCCCCCTTCCCAATATGTTAGATGACCTAAAAGAGGCGTTTTTGGCTTATATATTGCGTACAAAAGTCGTGGGTCAAAGTTTTCCTATTTCTAATCCAAATCAACTTCAGGGATTGATGCTAGGGTGGATGCGTCGCATCCACCTCGTCCTCCACTTCTCAGCTTCGTATGCTAGGGTGGATGCTTCACATCCACCCTTTTTTCCTTCATCTCAACTTTGCCCAGGTGCGGATGCTATGGGCCGACTTCACTGCTAAGGGTGCACGAAATCTGATTTTTTTTTTAGATTGGATGCGACGCATCCAACCCCTCTTCCTCTACCTAGAGCACCTTTTCTTCTTATTTTTGCACTCCAAACACCCTAAATCATCACACACAACTCAATTAGTCATAAAACCAATAATTAAACCATGTTGGGAATTTTAAAGATCAAATAGTATCAAAAAGCGGTTAAAACATGGGTAAAGTAACATCAACACATATCGAAATATGCCTAACATCAGATGCTTCGGTACTATTTGATCCAGGGTCTACATATTCATATGCTTCATCTCTGTTTGCTCATTTCTTGAGTGTTCCTCGTGAGTCCTTGGATACTCCTATTTATATGTCCACACCGGTGGGCGATTCTGTTGTTGTGGATCGGATCTATCGGTCCTGCATTGTTACTTTCTATGGTTATGAGACTAGGGCGGATCTTCTGTTGCTCGATATGACCAACTTTGAGATCATCCTGGGCATGGATTGGTTGTCTCCATATCACGCCATCCTTGATTTCCATGCCCAGATTGTTACCTTGGCGATGCCACAACTTCTTAGATTGGAGTGGACGGGTTCGTCTATCAGTGCATCTAGTCGGGTTATCTCTTTTCTAAAGGCTCGACACATGGTCGAGAAGGGTTGTTTGGCTTATCTAGCCTATGTTCGAGATACTACCATAGAGACTCCGGTGATTGATTCAGTGCCCATGGTTTGGGAGTTCTCCGATGTGTTTCTTTTGATCTTCCAGGCATGCTACCAAATCATGATATCGATTTCTGCATTGATTTTTCTCCAGGCACCCAACCTATCTCTATTCCACCGTACTGCATGGCTCCAAAAGAGTTGAAGGAGCTGAAGAAACATCTTGAGGAGTTGCTAGCAAAGGGGTTCGTCAGACTGAGTGTATCGCCTTAAGGTGCACCGGTGTTATTTGTGAAGAAAAAAGATGGGACAATGCGGATGTGCATTGATTACCGCTAGTTGAACAAAGTTACCATTAAGAACAAGTACCTGTTGCCACATATTGATGATTTATTTGACTAGTTACAGGGTGCCAAGGTGTTTTCTAATATTGACTTGAGATTGGGGTACCATCCGTTGAAGATTCGTGATTCGGACGTTCCGAAGACGGCTTTCCGGACTAGATACGACCACTATGAGTTTCTAGTGATGTCCTTCGGGTTGAATAACGCCCTGATGACATTTATGGATTTGATGAATCGGGTGTTCAGGCCATATATTAACTTATTTATCATTGTCTTCATTAATGACATTTTGATCTACTCGCGTAACATGGAGAAGCACGAGCAGCATTTGAGAGTGGTGCTTCAGACCTTGCGGGAACAGAAGCTATATGCTAAGTTCTCCAAGTGTATGTTTTGGTTAGATTCTGTGGCATTCTTGGGGCATGTTGTATCAGGCGAGGGTATTAAGGTGGATCCCAAGAAGATCGAGGCAATTCAGAGTTGGCCTCCTCCTACCACAGCGACCGAGATCAGGAGCTTCTTGGGGTTAGCAGGTTATTATCGTCGGGTCGTGGAGGGCTTCTCATCTATTGTAGCACCTTTGACTATATTGACCTAGAAGGGTTCTCCGTTCAGATGGTCCGATAATTGCGAGGCAAACTTTCAGAAGCTCAAGGACGCCTTGACTTCAACACCAGTATTAGTGTTGCCTTCTGGTTTGGAGATGTATACTGTGTATTGCGATGGTTCACGCGTTGTCCTGGGTTGTGTATTGATACAGGAGGGGCGAGTTATTGCATATGCTTCATGACAGTTGAAGCCCCACAAGAAGAATTACCCTGTGCACCATTTGGAGTTGGCCGCGATAGTTCATGCTCTTAAGATCTAGAGGCATTATCTTTATGGGGTGTCCTGTGAGGTTTACACCGATCATCGCAGCTTGCAATATTTTTTCAAATATAGGAATCTCAATTTGAGGCAGCGCAGGTGGCTTGAGTTACTAAAAGATTATGATATTACCATCCTTTATCATCCGGGCAAGGCGAATGTGGTTGCGGATGCCTTGAGTAGAAAGGCGGAGAGTATGGGAAGTTTGTCATTCATTTCAGCAGAAGAGAGGCCATTATCTTTGGACATTCATTCCTTGGCTAACAGACTTGTGAGGTTAGATATTTCATAGCCTAACTGAGTTTTTACATGCGTCATCGCCCAGTCTTCACTATTCGAGCAAATCAAGGCTCACTAGTACGACGATCCACACTTATTGGTTCTTAGGGAGAGAACTACGGGGTTGTTCCTAGGAGATTACTATCGGTGAGGATGGTGTTCTGCAACTCCAGGGTTGTTTATGTGTCCCTAATGTTGATGGATTGAGGGAAAGGATTCTAGAGGAGGCACACAGTTCACGGTATTCTATTCACCCAGGTGCTACGAAGATGTATCGCGAGCCGAGGTAGCACTATTGGTGGCGGCGAATGAAGAAGGACATAGTTGAGTATGTAGTGAGGTGCCTTAATTGCCAGCATGTTAAGTACAAGCATCAGAGGCCCGGTGGCCTACTCCAGCAGATGGTTATACCTAAGTAGAAATAGGAGCGCATTACTATAGATTTTGTAGTTTGACCAAGTCGGCATAGTTCATTCCGATGGTGACCATGTATTCTTCAGAGAGATTGGCCCAGATTTACATCCAGGAGATTGTTCGGTTGCATGGTGTACCTGTCTCCATTATATCATATAGAGGCCCTCAATTTACTTCTCATTTCTGGAGGGTAGTACAAAGTGAGTTGGGGACCCGGGGAGAGCTCAGCACAACCTTTCATCCACAAACCGACGGGCAGTCGAGGCGGACAGTTCAGATCTTTGAGGATATGCTAAGGGCATGTGTGATTGACTTCGGAGGGTAGTGTGATCGATTTTTGCCTTTGGCCGAGTTTGCTTACAACAACAGTTATCAGTCCAGCATCGAGATAGCTCCATTTGAGGCTTTATATGCTCGGCGATGTCGTTCTCCTATCAGATGGTTTGAGCCCAGCGAGGCTAAGTTATATGGTACTGATTTGGTGAAGGATTCCTTGGAAAAGGTAATGTTGATTCAGAAGCGACTTCGTACAGCACAGTCCAGACAGAAGAGTTATGCGGATCAGAAGGCGCGTGATTTATCATTTATGGTGGGCGAGAAGGTTCTCTTGAAAATCTCGCCGATGAAGGGAATCATGAGGTTCGGGGAGAAGGGCAAGTTGAGCCCAAGGTTCATAGGTCTATTTGAGGTGTTGAGGCGAGTTGGGGAGGTTGATTATGAGCTTGCTTTGCCTCCCAGTCTATCTGGAATTCATCCGATTTTCCACGTGTCTATGCTCCGTCGGTATCATGTCGACAGGTCGTATATGTTGGACTTTAGTACGGTTTATCTAGATGGGAGCCTGAGTTATGAGGAGGAGCCAGTTGCCATTGTTGACAAACAGGTTTGCCAATTGAGGTCCAAGAAGACTTCTATGGTAAAAGTTCAGTGGAGGGGCTAACTAGTCGAGGAGGCGACTTGGGAGGCCGAGGAGGACATGTGGAGCAGATATCCATACTTATTCGGCACGCCAGGTATGATTCTAGACCCGTTCGACGACGAACGTTTGTTTAATAGGTAGAGAATGTAATGACCCGACCGGTCGTTTTGCTTTCTAGAACCCCGTCCCCTAAAATAAGACTCCCCATATGTGCTTTTGCTGTTATGTGACTTGCGGGGATGGTTAGTTCGGGTTTGGAAGGGTTCTGGTTGAAATCGGAATACTTAGTTCCTTATTATTGTCTTTAAAGGGGTTAAGTTTGATTTGGGTCAATATTTATAGTAAACGACATTGAAACTGGGATTTGACAGTCCCAATAGGTTCGTATGATGATTTTAGACTTGGGCGTGTGTTCGCATCGGGTTTTGGATGAACCGAGAGCGTTTGGCACCTAAAGTTGAGAGTTGGCTTATTGAAGGTTTAAAAGTTCTTTAAATTCGGGCTGAGATAGGTTTCGGTGTTATCAAGGTCCGTTAGGGATTCTGAGCCCGAGAATAGTTCCATATGGTGATTTAAGACTTACACGCAAAATTTAGTATCATTCCGAGTAGTTTAAGTATGATTCGACGCGTTCGGAGAAAGTTGGAAGAACTTGAAATTCATAAGTTGATTCGATTTGGTTTGGGGTGTGATTCTTAGTTTTGGTGTTGTTTTCCACGTTCTGAAGGTTCGAGCGAGTCTGTCTCATGTTTACAAACTTGTTGGTATGTTTGGATGAGGCTTCGGGTGCTACTCGGATGATGCATAAATCGAGTTAGAGCTTGAAAGGAGGTTCTGGTGTGCCCGCACCTGTGAGCCCGCATGTGCGAGCTCTTGGCCGCATAAGCGGCTTTGGGCGTGTGGCCAGTGGTCCGCAGAAGCGGCCTCGCTTCTACGATGAGAAGTCCGGAGGTGCGAGTAGAGGCTGGCTAGGCCTGGACCGCAGATGCACTCCACTCTTCACAGAAGCGGGAGTCCGTCCGCAGAAGCAGAGTCAACCAGTCTGGGCTAGGACCGCACCTGCGATTGCTTTTTCGCAGGTGCAGCGCCGCAAATGCGGCCCCAGGTTCGCAGATACGAAAATGCTGGAGGCAGTGAGGTATGAGACTTAGGCCATTTTGGTTCATTTATTTCACTTCTTGGGCAATATTTGGAGCTTCTTAGAGGGGATTTCCACCTAGCTATTGAAGGTAAGTAATTCCTACCTAATGTAAGTTAAATACATAGATTATGGGTAGATTTTAACATGTAAAATTGTAAAAATTATGAGTTTAGGTGAAAAGCCTAGGTTTTGCTAAAAATGGGATTTAAACACGAAAATGATTATGGAATGGGATGAAAATTATATATTTGAGTTCATGAAGTTATGGGTAACAACTATCTTTGAAATATTTTGGAATCCGGGCACGTGGGCCCGAGGTGAATTTTAGGAATCTTCCAATTTGGGTTGGATAATTACTCTAATAATTAAATTATGAACTTTTGAACATGTATTGATTAATTTATATAACATTTGACTAGTTTTGGGTTGTTTGAGGATTTAAAGCATACTTGTGGATCGAAAGTGAGCTTGAAAACGAGGTATGTCTCTTGCCTAACCTTGTAAGAGGGAACTCATCCTCTTAGGTATATTCCTTGTTGTGAATTACTTGTGTGGGGAGCTACGTACACACTAGGTGATGAGAGTCCGTGCGTAGCTATATTCCATGAGATGTTCATGTAGTCTTAGATTTACACCATGCCTTGATTGTACTGTCATGTTTATTATGCATATTAATTGTCTTAATTAAAGCTGAGGTTTGGGATTTTAAGGTTGAAATTCTCCAATTTAGATTTCATATTTTTGGGAAGACTTGAGGAATATATAATAATTCTGAGAAATCCATGTTCACTCGCGTCGCAAGTATTCCGCGAGTGAGGTAAGTTTCTCTACTTTCATGGGAGCGGGCCGTTTGTCTCGGCAGGTTAATAGATGCATCTATGGTTCGTGTCGTTCGACCCTCGACAATGCACACAATATATTTTTGGATCGGGTCGTACGACCTCGGCATAAATCGTGCGTGATAATACTCGCAATCCGATTACACTTAATATTATTTCATGGCTTGTGAGGATATAATTCATTTAATGACATAAATTGAATTGAGATTAGTAGTTGTTGGCTAGAGTAATTCTTGGAATTTTATCATTAGTTAAGGAACCGTTTATTCAATGTTTGTTGTTGTGTTGTTGTTGTTGTTGTTCTTCTTCTTCTTCTTCTTCTTCTTCTTCTTCTTCTTCTTCTTCTTCTTCTTCTTCTTCTTGTTGTTGTTGTTGTTGTTGTTGTTTTTGTGTTGTTGTTGTTGTTGTTGTTGTTGTTGTTATTGTTGTTGTTGTTGTTGTTGTTGTTGTTGTTGTTATTATTATTATTATTATTATTATTATTATTATTATTATTATTATTATTATTATTATTATTATTATTATTATTACCTGTTTAGAATTTCTGTATTTTATTTGCTGGCCCATATTAAGTGTTGATGTCGACCCCTCGTCACTACTTCTTCGAGGTTAGACTGGATACTTACTGGGTACATGTTGTTTATCTACTCACGCTACACTTCTGCACTAACGGTGCAGGACCCGAGGAAGGTGCATCTGGTATTCATCCCGACGCGCACCCCTGATACTCCGAGGCTTAGTGGTGAGCTGCTTTTGAGTCCGTTCTGCAGCACCTGAAGTGTCTCTTTTGTATTTACTTTCTGTCTACTCTAATTCAGACAATAGTTAGTGTTTTGTATATTCTACTAGTAGCTCATACACTTGTGACACCAGTTTTTGGAATTTTTCTAGTAGGCATTTGATATTTTTTTGGGGTATTTATTTCACTACGCTTGACCTTATAATTGCTCACACGTTATTTTTATTCAATTTCTCACCTCACACTTATTTAATAATTAAAATCAACCATTTCTAAAATGATAAAAAAAGAATAAGTACATGGCTAGTTCACCGTTGGCCGCCGGGCGCCATCATGACCTATAGGGGAAATAGGGTCGTGACATCTATACAAAGCTTACAATCCCAAAAATAATAGTACAAGTCATAAGCTCTACTGAGTTTACTAGAAGATCTCTATGTACAACTGTTCCGGAATAAAAATAAACAATACAAAATAAAATTTCAGAAGGTGACTCCGAGGCCTGCGAATGCAATAACAGGTATACCTTGAGTCTCCACAACAATGTCCGATTAGCTAGCTAATGATCAACAAACTCCGAGTATCTGGATCTGCACAAAAATGTGCAGAAAGCATAGCATGAGTACACCACGGCGGTACCCAGTAAGTATCAAGACTAACCTCGGTAGAGTAGTGATGAGGGACAGTCAAGACACATACTAGACTTAATAACTTGTACAAATTTTGAATGTGAAACATTGAACAATATCAATCTAAAGCTAAGCATGATAATAATAATGAAACAATGCTGGTAATAGGAAACTAAAAGCAACAATTAGCAACTAGACACAACAGGTAATAACGTCATGGAGTAAGCTGAATACAGTTTAGGTCCGATGAAACCAAGTAAGGAAAAACAAGTAACACTCAATAAGAGCAACCACTTTCTCACAAGATTTGTTCAAGGAATTTCTCGAGGTACTTCACCTCATAGTCACATTTCATGGGTCCCAACTCATGAACCCTAATCACTTGGCATTTCGTGCCCACATTACAATTTATAACTGCACGGACGACTCACGTGCCAAGGGATTAAAATATCAAATATCCGCACAGATAACTTATGTGCCAACAATAATAATGATTCATGACCACACGGATAACTCGCGTACCAATAGAACAACTCTCACACAGAAGGCAAATAAACGGGAGTACATGTAAATGATCAATAACATCATGATTCATCTTCTTAAACCAATAGTGGTGATTAATTACGTGTATGCTTGTACAAGTGTTCTATCCCAATTCAAGTCAACAAATAAGAGTAGAGACAATAAATGGCACATAAGAAACGATCACCACAAAATGTACAAAGTATAACTCACACAAGATAGGCATACCACTACATAAATATCAACAATAACAATGCCCCAGGCCATCAAGTCATCACAAATTATTTCCTGATATAGACCACATTGTCTCGCCATGTGCGCAACAATAACGTAAATGCCCGCCTTGTCTCGCCGCACGCGCATAATATTCCCACCTTATCTCGCCACATGCGCAAACCCACATATAAAGCCCGCCTTGTCACGCCGTATGTACAAATATCAATAATAATAACAGCACAGAAAACTCACGTGCAAACAGCCCGACAAAATCCTCTCAACAATACCACGTGTGCCAAAACATAACAATACAATAAAATGACTTTCACAACATGTGCCCATATGCCACAACATTTCCTCAAAACAGTTTTAATACCACAGCCACGCATAGCCCTTGACTCGATAACACTGAGTACAACAACAACAACAACAACAACAACAACAACAACAACAACAACAACAACAACAACAATGATAACACAAGAGTACGGCAAGTAAACCAATACAAGAACTTCAGGACACAAAGAAAAGGAAGAACGAGCTCACAAAGAAAGATACAACAGGGAATAATGGTCTCAACAAGAATAGCTCAACAAGGGAGAGATAATGTGTAACAATGATTCCACAAAAGTGAAATTCGACGATAAGAGAGATAGCATGAATCAATGACCCTAAATAAGAATATGTCAACAATAAACGGGAAAGCAACAACTTCAATTAAGGCACATAAGGGTTTAATTGGCAACAAGGGTAGAACATGAATCAATCAATTCCAAATAAGACACGTAAGGGTGAATTTAGTAAATGGAGGATTTAACATGCTAAAATAACTTCACATCCAATGAACATAAGAACCTAAGAGCCCTAAACGGTCAAATTTCCACAAATAAGCCCGAGTACGTACTCGTCACCTCGCGTACACGACCTTCACATGACACAATTAGCACAAATAACTCAAATCTTAAGGGGTAGTATCCCCACACAAAGTTAGGAAAGATATTTACCTCAAATAAGCTAGACCGTTACTCTAAAATGACCTTCTCGAGTGAAACAACTTCCGGACGGCTCAAATCTAGCCAAAATAACTTCAAATCATAAATAAAACTCATAGAAAATAATTTTGGATAATAAAATTTCAATCTTTAACAAAAACTAAAACGTCAACCCCGAGACCGCACATAAGAACCCAATAAAATTCATAAAATTCGGACACCCATTCCGATACGAGTTCAACCATACCAAAATTATCAATTTCCGACATCGAATCGCCCTTCAAATCCTCATTTTATATTTTGAAGATTTTTACAAAATTTTCCATTTTCTTCCATTCAATTCAGTAATTTAATGATATAAATAAGTATGAAATCATGAAATCTAATTAATTTCGGATATAGAATACTTACCCCAATCGAACACGTGAAGAACCCCTCAACAATCGCTCAAATTCGAGGTCTACAACTCAAAATATGTTTAAAATGGTGAAACTTCCGTTTTTAGAAACCTCTCCAGGCAAGTCGCATTTGACACTTGAGATTTATAAATCGCATTTGATACCTAAGACTCATAAATCGTATTTCACACCTGCGATTTGCCTTTGTTCCCTCAAACACCAGAAAAATAATAGTCTTTCCCGATACGGAAATTGGCATAAGTCTCTCATACGACCTCGGAATGCGACGATTCTTGTTGCTATGGTTATGTAATTACGATACGGATCTGATGGTTCAATCGAATCACAAATCAAAGGCCGTTTGCACAATATGGTATCCTTTATGCGGAAAGAAACGACACCGAAATATCAAAATAAGAGCGCGGCACAATCCAAACCCATCTGAAACTCACCCGATCCCCATGGGACCCCAACCAAGTATACTAAAAAATTTCAAAACATGATACGAACTTGCGTGAAGCCCCAAATTGCCTCTAAGAATACTAGAATTATAAATTGCGCATCGATTCAAGTCTAAGAAACTTATGAACTTCCGAATTCCAAAACTAATGCCGATTCATACCAAACCAACTCTGATTGACTTTAAATTTTTCACACAAGTCATAAATGACAATACAGACCTATTCCAACTTTCAGAACTGGGATCCGATCCCGACATCAATAAAGTCAACTCCCGGTCAAACTTTCCAAAATCTTCCATTTTTTCCAAATTTCGCCAATTCATGCCGAAACGACCTACGAACCTCCAAATCAACATTCGGACATGCTCCTAAGACCAAAATCACCATACGGAGCTATTGGATCCATCAAAACGTCATTTCGGAGTCGTCTACATAAAAGTCAAAATCCGGTCAACTCTTACCGCTTAAGCTTCCAAAACAAGAATCCTTCTTCCAAATCAATCCCGAATCATCCGGAATCCGAACTCGACCACGCACGCACGTCATAACACATAATACGAAGCTGCTTGAGACCTTAAGACGCCGAACGGGATGCTAATCCTTAAAACGACCTGTCGGATCGTTACAAGTCATAAAGAATCTATTATGTCTTTTCATCTCCTACCTTAGCTACCTAAACGAATGATCTATTTCGTTTGTAACAGTTATGAGTTGCCAAATTAAATTGATTATTAATTCTCTTATATGCAGAAAAAATAAAGATAGCCCAGTGAATTGTGATCAACAATCAGCTTATATATGTAACACCATCGTAAGAAATAATAGAGGGAAGTATTACAATTGCATTTTTAACAAGTAAGTTCCTCGTCTCCTTTTGCCACTTCCGATAAGTATTCAGAAGACGTATATTTTACTACCCTCTTTTATTCCTTCACTCTTAGGAAGATGTGATGTTGGCGTCAAATGCATATGTAATATGACTAATTCGCATACTTAACGTTCAGATTCTGTATATACTTGTATTTTTACTTGAAATACAATAAGTGCTTTATGTATTTAAGGCTATTTTCCAATTATTGTTTATTATATCGAACTCTTGTTTCTTTGTTTAAGATTTGTGCTTGTGTCGTCATCTTTTCTCCCTAACTTTTCCTTTCCTTTATTTTATTCCTTGGTTTTTACTAGTTTTTTTGTTTTTTAGAATGATGGACATTTGGTAGAAGAAAAGAAAAAATATTTGATCAAATCTGTATTGAAATATAATTTGTTGCAGAGGTATATATGTGTGTAGAAATTAATTTTTATTTCTATAAAGGTTTTTATTTCTAGATTAAAGAAAACATTTTTGAAAATGAAGATTTGAGAAGTGGATACTTCTATTTCATTAATCGTATATTTTAAAACCATCTTTACATATTCTGAAATAACATAGAAGATTGAATATATAATTATTTATAAATTTATGTGAAGATGGTATTAGAATGTGTGGGAGTTACCTGAAAAATTTATCATAATTGCACTATTAATGCGCATAAGAATTTTTTTTAGTTTTTCTTGGCGATTCATATTTTTTATATACATCTCTTATTGGTACTTATCTTTTGGGACATAATTTTGCTCAACATTATTCTTTGTAGAAATAACAGAGTATTATTGAGTGATTTTGATGCTTTAGGAAATATCATTAAATCTGGAGGATTAGTCAATCGTTATATGATATTGAAGGAACAATATTAAATTTTATTTGATTCTATTTTTGTTAATGTTGTAGGCACTTAAAATTCATTTCTTATTGATAACTTTTTTTAATAATTCACACGGGGTAATATGTTAAATTCACGTACACAGAGTGAATTAGAAATTATATAGATGCCAAGAGTTCTTGTCATAACAGATTAATCGAAATGCCAGAATTAAATATACACTAAGAACGTCGTCTAAAAGTTAGTTGAGCTATGACGGTACCAAGTAACATCAAAATTAATCTCATTCAGCATACCAACGTAACTAAATATAGTTGTTAAAATATAGTTACCGATGACATCTAATTATTTTTGTGTGCAAATTTCATGTTACACGTCTCATAAATTTTAATATTATTTACATCATTTTAATAAAATTATACTCATTGATATGGATTACACGTGTGTCACGATCCAAAACTCAATACGTCGTGATAGCGCCTATCACAGAACTTAGTAAGCTGATAATCACAATAAAACTAGGCATTTTGTATTAAAAGCAGGATGAAGCAAGTTTAATAGTAATAACTCTCATAAAGCCGATATAAACAACTGCGACTCGGACACAATTTTTCCCAAAATTCTGGTATCATTAAGTATATGAGCATATATACAATAATATAGTCTGAAATACTATCTAAGAAGGTAGAACAAAATAAGTAAAACTGAAAGAATGAGGAGGAGAGTCAAGGTCTGCGGACGCCAAAGCAGCTACCTCGATAATATTCAAACAGATAAAACTCCACGATCAGCAACCACCATGCCCGGAAATACCTGGATCTGCACACTAGTGCAGGGTATAGTGTGATTACAACCAACCCAATATACACATGTATGATGAATGAAATAAGATTTCTCATGCTCCTGGATTGGTATAAATGACATACTAAAGTATAGGCATGTGCAAAGTGTGCTATCGTAGCTCAAATCGGTAATTTCATCACTGAAAAGTATTTATCAAGTTCGTTCAGGGATTAAACCTCTATGTAGCCTCAACATGACTCAAATAGATCACACAAACTATTACAACCTGCGAGATATCAAAGCTTAAAGCTTAACAGTCAATTCTAGGCTTACAAGAGCCCAAGCACAACCCGAACATAAATATATGACCCCGGTGCCCGTACATGGGCTCATCCCCACGCATGTGTGCACCCAATGGCACGTGGCTATCACAATAATTCAGGCAACTGGTGCCTCAACCAAGTTTAAATACGATTCTTACCTCAAGCAAAAACGAATCACTCCGCTATCAAGCCCTTGTCTCGCGAATCGACCTCCGAACGCCTCGAATCTAGCCACAAACAATTCGATACAATCAACACGAGCTATAAGAATCAATTCCATATGAAAATGCTAAGTTCTTAATCAAAAGTCAAAAAGTCAACTCAAAAGTCAACCTCCGGGCCCATGCTTCGAAACCCAACAAAAGTTATAAAATCCGAACATCCATTCAACCAGGAGTCCAACCATACCAAATTTAGCAAAATTTTGACACCAAATCATCACTCAAATCCCCAAATTTAACTCTCCAATCCCTAGCCTAATACTCCCAAAATTCCACCTCAAAATACAAAAACTAGGTGGGAAATTCAATGGGTAAATAATATTATTGCATAAAAATGATCAAAAGTAACTTGCCTCAAGAAACCCCTCGAAATCCCTCTAAAAAGTGCCTCCAACCTAGCTTCAAAAGTCCAAAAACGATAAAATCTCGGAAGCCCTTCGAAATATAATCTGCCAGTGCTTTCGCAACCGACTTATGTGGTGCATGGTATGATTTCATCATAGGCACATGATTGTGTTTTGGTACAGTGTGTGGTAATTGGTACGGTGATCGTATGTTAGAATCAGGTCTAGTAGAGAAATTCAGAGGTTGGAATTTGGTCCTAAGGTTTATTGAGTAAATAAAAGGGAGGATCCTCAGTCTCACTAGAGCTAACGTATTCAACTGGATTGTGGTGGCACAGGTAGGTGCATAAGTTATTAAACAGTGATTTTGGACAACTCCGGAGCAGTCCCTAACACATTTGAGGATGAACATATGTTTAAGTGAGGGAGAATGTATTGACCCGACCGGTGGTTTTGAACTCTAGTATGTCATTCGGTGATTTTAGGCTTTGAGTAGCTTCATTTCGGGTAGTATGACTTGTACGTATGGTCGGAATTGAACTTGGGGAAGTTCGGAGTTGATTTGGAAAGAAAATTCTAATTTCGGAAGCTTTAAGTTAGAGGAATTGGCTAAAGTTTGACTTTTTGAGTAAACTATCTCGGAATCGGGATTTGAAGGTTCCAATAGGTTCGTATGATGAATTCGGACTTGGGCGTATGCTCGGCTGGAGTATCGGATCACCCGGGAGCATTTCGGCTTTTATTATAGAAAGTTAACATTTTGAAAGTTTAAGAATTTTATAAGTTCGGTTTGAAGTGAATTTTTATGTTATCGATGTCCGTTTGGGGTTCTGAGCTTTAGAGTAGCTTCGTTATGTCAATTATGACTCGTGTGCAAAATTTGAGGTCAATCAGACTTGATTTGATAGGCTTCGACGTCGAATGTAGAAGTTTAAAGTTCTAAAGTTCATTAAGCTTGAATTGGGGTGTGATTCATGATTTTAGCATTGTTTAAGGTGATTTGAAGGCTCGACTAAGTTCGTATTATATTTTGGGATGTATTTGTATATTTGGTTAAGGTCCCGAGGGCTTCAGGTGAATTCCGAATGGTTAACGGATTTATTTTAGACTTATGAGATGCTGAAGCTGGGCAGCAGCTGGTGTGATCACTTATGTGGAAGTTTGGTCGCAGAAGCGAGGTGAGGCTCGCAGAAGCGGCTTGGGCAGCCTGGGCGTGAAGTCGCAGAAGTGGAGGCGAGCAGCATACCTGCGTGTGCACAGAAGCGAGGTCAGGGCCGCAGGTGCTGGAATTCGCGCAGGTGCGCTAGGCTGTGTCGCACCTGCGGTTGTACAGGAGCAGAAGAATTTCAGCAGGTGCGATGGACTGCTAACAGTGGGCTTCCGCAGGAGCGAGGAAGTTTCCGCAGAAGAGGCTGCTTTTCCGCAGATGCGAGAGGTCGTCTGGGCAGAGGGGTTCTTTTAAGAAGCGGGATTTGGCCCATTTTCTCTCATTTTCACTTGGTTGGGGCGATATTTGGAGAGCTTCAAGGGGAGATTTTCATCAATCATCACAAGGTAAGTGATTCCCACTTATTACAAGTTAAATACATAGTTTATATATGGATTTAAACATGGAAATTAGTAAAAATTTGAGATTTTGGTAGAAAACCTAGAATTTGGTATTTTTGATTTTTGACCACGAAATTGGACATGGAATTAGGAATAAATTATATATTTGAGTTAGTAATGTTATGGGTAAGGTTTATTTTCGAAAATGTTCGGAATCCGGGCATGTGGGCCTGAGGGTTGACTCTATCAATTTTTCGAGCGGTGTTGGAAATTGTTTAAGTTGATTAATTATGGGTATTAGGGTATATTTTGGTTGGTTTATACCTTGTTTGACTAGTTTTGGATCGACATGCATCGGTTTGAGGTGTTAGAGAGGCTTTGGAGCTGGTTATGGAACTTCGAAGCGAGGTAAGTCTCGTGTCTAACCTTGTGAGGGGGAAACTATGTGTCTAACCTTGTGAGGGAAAAACTACTTCCTAAGTGATATTTATGTTATGTGTAACTCGTTGTGGGTGCTACGTACATACGAGGTGACGAGAGTCCGTACGTAGCTAAAATATATTTATGTCCGGGTAAACTTAGGATCTTATCATATAATATTTGAATTATTTGAACTCACTCTGTTGGCTTAATTAATTGAAGTTATAACTAAAATTGATATAGAAATAAATATATGCACACTAGGCCAAGCCTTAACACTTTGAGTTTTGGGTGAGTTATTGGAGAAATGGTAAAGATTAGACTCGTTTTTTGCTCATGTGCTGTATTGTAAATACGTATCTCGTAATTCGGTAACTTTTTTTTTTCTTGTGGAGCGGGCCGAACGCCTCGGCAGTATATAGATGCATCTATGGTTCGTGCCGCTCGACCCTCGGCAGTGTACATATTATTCTGGATCGGGCCGAACGACCTCGGCAGAATCGTGCGTTATATCGCTAGTAGACTGAATATTCACGAGCTAAATTCTCCACTGATGCCCGATACTTTATGGTATTTCTTATTTATTTGATATTAACACATGACATTTTCGGAGATATTAAGGTAGAACACATGATTGAGAAATCTATGCTTTAAAGGAAATAATTGGAAAATTATGAGATTACAGATTTACTTCACTATTGCTGTGCACTTCATATCTGTTATGAATTATCATATTATTTACTTCGACCTTTAGTAAGTGTCGATATTGACCCCTCGTCACTACTTCTCCAGGGTTAGGCTAGATACTTACTGGGTATGTATTGATTTACGTACTCAAGCTGCACTTCTGCACTAAATGTATAGGATCTGACATGTTCATTTGATGATCATCTTGGCTACGCATTCCAGGCTACGCATCGTAGTCCACTGAGTCTCCATTGTGCTGATTATTTTATTATGTCTTATTACATTCGGAACAGTTGTTGTATTACTCTTATACTCAGAAAAATACTCATGCACTTATGACATCGGGTTTTAGGGGTTCCTACGGGTTGTTCGTTATTGTTGTTGTGTAAGTATTATCACTTACACTGTAAAGATCTATTTCATACGAGTTAATTAAGGAAACATTTTGATTTCAATTACTAAAATGAGTAAGTAAGTTATAGATCACCATTGGCTTGCCTGACGGAGGTGTTAGGCTACATCACGACCTTTAGCTGATTTTGGGTCGTGACACCAGGTCTGCCCAGCCATGCCTTAAGTTCCAAATTAGATCCGTTTACCATCTAAAATCCACCCGAGGCCCCCAGGACCTCAACCAAATATACCAATAAGTCCTAAAACACGATACGAATTTAGTCGAGGCCTCAAATTACATCAAACAACATTAAAAATATGAATCGCACCCCAATTCAAGCCTAATGAGAACTAAAAAAATTTCAACTTTTACAATCGATGCCGAAACCTATCAAATCGAGTTCGATTTACCTCATATTTTGTACACAAGTTATAAATGACACAACGAGCCTTTTTCAACTTCCAGAACCAAAATCCGAATATGATAACCACAAAGTCAACTCTCGGTCAAACTCCTCAACTTTCCAAACTTCTAATTTTTCAACTTTCGCCGTTTCAAGACAAAATTAACTACGGACCTCCAAATCACTATCCACACACTCTCCTAAGTCCAAAATCACCCAATGGAACTATCGGAACCGTAAAAACTCCATTCCGGAGACATTTATACATAAGTCAACATCCGATCAACCTTTTCAACTTATGCTTCCAACTTTGATACTAAATATCTCAACTCATTCCGAAACATCTTCGGAACCAAATCCACTACCCCGGCAAGTCACATAACGATAATTGAGCATAGAATAAGCAGTAAATGGGGGAACATGGCTACAACACTGAAAACGACCGGCCGGGTCATTACAACGTGCAGCGCACGTATCGAGAAACTAGTCTCTCTCTCTAATTATATATATATATATATATATATATATATATATATATATATATATATATATATATATATATATATATATATATATATAAGAGGGCATTAAAAAAGTGAGGTGACACCTCTCTCAAGCCAAGAAATACATTTATCTTTTTTTTTTGAATTTTTCAACACTTTTTCTATTTCCTAATTATTTTATTGTTAGAAGTAATGTCTAATAATTACTCCAACGTTTCACAAAACGAAAGCACCCATTCTTCAATCGATTCTTTTTACATTTATTACCATAACGTTTCAACATGGCCAATGCACTGGTTCATAAACTGATTCATTCCTATTCTCCACTAATGCCTAAATAATCTCATTTATAAGAATCCTTATTCAGTGAAGTTTTTACCTTTGTAGAGTAGGTAATGGTGGGACAGAAAATAAAGCAAAATAACTGCATCTTGATCTTTCACTCATGAGAATCATGGTTAGACAAGCTGCAAACAACCCATGGTAGGAATGCTTTTCTTTATTTTTTTTAAATTTTTAGGTGTGTTTGGTCAGACATTCTCAACACAAAAATGTTTCTTTAATGTCTATTTAAGCAGACTAATTTTAAGAAGCATTCATACTCCATCGTAGTTTTACAGCAAATGAAGACCAATAATTCACATTTTCTATCAAGGTATGGTTAATTAAACTCTAAGACTATTCTCTCTTTTTTCTTCTTTAATTTTGGGTCACATAAAAGTGGTACATAGTGATTACTTAAACCATAAGAATATTTTTTCCTTTTCCCCCTTTATTTTAGGGTCACATAAAAATTACAGGGTATGATTTCAGGTGTTTAAGGGTCATCTAAAAATTTATGAATCGAAATGAAGAAGGAAGCATATGAAGAATGTAGATAATCAGTTGAGAAAATTCAGAAGAAGATGATGGAGAGCCTTATGATGAACGGTAGAATATTGCAGTAATTTTATTTTTTTGCTAAAATACACTATTAAAATATAGTCGTAGATAGGCACGTATCTTCATTATGTTAAGTTGTAGTTGGTTCTTACATTGTTTTGGTATGTTTGATTTTCGCTACTATTTAGATTTGGACAAATAAAAAGATTGAAATGCTTATTGTAATGATTCAGCCGGTTATTTTGAGTATTACAGCCTCGTTCCCCCATTTACTGCTCATATTATGCTATACAGTTATTATGTAACTTGCTGGGGTAGTTGGTTTGGGTACGGTGAGGTTTCGGATTGAATTAAGACACTTAGTCTCAAGGATAAAAAACTTAAGTTGAAAAGGTTGATCGGATATTGACTTATGTGTAAATGACTCCGAAATAGAGTTTTGATGATTCCAATATGGTGAGTTTGGACTTAGGAGTGTGCCCGGATAATTATTTGAAAGTTCGTAGTTGATTTTGACTTGAAATGGCGAAATTAGGAAATGGAAGGTTTGGATGTTTGACTGGGAGTTGACTTTATTGATATCGGGGTTAGAATCTAGTTCTGAAAATTTTTATAGGTCCGTTATATTATTTATGACTTGTGTACAAAATTTAAACTCAATCGGACTTGATTTGATAGGTTTCGACATCGAATGTAGAAGTTGGAATTTGTTAGTTTTCATTAGGCTTGAATTGGGGCATGATTCGTGGTTTAAGAGTTGTTTGATGTGATTTGAGACCCCGACTAAGTTCGTATGATATTTTGGGACTTATTGGTATAATTGGTTGAGGTCTCAGGGTGCCTCAGGTAAGTTCCGAATGATTAATGGATCAAAATTTGGACTTGGAAAAATTCTGAAAAATTTGCAGTTCTGGTGCAATCACACCTTCGATGGAATTGGTCGCAGAAGCGACCGCAAAAGCGACAAAAATGGTCGCAGATATGGCCTGGGCTAAGGAGGGCAGTAGTCGCAGAAGCGGGCAGGTGGACCGCAGAAGCGGGTCGCACCTGCGAAGGTTCGACCGCAAAAGCAGAAATGAGGGGGGCCAGGCTGCTTCGCAGAAGCGGACAGCTTCTCGCAAAAGTGAGTTCGCAGAAGCGAGGAAGCCGCATAAGCAAAGGAATTCTCGCATATGTGAGATCACAAATGCGGTTAAATATTTCGCAGAAGCGAAAGCACTAGGCAATGTACAAAAATATAGGGGTCCGAGATTTTCTCATTCTTGGACATTTCCAACACGGGTTGAGGCAAATTTTCAGAGAGAATTTACGAGAAATCTTGAGGTAAGTCACTTGTAATCATTGCTAGTCAATAATATTGAATTATCACCGAGTATTTCGACTAGATTACATGTTTTTGAGATGAAATTTGAGGATTTGGGCCTAGGGATTTGAAAATAAGATTTGAGGATTTGAAGGTCGAGTTGATGTCAGAATTTCGTAAATTTGATATGGTTGGACTCGTGTTTGAATGAGCGTTCATATTGGGCCCCAATGATGATTTTGAGTTGAATTTCGGATTTTACTTGGAAAATTTAGTATTTTCATATAGAATTGATTCCTATAATTCGTGTTGACTGTATCTAATTAATTGAGACTAGATTCGAGGCGTTCAGAGGCCGATTCGCGAGGCAAGGACATATTGGAGTAGAGAAATTGTACGGTTCGAGATATGTAACACTTCTAAACTTGGTTCTGAGGGTATAAATTCCTGAATTACGTGCTATATAATTTATATGGAGGTGACGCACATGCTAGGTGATGGGTGTGTCGGCGTGAACCATAGAAGTTGTGACTTAAATAAATTCCGTAGATTTGTAAAATTAAAGAATATTGTCATTATCCGCATATCCTCCACGTGTTAGAGAAATTGAGCTGAGGCTCGTATTAAAGATCATGTTTAGGCTACGTGCTGATATTTTGGGACCCATAGGGTCGTGTTGCTGTTGAATTAATTGTTTTAAAATGTACATTTCATACTCAGCTACATCTATCATTGCATATTATATCTCAGTCTTTGTTGCCATTTATTGATACATCATATCATCACGTCGGGCTAGGTTTCATGACATTATGAGCCAGAGAGACTGGAGATTTTGAGTGATATTTATAGGATCGGGCTGCACGCCGCAACATATTTGTATTTATTTATTTATTTATTTATTATTACACTTGGGCGGAAGGAGTTCCTCCAAAGTCTGTACCCCTACAGTGAGCGGAGTTTCTTTATATTTGGGATGGAGTTCCCTAGGCATGGAGTTGCCTTATTTCTTTATATTTGGGACGGAGTTCCCTAGGTATGAAGTTGCCTTATTTTTTTATATCCGGGATGGAGTTCCCTAGGCATGGAGTTGCCTTATTTATTTATATTTGGGATGGTGGTCCCTGGGCATGGAGTTGCCTTATTTATTTATATTTGGGCTGAAGCTTCCCTGGGCTGGATTGGCCTTGTACAATACTGAGTGACTGACTGTCAGTTGATATATATATATATATATATATATATATATATATATATATATATAGGATGGATCTTCCCTGGGCTGGATTGGCCATATACAGTACTGTGTGATTGAGTATTTTAAGAGTTTGAGTGCACGAGGCTTCCATTGTAGAACATCACATACAACATGTACATTGGCATGTAGATATGGAGATGTCGCATTCCTCATACTATTCAAATCTGACCTATTTTAATTGTGTTGTGTTTATCTGTTGAACTTGAAAGCATGCCTACATTTCTGTACTGTTAATTTTATATTGGATTTTATATTGTAAATAATTCTTCGCAACTCCCTTAAGGTGGGGGTTGCTCATATTATTCAGCGGGCACAGACTATCACCTCCTGCTACCCGATTACTATGTTAAAGTTGTTTACCTAAAGGTGCTCTAATTCAATTCAAGGTCGTACCCTATGTGTGCACTACTCGTCCCACACCTATGGCCCAGGATGCTTTGGGCCTCTATTTGGGTGGTTCTAGACTCTTCTTAGGATGCTTAAAATGATAAAACTAGCGCACATTCAAAAAACATGTAGGACTACACATAAGTACAATTTAAGGCTCAAGTTAACCTCCCTACATAAAAAAACAAATGCACGCAGACAGTTAGGCAGTAGATGATTTAAGACGCATTAGAGTCATTAAGTCATATAGGCATAGTTTCTATGTGATTCTGATCTCTAGCGTTGTATAGGCAACATTGCAGCTTTAAACTAACAAATTTTCAGATTAAAGGTATTACAAATCTATAGGCATAGCATCTATATGGTTTATGTAACAAGACAGTGAAACGATCTTAGAATTCTGAATTATCAGTGCTGATTTTATAGACATGTATCTCGAGAAGGTGACGGTAACCTATATACAGGATTTCTAATAGTTGATAATTATTCTTGATTTTATAACACTTTACTCCTGTAGGAATGTCATCTAGGTGGGGCTCTGTAATGAAGACAACAAAAGTAGTTGATTAAAAGATTAGGGTCCTATAGTCATGATATCTAGATGGGCAATACACTAAAAATAATAGAAGCAATAGACTTATTGATTATTTAAAGTCCTATAGGCATAGTTTCTAGGTTGACCAAGCAAAACATGCGTTATTGTATCCTATAGGCATGCTGTCTAAGTGTGCACAGTAGTAGACCTGGAAATAAGTATAGCTAATACTCAAACATGCTTTAGATAATTGAGTGAAGTGTGTGCGATTTCCTATAAGTATGCTTTCTATGAGTGTGTAAAAATAGAGCATGTCAAACAAAAATAGCAAACAAAGCATGTAGACCCTATAGGCATGTTTTCTATCCTTTTACGCAAGTATTAGAATACCCTGGCCCCCTTTCTATTAATTCCCAATCATTCATTATACAAATTATTACAGCCCAAATGGAATAAATACATGCCTAATTATAAATTTAAAACAACCCAGTGATGTATCTGGGCCTTCAAATGGCTTTAAAATTCAGGCAGACCCATATCCCAGGCGCAGATAATGTGCTCAAAACCACAGTACCAAGAACCAGATTCAGCAATCCAGGCCCAACAACAAAATAATTCTCTTGCCCATCCATTACCAATTATAGATAATTAAAGCGCAAATGGCAACTCGTGCAAACTCCAAATCATTTAAGATAACTCAAATTCTAAGGTGGATCATATGCTCATTTGAACCCTAATACACACAACTAACAAAAGAATGAATTTTAAACGTCCCAGGATAGGTCACACACTTCAACATCACATAAGCACACATAATATGTAGAGAGTATGATATATAGATTGGACATATACAAGGCTTTTTAGATTAGCAAACAAGTTCCTGGTAACAGGTTTCTTGGGATACACATGATTTGATTGCCGAAATCTAGCATACAAGAATCTACAAAACAAAGGAGTTAAGCATGAGAGTTCAAAGCAAGCAGGGTCATGAATTAGTCTCCAGAAGGTTAACAAATAGCAATGACATACTCGAGAGACAAGCACCGATAATGAACTTCACAAGAAAATATTAACTGGAAAAGCATAACTAAGATTTGTAAGTCAGTTTGTGACAAGAAGAAAGTATTTATAAGAAAACCTATAAAGAAATTAAAGGTCAACAATATTGAAAACCCTTTACAACTGCTAATTAGCAGGCATGCATCTAATTTTGGGAATGCAAGTCTATAACAAGTTCCATTATACATACCAAGGATAACACTGGGCATGAAACTAAGGAAACTAGCACTAGCGAGCATGACCTATAGAACAGTGTAGTGGCAACCAAAATGGTAGTAAGACATGCAACTATAGTACAATGTTGAGGTTTGCAAGTAGCATAGAAATATGCATTCTGAAAGGTTCAGGATTCACATAGGCATGATCATTTTTAAGAAAGTGAGCAGGTAGAATGTTGTATATATGAGTGACTTAGCATGAAGAGGGAAGAATAATTTGGTACAATTTCTGAGCAAATACGAATTACTAGCAAGTTTTAAAACAAGAATCCAAAACAAAGTATGAAGATACACTCACACCAGGCATTGATCAGGTTTAACATTCGAATCGGGCAAACATACAAAGAGCAAGAATAACCTTAGTTAACTACTCATGATTCTAAGATTAGAACCTAAATAGAATTGGGGCACTAAAACTGCAGAAAGACATTAAGGCGAACATGATTGAAAATAAAATTAGCACAGTAGAAGGATCACAGAAGTTCAAGTAACATTTAAGAGGGCCAGAACTTTACTGCACCTAGAAAAGAACAAGCTACACATCTAGAAGCTTTGGACTTAGGTAATATCAGAACACACAAAATTGCATAAGAAACATCATCGAGACTGACAATTAGTAGAATATGTGATAATCATACACTATTAGGAATTCATAAATAGTAGGAAAACTGAGTCAAACAATAGTGGCACACTCAATTCATATAGGCACCATTATACATGAGGGAAGTAAGTGGAATTGTAAAGGTAGAGAACACTAACCAGTTGCAAAGTTAAACGAGCAAAAGAGTGAGGAACTTAGAATATCAGTAGTGATTCAGTAGCAGCAATTGAAGGAAGACAGTGGAACCCCAAATCCCCAGTGCTTCAGAGTTCACAAGAGCCTCGAGAAGGGCTCCGAGCAGTGCTTGCACCGGAGGAGGTCGTTTAATGATATTGTGGCCTTGGCTTTCAGCCGACCAAGAATTCAACAGTTTCAGAAAATATTCGAGTGTAACAGAGTAAGTGAATGAGTGAAGGAGGAGAACAGTGAGAGTAATAGAAATAATGAGGTCCGTCCAAAGGGGAAATTGGGGAGGGGTTATATAGTCGTAGAAATTGAACAAAAGACATGGAAAATAATCAATCAAGTACAAATAAGGAAAGAAAAAATTGCATGCAATCAATAATAGAACCAAAGAAGAATCGGAATCCAAACCATAGTTGGAATCGAACTCAGGGAAAATCGTTCAGAAGCCCTAATCACGGTGGAATCAACGGAGATATACCATATACAAGAGAGATTTTTATCTTCTCCAGTGTATAGAGCCACAATCGCACCCAGAACCATAGAATCAAAGCCGGATTTGTAAGAATCGAACTTGCCATAAGTGCAATGGTAACGAAAGTTACCGTAAATGAGTGGTAGTAGTAGGAAAGGTAAGTATAACCTGCATATGAACGCGTATAAGGAAAGAATACGAAAGGATATCCATGGTCGGCTAGGGTTTAGCGTGAGAGTGTAGAGATGAAAAAACGCAAAGGCGGTTGGGTGGGGGGAAATGGCCTCTAGGGTTTGGGGTGAAGGATATAAGAAGAGTGAGGATTTTATTGGGGGGCATTGATCATTTGAGATCAACAGCCAAGATTAAAAGAAGGTAAGACGGGTCTAAAAACGGGTCCAGACCAGTTTAAATGTTTGAGTTGTTTGATTTGGGCTTCTGAAGGGTGAAATGGATGGGCTAGGTGCCCTGGGCTTGTTTGTCCTGGGCTTGTTTTGGTCTGAATATTAGTCTTGTATTAGGCTGAATTTAAATACACAAAATTCAAAAAACATAAATTATAAATAATGACTAATAAATAAATAAAAATATTATTCGTGCAGTAAAATATTTGGAAATAACATCTTAACATTATAAAGATATGAGAAATGCTATTTTAGTATGAATAATATAATAAATACAATTATGTATAGAATATAGATTATTATTGTAAAATTGTGCAAAATAGCTTTTGACCACAAATATAATTATATAAAGTAAGGTAAAATATCATGGGACATATATGTGGATGTAAATAATAAATTTGGACGATTAAGGCATCACAAAATAATTTAAAAGGGGTAATTAATACATATTCAGGTGATTAAAATGAAAAACAAATCAATTTTAAAGCTTTAAAAATTAAAAAGAATTATAGAAAACATTTGTATAACTTTTGTAAATTAAGTAATGATGAAAAATGATATTTTGAAGGTATATATACTATTTTAAAAATATGAGGGCAAAATTGGGTATCAACAACTGCCCCTCTTTATCCGAAAATGATGAAAGAGTTGTCGGGTAAAGAAAATGATGACCAATTTTGTCCGAAGTGAGTGAGGAGTGATGTATTTGAAAAAATAGGGGCCGGACCCTGGTTCTTGAGTTGCCAACATATCCCTAGTATTACGGGAATCAGGCAGTGTGTAGTTTAGGATCCAACGACGAGCGAAACTGATGGCGATGTTATAAGAGTGTTTGTTTGTTTCAAAAGGATCTTTTGGGTAGGGTAGTGTCGTAAGTGACAAATAATTTTAGGTGGGGTCATGAATGCAAATTGGACGTTACAGATGTATGAGGCAGATATTTGAACGGTTAAAAGGTAATCAACTGCTGATCATGAGTTACGTGTAAAGGATGTGAACGTTGTGAACAGAAACTGGAGTGAGAATTGCTGCTGTTTGTAGAACTGTTACCTCCCGAGTTACCTGAAAAACTTAAAACACGATGCGCGCGAATATATGGGGTTATTACGTAATCTAAACATAATGAAGATTCCCTTCGGACCAAGAGAGTTTTCCTTGGACTATGAGGATGATGTCCTTAGACTATGATGTCCTGGGCCATGAAGTATATGATCATGGATTTGCCGGACATGGAATGGTGTCCTTGAGCCATGAGGATGGTGCCTCCGTACTATGATGCCTTTGAATAATGATATGCAATTTCGAGAGATCCTCAGGCCATGGCATGATGTCTACGGTCTATGATGATGATGCCCTTAGACTATGACGCCCTCGGACAGTATGGCGATGTTTCAGCCCATGAGATGCAAAGATGCGGCGATATCGATTTTTTGGTAGAGGAAACAGATAATGCTTAGTCATATGTGAAAACGAGATGAGACAAGGTTTAGTCTTGTATGAGATGGGGGAAGTGCTTAGCTCGATGCAAAGAGCGGAGACAATGTCTAGTCTCATGCAAGGAAAGGAAATTCCTAGCCTTATGTAACAATTGAGGCCATGCTTAGCCTCGTGCAAGGAATGGAGACAGTGATTAGTCTCATGCAAGGAAAGGCAGTGCTTAGCCTTATGCAATGATGGACGCAATGCTTAGCCTCGTGCAAGGAATGGAGACAATGCTTAGCCTCATGCAAGGAAAGGAGATAGTGCTTAGTCTCTGGAAAGGAAAGGCAATGCTTAGCCTTATGCAATAATAGAGGCAATGATTAGCCTCATGCAAGAAATGGAGACAGTGCTTAGTCTCTGGCAAGGAAAGGCAATGCTTAGCCTCATGCAATAATGGAGGCAATGCTTAGCCTCATGCAAGAAATGGAGGCAATTCTTAGCCTCATGCAAAAAATGGAGACAATGTTTAGTCTCATGCAAGGAAAGGCAATGCTTAGCCTTATGCAATACTGGACGCAATGCTTAGCCTCATGCAAGAAATGGATACAGTGTTTAGTCTCACGCAAAGAAAGCCAATGCTTAGCCATATGCAATATGGAGACGGTGCTTAGTCTCATGCAAAGAATAGAGATAGTGCTTAGTCTCATGCAAAGAATGGAGACAATACTTAGTCTCATGCAAGGAAAGGCAGCGTTTAGCCCTATGCAAGGAGTAGTTACAATGTTTAGTATCATGCAAAAGAAGGTAGTGCTTAGCCTTATGTAATGATTAGGGCAGTGCTTACCCCTATGCAAGAAAAGCAATGACTGAATGCGAGAGAATAAAGCATTTCTTAGCTTGATGTGTCTGCATTTGGCGACCTTTATCATTGTGAAGATAGTGATCTTGTTGTGTGTATGTATTTGCGGACGTTCCTGTTATGTTCATTGTGCCTGCATCCAAAGAAATATTGTGAGTTTTACGGGGGAAAGGTTGGTTCGTGCTCTCGATTTCATGCTTCGCCTTTGTTTTTGTCTGAAGTCCCTGCTTGAGTTACCCCGAGTAACGTCTGGCTGCTATAGAAACATAAATTTTGAAAAACATCCGTTTGATAAATTATTTATGAAAATGTAGTTGTTTGAAATATATGATAATGCACTAGAGCAAATAATTTGTTGAATTGATGATTGTGACACGCTTTTGAGACATTGCAACCTCCTTGATTCGGAATTTTGAGGATCCTCCTCAAAATTCTGCCCCAGTTTAAGTGCATACTTCCCGCGATACATTCCTTGGCAAATTCAAACATGATGGGGACAGGCAAACTCGAGATCCTGCCCCAGTTTCTAACCATATGGGGCATGAATATTTTATTATGATGTGACCGAACCCACATGGCTGCCTACGTATCCCCTCTTAAATAGGAATCAGGTCAAGCGTAGTTCAGTTACATCAAATAGAAAGTGCGAACATAAACTTAAACATAGTATCTCTTGACTGTGTCCGAATTGATAGGTTTTGGCTAAATCTCTTCATCCATTTCTGCAAGTATAAGTGCTCCTCCTGTTAATACTCGGTTAACCATGTAAGGGCCTTGCCAGTTGGGTGAGAATTTCCACTTTGCTTCATCCTGATGTGGGAAGATCCGTTTCAACACCAATTGCCCTGGTGTGAATTGCCTTGACCTGACCTTTTTATTGAAAGCCCTTGCCATTCTATTATGGTAGAGTTGACCGTGACATACTGCATTCATTCCTTTTTCGTCAATGAGAGCTAGTTGTTCATACCGGCTCCGTATCCATTCTGCGTCGCTGAGCTCGGCTTCCTTGTATAATTCTTAAGGAATGGATTTCTACTTCGGCGGGTTTAACGGCTTCAGTATCGTAAACCAATAGATAGGGGGTTGCCCCAGTGGATGTACGAACTGTGGTGCGATACCCGAGCAAAGCAAATGGTAGCTTCTCGTGCCATTGTTTGTAATTGTCTCCCATTTTCCTCAATATCTTCTTGATGTTCTTGTTGGAGGCTTCTACAGCTCCATTCATTTGCAGCCTGTATGTTATAGAGTTCCGATGCTTGATCTTGAATGTTTCACACATGGCTTTCATCAAGTCACTGTTGATATTGGAGGCATTGTCAGTAATGATTGACTCAGGTAATCCAAATCGACAAACGATGCGGCCCGGACAAAATTTGCTACCACCTTCTTAGTTACAGCCTTATAGGATGCAGCTTCAACCTATTTTGTGAAGTAGTCTATAGCCACCAGTATGAACTTATGTTCTCTTGAAGCAGCGGGTTCGATTGGTCCGATGATATCCATACCCCAAGCAGAGAAGGGCCAGGACGAACTTGTTACATTGCGTTCGTTGGGCGGCACTCGTATCATATCAGCATGTATCTGGCATTGGTGACACTTTTGAACATATTTGATGCAGTCTGTTTCCATAGGCATCCAGAAATATCCTGCTCTTAGTATCTTCTTGGCCAGAACGAAACCATTCATGTTGGGTCCACAAGTTCCGGCATGTATTTGCTCGAGCAATGTAGACGTCTCCTTAGCATCAACGCATTGCAACAATCCCAAATCAGGTGTCCTTCTATACAGAATTCCTCCGCTTCGGAAGAAATGGTTGGCCAATCTTCGAAGCGTGTGCTTCTGAGTATGTGTAGTGTGCTCAGGATATTCTCCCTTTTCTAAGTATTCTATAATGTCGTGGAACCACAGATTTCCGTCAATTTCTTCCTCAATATGAGCACAATAAGCTGGCTTCTTATGAATTACTATTGGGATATGATCAATGAAACTCTTGTCTGGGTGTTGTATCATGCAGGATAAAGTGGCTAATGCATTTGCAAACTCATTCTGAATCCTTGGAACATGCTTGAACTCTATCTTTGTGAATCTATTGATTAGCTCTTGTACACAGCAGAAGTATGGCAATATGTTAGTATTCTTCGTAGTCCATTCTCCTATAACCTGGTGCACCAATAGATCTGAATCTTCGATTACCAGCAACTCCTAAACGTTCATATCAATGGCTAACATGAGTCACAGGATGCAGGCCTCATATTCTGCCATATTATTGGTGCACGAAAACCTGAGCTTTGCGGATACCGGATAGTGCTGACCGATTTCTAATTCAAAGACAACACTGATACCAACCTCTTTGACGTTTGATGCTCTATCGAAGAACATCCTCCAACCATCGTATGCCTCGGTAATATCTTCTCATACAAACGATACCTCATCGTCAGGAAAATGCATTTTCAATGCTTCGTATTCTTTGTCTATGGGATTTTCTGCCAAGTGATCTGTCAATGATTTCCCTTTGACTGCCTTCTGAGTTACATAGATGATGTCGAACTCACTCAGTAACATCTTCCACTTTGCTAACTTACCCGTAGGCATAGGTTTCTGAAAGATGTATTTCAGCGAATCCATCCTTGATATGAGATATGTAGTGTATACACAGAAATAATTCTCAACTTCTGGGCTATCTATGTCAGAGCACAACAGGTGCGTTCTAATAAGGAATACCGAGCTTTATAAGGCGTGAACCTTTTTGCTTAGATAATATATCGCCTGCTCCTTCCTTCCAGTTTCATCATGTTGTTCTAGAACACAACCAAAAGCCCTATCCATCACAGACAGATAAAGCAGCAGGGGTCTTCCTGGTTCTGGTGGGATCAACACGGGCGGTTTGGATAAATACTATTTGATTTTGTCGAAGGCTTTCTGGCATTCTTCATTCTAGCTTGTTGCAGCATCTTTCCTCAGCATTTTGAAGATTGGCTCACATATCACCGTTGATTGTGCTATAAAACGGCAGATATAATTGAGGCGCCCTAGAAAACTCATCACATCTTTCTTATTCTTTGGCGGTGGCAAGTCCTAGTTAGCTTTTGATTTTTGACGGGTCTAACTCGATACCTCGGCGACTGACGATGAAGCCTAAAACTTTCCAGCAGGGACTCCGAAGGCACATTATGCAGGGTTCAACTTCAAGTTGTATTTTCAAAGCCGATCGAAAAATTTCTTCAGGTCTGCTATGTGATCTGAACTCCTTTTAGATTTGATGATAACATCATCCATGTACACTTATATTTCCTTGTGTATCATGTCGTGGAAGATAGTCATCATGTCCCTCATGTAGGTGGCCCCAGCATTCTTCAAACCAAACGACATCATTTTACAGCAATATATTCCCCATGGTGTGATAAAGGCGGTTTTTTTGGCATCCTCTTCATCCATCCAAATCTGGTAGTATCCTGCAAAACAATCCACAAAGTATTGGAGTTCATGCTTGGCACAATTGTCAATTAGTATGTGTATGTTGGGCAACGAAAAATCATCCTTAGGACTTGCTCTGTTCAGATCTCGGTAATCGACACATACCCTAACCTTTCTATCTTTCTTTGGAACTGGCATAATGTTGGCTAACCAGGTCGGGTATTCGACCAATCGGAGAGCCCTGGCTTTGATTTTCTTGGTGACCTCCTCTTTTATCTTTAAACTCATATTTGGCTTGAACTTTCTGAGCTTCTGCTTTACCGGTGGATACATGGGATTGGTGGGTAGCTTGTGGGCTACTATGGATGTGCTCAAACTAGTCATATCATCGTAGGACCATGCAAAGATATCCTCATACTCCTTTAGGAACCTGATATACCCTTCTTTCTCTGACGGTGATAGATGAATGCTTATAAGAGTTTCCTTGTCTGTTTCAGAATCCCCTAAGTTAACGGCCTCAGTTTCTTCCAAATTAGACTTTGATTTGTTTTAAGAATTCTCTACTTCTTTGATGATTTCCTCAGGTATTATATCATCTTCCAGATCTTCCGAATCAATGCCCTTATGTTGTGTTGTATCATTACATGTCATAATTGTAGGTTCATCGAGATATGTAATAATTATGCTGAAAAGAATGTAGAAAGATAATAATAAATATGAAAAACAGTAAAACTTTAAAGTGTCAACAAATACAACTCGATGGCTCGAGTAATTATTTCAAAACAAAAAATTGAAAATCTCGTAAATGCTCAAAACTATTTGAAAGTAATTCATGCTAATTTGCCATGCTACCCAAGAACTCGGCGAGCCCGGGACGGTGCATCGGTCCAGTTTTTGAGAATAGCTCCCTCTTCCATTGTCTGAATGGTAAGGTCTTCCTCCTCCTTCTCCTCAATGATTGCACTGCAGTCCATGTATTCTTTATCTAGAAACAATTTCCTCATGCCGACTAAAACCTCATCTTCCTCAGATATCCACATCATGCCAGCCTGATGGAATGTCTGGTGCAGTGGTGGTACGGGTTATTCCAGTGGATAATAAGGGGCATGTCTTGGCGGTGTCCAATCCTGATATTCTTTCCATGTATATTCATATCCGAGTCCAAAGGTCGTGCCATGGTATTGTGGTTGTACGGATTTGGTGATCCCTTGAAGCTTTTTGCCAAGACCCTTGACTGGTTCATATCCCGACCACAGTAATATGCTTTCTATCTTCTTGCTCCACTACTGGTCCTTTTCAATTGCGTTCACCCACTCAATGCGGTGATATGTTTCTCCGCCCAACTTCCTCCTGTTTTCGATAACTGGAACAGTCTGATTTGTGTAGATGGGGTTTCTTCCATCTCCATGAATGATCACCTCCTGATGATTCCACTCAAATTTCATAGCCTGGTGCAGAGTTGAAGCCACTGACCCGACTGCATGTATCCATGGCCGTCCCAATAATAGATTGTAAGTAGAAGATATATCTAGCACTTAGAACTCAACATTAAACCAAGTTGGACCCATCTGTAGATCGAGGTTGATCTCTCCGATAGTGGCTCTCTGAGATCCATTGAATGCCTTCACATTCATGCTTCCCATTCGTATCTTGTGCAGGCCTTTACCCAATCTCTTTAGAGTGGTCAGTGGGCATATGTTCAGACTCGAACCTTCATATATCAAGACCCTGGCGATGAACTTATCCTCAAATTGCACTATGATATGCAACGCCCTGTTGTGACTCAGTCCTTCTGGTGGTAACTCATCTTCGTGAAAAGTGATTTTGTGGCTCATCAATACCTGTATGACCATGTTAGCCATCTCTCCACTAGTGATGCCGGCGGGTACATAAGCTTCAATTAACACCTTCATCAAAGCATTCTTGTGCGCGTCTGAGTTTTGCAACAGTGATAAGATGGATATCTGAGCAGGAGTCTTGTTGAGGTGGTCAACTACAAAGTACTCCCTTGCTTGTATCTTCCTCCAGAGATCGTCAGTGCCAGTCTCAACAATAGGCAGTTTAGGTGCAGCTTCCTTGGTTGTTCCTCCTAGATTCTCATGTGTGTAAACTCTACATGTCCTAGTCATACCTTGCGCGGCACCTGTTTCTTCCATTTTGGCTTTTCCCTTTCTCCTTGCTTCCGCAACGTAATCCCACGGGATGTCATCAGACTCGTAAGATGGTATGGGAGCTACCATTAAAGTGAAGGGCGTAGCTATCTCAACTTCAAATAGCACCTGGGTTTGTACCACAACTGGTGTGAGGGTGACTGGAGATATTTTAGAAGCGTCTCCCTCTCGAATGAGTCCAATGGACTGTTTCTAATCCCACTCATCATCAGTTTCTATCACGTTCACTCCCTCACCTCTGTGATCTGGGAGAGGGTTGTTGCGAACATTTGGTGTAGCTTCTTTTTCTTGTATAAACTTAGTGTCGATCAATGTCTCAATCTTGTCTTTCAACGTGCGACACTCCTCAATGGTATGACCCTTCATGCCTAAATGATAAGCATATGTTTTTTTGGGGTTGATCCATTGGGAGGGATTTTCCACAACAACATCAGCAATAGGGGTGACGTAACCAGCGGCCTTCAGTCTCTCATATAGTTAGGCTATGGGTTCAGCAATTGGGGTGTATTGTTTACGTGGTCTGCGGTCAAAATTTGGATGTGGCTTTGGGTAGTTTTGGCGGACGGGTGGAGGTGAATAGTAATATGCAGGTTAAGTGTTGTAGGTATGGTAAGTGGTGGCAGGGTATTGGTATTTTAGTGGTGAGGGATGCTATGTGGGTGGAGGTGTTTGGTATGTGAGGGGAGACTAAGGGCCCTGGGCTACCATCATAGCACCCATTTCTTTCCTCTTTGAGATACCTCCTGATTTCAAGGCTTTATTCGTGGCTTGCAGCGCCTCTAAATTAGTTACCATCCCGCTCTTGATTCCTTCTTCTATTCTTTTTCCTAACTTGATGATGTCGGAGAACTTGTGATTTTCGATGACCATAAACCTTTCGTAATACTGCGGATCTTGAGCCTTAACAAAGAACTTGTTTATTTGTTCTTCTTCAAGTGTTGGCCTTACCTTTGCGGCCTCTGATCTCCAATGAGTAGCATACTCACGGAAGGTTTTTGTCGGCTTCTTCTTGAGGTTCTAAATGTAGAAAACGTCCGGGGTATTTTCCCTGTTGAACCTGAAACCCATCCATGAAATCTGATGCCATATTCACCCAATTAACCCAATTCTTTGGGTTTTGACTGATATACCAAGACAAAGTGTCTCCTGTAAGGCTTCGCATTAATAGTTTCATGCGAATTTGTTCATTCTTACCTACTCCTACAAGTTTGTCACAGTATGTTCTCATATGCACATTTGGATCACTAGTACCATCGAGCATTTCGATCTTGGGAGGTTTGTAACCCTCCAGCAGTTCCACATCTGGCTGAATACACAGGTCCTCATAGTTTAGACCTTCAACGCCTTTCCCACCTTCAACACTCTAGACTCTTTCTGTGAGCTTCTTGAGTTCCTCTGATATGTTTCTAATGAGCAGGTCCATCTCAGTTGGTCCGGGTATGTATAGGTTTTGCTGTAGGGTATGGGGTAAGGTTTTCAAATATATATAGGATTGCTTTGATAAGTTCCTGGAACTTAGGTATACCGGTGGTCGTTGGTCGAGTTTTGGGGATCGGGAGTAGGTTGTGGTGCATTTTAGGGAGTGTGATAAGTGGTGGTTTGTGGGTATTGAGTTGGATGATGGTGGTGTTGTTGAGGGGTTGGTACTGGAGGCGGGTTAAGGTTCTGGGGAGGTGCGGGATTATGGTACTGGTGTTGTGCGGGAGGATTTAGAACTATGGGTGGTGGATTCTGATTTTGTGCGTTTTGTGGTTGTGTTTGGTTCTGGGTAATCGGGTTTTGCTGGTTGATGTCGGGAACATTGAGAGTAAGAGAGAGGTTTTCCAGATTTCGGACCTGCTCAAGTTGGCCCTGTAGTTTTAGGATTTTCTGCTCCAAACGTAAGACCAACTCATTCTGCCCCGGAGTACTTTTGCCATCTGAAGTTTCAACATTTTCTGCCACAACAACATTGTCTTTTCTAATACCGCCTAAATCATCCATTTTCTCCTTGCCCTTGCTTTTACTTTTCAGGTCGCTAGGTGGAGGAGGAGGTGGAGGTAGAGCACCTTTGGATTTGGTGTGGTATGCTGATGATGCCAGTATGCACGAACCAACCTTTGGGAACGGGATTAATCAAAAAGAAAGAAAAAGCAAAAGGTAACCAAGTTAGTAAGGTGAAATGAAAGAGTGTTTGCAATATTTAAACATGTCTCACAAAGTCATGCAATAATTTGCGTCCTAATTTGGGGGCCTCATTATGCCTGAGGTAAGCTTAAACGACACATAGACTTGGAGAAAATTGGTGCCAACATTTGCTTCATTTCATTAATGCGAAAATGAGTCAAAACAAACTTTTACTAAATCAACGATAATATAATAAAGTTACTAATGGCATTTAGCCTTATTACATCGAAATCTATTCTAAGCTAGAAAGCAGTAAAGAACATCATCTCCTAATCTACTGGGTCTCTGAAGGACCTTCTCCATGCTTTGCTCTTTTGACCCCATCAATTAGATTTCCCAGATAGCGAATATCCAACAGTAAGTAAGCCTTCGCCAGATTTCCTCCTTCATCGTCGTCCATGCCTTGATAATCCGAGAGTCTCTTTCTCATCTTCCCTTCTAGTTCCATCAGTCCTTGTTCCAGGTATTGCAATCATTTTGTTGACTTAGTGGCAATCTCCTTCCATTCCCTTATTGCTTCCATGTTTACTTTGTGTTGCTCCAGATGTTTAGCTTCGGACTCGAACACCCTTTTGCATAGCCTCTTATACTTAACTCGTGCCTCCGCCATTTCATCTATAACCCTATCTTTCAGATTGACTCCTGACTTGATGTCCCCCACTGCGTCGTCTTCTAGCCATGACAGATAGTAGTATACATGACCGGTGTGATACCTGTATGGCTCAATAGTTTCTCCTTTCACAATGATCTTTTGGTTCCATATGTGTTGCGCTTCGAACTTGAACGGAATGATATCTCCCTTGAAATATGCCTTGTACTAGACTATATTGGAATGGAAACCCGAGGTATGACTTATTTTCTTCCAGCTTGTCTCAGTACCCTTATTGGAGAGTAAGGGGTAGATATCTCACAGCCCGATCAGTACCAAGTGAGTAGTCCCCTTCGATCTGATGATGAATTCACAACTAGAAAACCAAATACCCCAGCAAGCCACGTAACCACAATATACCATAGAGGAAGAAATAAAAAGGGGAACGGGGATAAAATACTCAAAATGACCGTCTGGGTCGTTACATCCTCCCCCTCTTAAAACAAATGTTCGTCCTCGAACGAGTATAGAGACATACATGAAGTGATGAAAAGATGAGGATAAGGACTATGCATATCATGCTTGGTCTCCCAAGTCGCCTCCTCAACTGGTTGACCCGTCCACTAAACCTTCACTAAAGTAATCCTCTTTGACCTCAACTCTCGGACCTGCCTATCCAAGATGGACACCGGCTCATCAAGATAATACAAATCCTTGTCCAGTTAGACTGAGCTGAAATTTAACACATGGGACGGATCACTGTGATACTTCTGGAGCATAGAAACATGGAATAATGGATGAACTGCAGCTAGAGTATGTGGCAATGCAAGCTTGTAGGCCACCTCACCAATACTCTCAAGAATCTCAAAAGGTATGATATACCTAGGGCCCAACTTCCCCTTCTTTCTGAACCTTATAACACTCTTCATGGGTGAAACCCCGAGCAAAACCCGCTCTCTAACCATGAATGCAACACCGTGAACCTACCGATCCGCATAACTCTTCTGTCTAGATTGGGTCGTACAAAGTTGATCGTGAATCAACTTAACCTTTTCCAAGGCATCCTGAACCAAGTCAGTACCCAATAGCCTCACCTCGCCAGGCTCAAACCAACCCACCGGAGACCGGCATCGCCTCCTATACAAGGCCTCATACGAAGCCATCTGAATACTCTATTAGTAGTTGTTGTTTTGGGCAAACTCTGCAAGCGGCAAAAACTGATCCCAAGAACCACTAAACTCCATAACATAGGCATGAAACATATCCTCCAATATCTAAATAGTGCGCTCAGACTGACAGTCCTCCTGAGGGTGGAAAGTTGTACTCAACTCAACCCGTGTACCTAACTCACTGTAACGACCCGGCCGGTCGTTTCGAGAGTTATAACCCTATTTTCCCCATTACTACTTTTTTGTGTTATTCAGCTATATTATATTATATCGGGTTAGTTGGTTCGAGTTCGGAAGGAACTCGGAGTGAAATGAGACACTTAGTCTCATAAATGAAAATTTTAAGTTAGAAAAGTGGACCGGATATGGACCTATATGTAAACGACCTTGGATTTAAATTTTGATGATTCCAATAGCTCTATATGGTGATTTTGGGCTTAGGAGCGTGTCCAGAATATTATTGGGAAGTCCGTAGAGGAATTAGGCTTGAAATGCCGAAAGTTTTATTTTTGAGAAGTTTGACCGGGGGTTGACTTTTTGATATCGGGGTCGGAATCTGATTCTGAAAATTGGAATACCTCTGTTATGTCATTTAGGACTTGTGTGCAAAATTTGAGGTCAATCAGATATGATTTGATAGGTTCCGGAGTTGTTTGTAGAAATTAGAAATTCCAACGTTCATTAGGCTTGAATTGGGGTGTAATTCATTATTTTTGCGTTGTTTGAGGTGATTTGAGGATTCGACTAAGTTCGTATGATGTTTTAGGACTTGTTGGTATATTTGGTTAAGGTCTCGAGAGCCTCGGGTGAGTTTCGGATGGTTATCGGAGCAAAAATTGAACTAGAACAGCTGCTGCAATTTCCTTCTGTTGGAAATTGCTTCTGCCCAGATCAAGCTCAGGGTCGAGGGCCACGATCGAAGCCCAGATCGAGCTCAGGGTCGAGGAGCCCAGAGTCGAGGGCCACGATCGAAGGCATAATCGAGGGCCACGATCGAGAATCAGGATCGAGGGCCACGATCGAGAACCAGGATCGAGGGGCAGGACTGAGGCCCAGGATCGAGGACCTCGATCGAAGGCCAAGATCGAGGCAGAACCGAGGATGTCTGGGCAGAATTATAAAAATAGGGACTTCGTCCCATTTGCCATTTTTGACAAATTGGAGCTTGGGGAGAGGAGATTTTTGATATATTTTTAAGGAAAACTTGAGGTAAGATCCTTTTGATCATTTCTACTCCATAATATTGAATTATCATCGAGTAATCCGACTAGATTACATGATTTTTAGGTGTAAATCACAGATTGAAACTTAGAAATTTGGAAATAAGATTTGTAGATTTGAGGATCGAGTTGAGGTCGGATTTTGGTAAAACTGGTATGGGTAGACTCGTGGTTGGATGGGCTTTCGGATTTTGTAACTTTTGTCGGGTTCTGAGACGTGGGCCCCACATGCGAATTTTGAGCCAATTTTGGGTTTTGGTCTAATTTTGAAGCTTTTCTTGTGGAATTCATTCCATTAGCATATATTGATGGTATTTTGATTGTGAATAGATTCGGAGAATTTGGAGGCTGAGTCCAGAGGCAAGATCATTGCGGATTAAAGATTTGACCGGTTTGAGGTAAGTAACGATTGTAAATCTAGTCCTGAGGGTATGAAACCCCGGATTTTGTATCATTCTACTATTTTTAGTGACGCACATGCTAGGTGACGGGCGTGTGGGCGTGCACTGTTGGGGATTTGTGACTTGGTCCGCCCCGTAGCAACTGTAAAGTTGCATACTTTGTTGAAACCATTGATACTTATATGATTTAGAAAGATTTTTTGTAAATTGGGTTGAATGTCATGTTTGGGCCTTGCGCCAATGCTGTTTAGACCCTTAGGGTTGTTTCTTACCATCCTCTCACTGTTTTCGATTGAAAATCTATACTCAGTCATGTTTATACTTGTTTACTGCATAACTCAGTTTTATGACTCTATTTTGATGCATATAAATATTTTGGGCCGAATGCCCTGTTTTACTGAAATGCCCGAGTGGCTTGATTTGTGAGGATGAGTGTGGATCGGGGTTGCCCGCCTGCAGCATACTTGTGACTGAGTGAGGTCGAGGGCCTGATTGGTGAGGATGAGTGTGGATCAGGGTTGCCCGCCTGCAGCATATTTTATTATTATCGCACGTGAGTTGTCCGTGCAGATTTTAGCGCTTGGGCTGAAGGAGCCCCTCCGGAGTCTCTACACACCCCCAGTGAGCGCAGGTACCTACTGAGTGCGAGTGACGAGTGCTGAGTGACTGGGAGGCAAGAGTGATTGTGAGGTATGCCCGAGTGGCAAGAGTGATTGTGAGGTATGCCCGAGTGGCAAGAGTGATTGTGAGGTATGCCCGAGTGGCAAGAGTGATTGTGAGGTATGCCCGAGTGGCACGAGTGACTGTGAGGATTGCCCGAGGGGCTGTTTATGATTTCATCATTTTTGCTCACCTTTGCATTGAGCCTTTGTTTGAAAAACTATTGGAAAAATGTCTTTAAAATGATTTTTACTTGAACTGGGTTTAAACGAGATGTTTGATTCAAATCCTGATTTTTTTTTAAAGCATGTGGTATTTTACTGAGATTTCCTGATATGAACGTTATATGCTTCATTGCTCGTCACTACTGCTCAGTCTTTATTTATTTTTGTTACTTACTGAGTTGGTGTACTCATGTTACTCCCTGCACCTTGTGTGCAGATCCAGGTGTAGCTGGACACGGTAGCGGTTACTGAGTGTTCTGGTTGCAGATTTTCTTGGAGATAGCAAGGTAGCTGTTTGGCGATCGCAGCCCCTGCTCTTCTCCCTCTTATCTTCCTCTAGTAGTATTTAGCTATTTTCCGAGCTGAGTTAGCCTTGATATTGTTAGATAGATTGTAGTATAGGCTCATGACTAGTGACACCCCGATGTCGGGCTTTTCTTTTCCGCACTTCTGTTTGTCTTTGATTTGAACTCTTTAAATAGAGGTTTTATGTTAAATAACCTTGAAATTATCTTTGAAATAAAAATATCATTTTGTTTTGGAAATGAGTCGGCTTGCCTAGTTCCACGATAGGCGCTATCACGACAGGGGTTAGTTTTGGGTCGTGATACTCACATTGTATGGCCTTCTAGAATCGTGATGTGAAATGCGTACCCCGGTCAGAGATGATAGATACCGGCACGCCATGAAGTCGGACAATGTCGTGAATATAGACCAAAGCTAGCTGCTCTGAAGAATAAGTAGTCACCACTGGAATGAAATGAGCCGACTTGGTCAACCTATCCACAGTCACCCATATTGCATCAAACTTCTTCTGGGTCTGTGGGAGTCCAGCAATGAAATCCATGGTAACTCGTTCCCATTTCCACTCAGGGATCTCAAGCCTCTGAAGCAACTCACCTGGCCGTTGATGCTCATACTTCATTTGCTTATAATTTAGACACTGAGCCACATACTCCACTATGTCTTTCTTCATCCTCTTCCACCAATAGTGATGTTTCAAGTCCTGATACATCTTAGCGGCACCTTGATAAATGGAGTACCGCGAACTGTGGGCCTCCTGAATAATCAACTCACACAAGCCATCCACATTGGGCACACATAGCCGGCCCTGCATTCGTAACACACCTCCATCCCCGATAGTAACCTCTTTAGCATCGTTGTGCTAAACCGTGTCCTTGAGTTAAGCAAATGGAGGTCGTCATACTGACGCTCTATGATGCGTTCATATAGAGAAGACCAAGAAACCGTGCAAGCTAGAACTCGACTCGACTCCGAAACATCCAATCTAACAAACTGATTAGCTAAGGCCTAAACATCCAACGCTAATGGCCTCTCTACTTCTGGTAGATATGCTAAACTACCCAAGCTCTCCGCCTTTCGACTCATGGCATCGGCCACCACATTGGCCTTCCCGGGTATGATATATAATGGTGAAATCATAGTCCGTAAGCAACTCTAACCATCTCTGCTGCCGCAAGTTAAGATCCTTCTATTTTAACAGATGATGTAGACCCTGGTGGTCGGTATAGACCTTACAAGGGACACCGTATAAATACCGTCGCCAAATCTTCAAGGCATGAACAATAGCTGCTAATTCCAGGTCGTGGACATGATAATTCTTCTCATGTACCTTCAGCTGTCTAGACGTATAGGAAATCACCCTACCACCTTGCATCAACACCCCCAGACATACCATAGTACACAGTGTAATACCCTGAACCTGTAGGCAACACCAACACTGAGACTGTAGTCAAAGCAGGCTTGAGATTTTGAAAACTCTCCTCACACTCCTCGGTCCATCTAAACGGAGCACCCTTCTGGGTTAATCCGGTCATAGGTGCAGCAATAGATGAGAAACCCTCTACAAAACGATGGTAATACCCTACCAAACCAAGGAAACTCTGGATCTCAGTGGCTAAAGACGGTCTGGGCCAACTCTGCACTGCTTTAATCTTCTTCGGATCTACCTTGATCCCCTCACTTGACACCACATGACCCAAAAATGCCACTGAATCTAGCTTGAATTCACACTTTGAAAATTTTGCATACAACTTCTTTTCTCTCAAGGTCTGAAACACAATCCTCAAAAGTTGCTCATGATCCTCCCGGATCCGGGAGTACACCAAGACGTAATCAATAAACACAATGATGAATGAATCAAGATAGGGCTGGAATACACTGTTCATTAAGTGCATGAATGTTGCTGGGGTGTTGGTCAGCCCAAATGACATCACAAGGAACTTGTAAATACCATACTGAGTCCTAAAGGTAGCCTTTGGAATATCTGTATCCCGAATCTTCAACTGATGATAACCTGACTGCAAATCAATCTTCGAGACTACTCTGGCACCATGTTGTTGATCAAATAGGTCATCAATTCATGGCAATAGATACTTGTTCTTCACTGTAACCTTGTTCAACTACTGGTAATCAATACACATGTGCATAGAACTATCATTCTTCTTTACAAACAAGACCGAAGCACCCCCAAGGTGACATACTAGGCCGGATGAAACCCTTATCAAGTAACTCTTGCAGGTGCTCTTTTAACTCATTCAACTCTGCTCGGGCCATACGATATGGTGGAATAGAAATAGACTAAGTGCCCAAAAATAAGTCAATACCAAAATCGATATCCCTATCGGGCTGCATGCCCAGAATAACTACCAAAAATACATCCAGATAGTCGCTCACTACCGAAACTGACGCAACGGTAGGAGTATCAACATTGACATCTCTCACAAAAGCTAGGTATGCATCACACACCTTACCAACCATATGTTGTGCCTTAAGGAAAGACACCACCCTGCTAGGAACATAATCCAAAGTACCCATCCACTCCAATTATAGCAAATCTGGAATACCCAATATCACTGTCTTGGTGTGACAATCAAGAATAGCATGAGAGAGTGACAACCAGTCCATGCCCAAAATAACATGCAAATCTACCATGTTGAGCAACAATAGATCAACTCTGGTCTCAAAACCACCAAGAACAACTAAAAACGACCGATACACACGGTCAACAACAATGAAATCTCCTACAGGTGTGGACACATAGATAGGAGAACTCAAAGAATCACGTGATACACCCAAATATGGAGCAAAGTAAGATGATACATATGAATAAGTGGAGCCTGGATCAAATAAGACTGATGTATCTCTATGACAAATCGGAACAATACTTATGGTGACTGCGCCTGATGCAACCGCATCCGTCCTACGTGGAAAAGTATAACATCTGGCATGGCCTCCTCCTCTAGGGAGACCCCTACCCACCTGACCTCCACCCCTAGCTGGTTGTGCATGTGGAGTGGCAACTGGTGCGTAACCACGGCCTAAGAAGTCTGGGGACCCTGTGGAATACGTCTAGCCTAAGTAGTCTGTGGAGGTGCACCCCTCCTGAGTCTGGGTCAGTCCCTCACCATATGACGAGTATCACCATACTCAAAACAAGCTCTCGGAAGATGTGGCTGCTGAAACTGGATCGGGCCTAGTTGGTTGGACTGACCGCTGAAAGCACCCCGTGTAGGAGGTGCACTAGACAATGGCGGTGCCTATGGGCAACCTGAAACCTAGGAGTAGCTCGAATACCACTGGAAGTTGAAAGTGCTGAATAAACTGGATGACTTATATAGCCTCTACCATGATGGGCTGCATCTGGGGTACGAGAACCACTATATGTGCCAAAATCTCGAGGCCTCTTGGCTTCCCTGTCCTCTCTCTCGGTCCCGCATACCCTCCAATCTCTATGCAATCTCTACCACCTGCTGGTATGGGGTAACAGTCTCTAACTTTTGAGCCATGCTGAATCTAATACCATAGTTGACCCCCTCAATCAATCTACGGACTCACAGACTAGTGCATGTCTGGACAACTCACTGAACCAAACAGCATACTCCGACACGGTCATAGCACCCTAGCGCAACAGCTCAAACTTCGCACGCCATGCATCTTGAAGGCTCTGGGGTACAAACTCTCTCAGGAACATCTTTGAAAGCTGAGCCCATGTGAGTGAAACTTCCTCGGTCGGGCTACCTAACTCGTACGCTCGCCACCACTGATATGTTACTCCTATTAGCTAGAACATAGTAAAAGCAACCCCACTCGTATCCACAATACCTATAGTGCGGAGGATACGGTGGCACTCATCAAGAAAACCATGTATATCTTTTGAAGCTAAGTCGTTGAAAGTAAGAGAGTGGTACTTCATGTACCTCTCAAGCCTGAACTCCTCTTCCTCAAATGTTGCTACCCTAACCTCGGGTTGAACTGGGATAACCGGGTGCACTAGTATAACCTTTTGGACCCGGTCAACCTAGACATGCTGCTATGAGGTACGGGTTGCGGGATTCTGTGCTCCTCCCCCAGTCTGAGATGTGGTTGGTGCAAGTGGAATCAACCTCGCCTGAGCTAGAGTACCAAACATGCTCAAGATGTGGGTGAGAGTTTCCTAAATTGCAGGGGTAGCAACAGGCGTCTCAGGTGCCTTCCCTCTAACTGCAGCTACTGGTGGCTCCTCTATTGCAGCTCGGGTAGGTGCTCTAGCTGCACCACGTGCCCATCTTTGGCCTCTTCCCCGGTCCCAGTCCCGGCCCTAACCTCTCACGGCTCTAGCAGGGGGCGTGGGTGTCTGGTCATCGGATCCAGCGGTGTGTGTCCTCACAAATATGAGAGAATATAAAGACAAAGTTTCAGAATTCGAAGTCAAAGAATTCGCAAGATAAGGAATCAAAGAAGTGAAGTTTTTCCTAACAGTTCCATAGCCTCTTGAAGATAGATACAGACATCTCTATACCGATCCGTGAGACTCTACTAAACCTGCTTGTGACTCATAACACCTATGAACCTAAGGCTCTGATACCAACTTGTCACGACCCCAATTTCCCTCTGTAGAATGTCGTGATGGCACCTAGTCTCTAAGACTATGTAAACCTAATATACAAGTAGAATTAAACTGAGAAATGATAAAATCTTCAAATTTAAACAACTATCAACTAAAGGATTCTGCACTCAACATAACAACCTCCCAAAATCCAATGATACCAAGTCACAAGCTTTACAAGAGTATACTGAGCATCCATATACAATAGTATATATAAAAAAGGAAAATGAAATAGAACTAGATAGAGGGTGACTTTGAGGCCTACGAACGCTGGCAAGTATACCTTAAAGTCTCCAATTCCAAGCTAGACTCATTGGTGCCTATGATGGTAAAAGGTACCTGGATCTACACAAAACGATGTGCAGAAGCGTAGCATAAGCACACCACAACAGTACCCAGTAACTGTCAAGGCTAATCTCGATAGAGTAGTGACGAGGTCAAGTCAAGACCGTACTAGAATAAATAAGAAAACTGAATAGGCATATGACGGTGTGATAATGAAAAACTAAGGAAATGATACAATGAATAAATATGACAAGAATAAAAACACTGAACTAAGGCAATTAAGACATCACGTAAGTAAGCACATAATAAGAATGCCACAGAAAACAAAGTAAAATAACCACAAGTGTTGTAAATGAAAGGTATCAACAAAAATCACTACTGAGCTACCACCCCATATTCTCATTTCACAAATCAAATCACAATCTTTCCTTATATCACCGCGGGAGCCTTGCATTTAGTTTTGAAAATCATTTTTTCGAAATAGCTACCCGCGTTTTAGCCTACCTTATCACACCGCGTGGCTTCAAGTAGTTCCCCTACTAGCAACACGTGTATCAAGCCCATCCTACCTCACCGCATGTGTTCCAACCCCAATCCTTATACCACCGCATGTTTATCAGTATCACAACTTTTTACACATCGTACCTCGATTGCCCAATATCATAACTTTCCAAAGAAAGTCAACAATAATAGTGTTTCCACAATAGATATCCTATAGCTCAACCACAATATGTACAAGAGTCTCAACAATAGCAACTGAAAGTGAATAACTCAACAAAAATAGTATTTTAACAAATTTACCACTTTGCCTCAATGTGAATCACGACCTTTATAACTTCAACACCAAATTCAACACTAAGGTATTTCGAGAAATAACACTTCAAGTAAAGGAACTCAACGATTAAATAATGAATAAGAAATAACGAGAACAATAACTTCAACCAAACATGTAAAGACAATTAGCAAGTAAGAGATAAGATAAGTATTAACGATGTCAAGCAAAGCATGTGAGAACGGACTAGTGTTGATGAATATAACATATTATGGAGACTCAATTAAAGGCATGAAAGGAATCTACATAGTTAAAGCTGGTCAATTACCACATTTAGCATGTGTACACACTCGTCACCTTGCATACACGGCTTTCACATCTCACAATTTACACAAAACAACACCAATTCTAAGGGAAAAATTCCCCCACACAAAGTTAGGCAAGACACTTACAAAAAATACGCTAACTCAATCCACTAGTAAGCCTTTCCCGTGACTATCCAACTCCGGATGACTCGAATCTTGCCAAAACAACTTCATACCATAAATACAAACTATAGGAAGCTATTTCGAACAATAAAATTGCAATCTATAAAAAGAAAATAAAAAGTCAACCCAAAAGGTCAACTCCCGAGCTCGTGTTTCGGAACCAGGACAAACTTACAAAATCCAAATACCCATTCGATGATGAGTCCAACCATGCAAGAATTACTCAAATCTGACTTCAAATCGCCTTTCAAATCCCCAAAATTTAGTTTAAGAAGTTTCTCAATTTTTCCCCAAATTTTCCAAGTCAAATTACAAATTAAATGAGAAAACTAACGATGGATTCATATAATATAGCCAAATCTGAGTTAGAATCACTTACCTTGATGGTTTCCTTGAAAATCCCTCAAACTATCGCCACAAACCGAGCTCTCTAGGTCCAAAAGATGAAAATGAGAATAAACCCTCGACCTAAGCCTTTTCTGCCCAGAGGTATCTGCTTCGACAGTCAAACAGTCGTCCTGGCTGGCCTCTTTTTGATTTTGTGCTTCTGCACTCGCACTAGCGAGTCCGCACCTGCGTCCATTCCCATTGCAGGTGCGATGGCACTAGAACATTTGAAGCTTCGACAAATACTAAGTCCAAATATTATCCCAATTTCAATCCGATTCACATACGGGGCCACTGGACCCCATCCGAATATACCAACAAGTTCTAATGCACATAACAGACCTACTCGAGGCCTAAAATCATATCAACCAAAATTGATTTTACGAATCACAACCCAATTCAAGCCTATTGAAATTGTGAACATCTGACTAACAAAACTAACGTCGAATAATACCAAAACAACTCCGGTTGACCTCAAAAATTGCACACAAGTCATAAATGACATGACGGGCCTATTCCAACTTCTCAAATTGGAATCCGACCCCGATATCAATAAAGTCAACTCCCGGTCAAACTTTTCAACCTTCCAAACCTATAACTTTCTAACTTTCGTCAATTTAAGCCGAAACGACCTACGGACCTCCAAATCAACATCCGGACACGCTCATAAGTCCAAAATCATCATACGGAGCTATTGGAATCATCAAAACTCCATTCCAAAGTTGTCTATACAACAGTCAACTCCTTCAACTTAAACTTTTAACTTAGGGACTATATGTCCCATTTCACTCCAAAACTCACCCGAAACCAAAATCAAACACCCCGACAAGCCACATAACCACAATATACCATAGAGAAAGCAATAAATAGGGGAACGAGGCTACATTACTCAAAATGACCGGCCGAGTCATTACATTTGTACTCCAAAAGAACCTTGTAAACATCGTATGCAAGTGCTCAATAACATTATTTGGAGGATCGAGCGATGATAGCATATGTACTGGCATGCTTTGCAACACACTAGTGATGAGTGTTGCTTTACCTCCAAATAATAACAACTTCCCTTTCCAAGAGTGCAGCTTAGTCTTCACCTTCTCTATGAGATAATTATAGTAATCTTTCCTTCTTCTAGTGTAGAAGATAGGGCACCCTAAGTAGGTAAAAGGAAAATTCGCTCTAGCAAAACTTGTGGCATCTCCTACTACATGAAATAATGCGTTGGACACATTAGCCTGCATATAGAATGAACTCTTCATTTTGTTGATCAATTGTCCAGAAATCCTCTCACAGCTCCTCAATATTGTCACCACATTCTTCATAGATTCGGGTTGAGGTGTGGCAAAGATGATGGTGTCATCAGCATATGCCAAGTGATTCAACAGTCCAGACTACTTAGGCATACCAAATCCTATAAAGTCTTTGTCCTCAAACAACTTGTTCAATGATCTAGATAGAACTTCTGCTGATAATATGAACAATGCAGGAGATAGTGGATCACCTTGCTTCACCCCTCTTGTAGACTTGAAGAATCCTGAAGCTTGACCATTCACCAATACTAAATACCATTATTTGGTATCAAGTTTGATCGCGTCCAAATGCACACCTCTAAACAAGGTATGAAATGGTCAATTGCTATTATAGTAACCCAATGAAGAGTCAGGGTCGAATCCACAGGGAGCTAGATGGGAGTTAGGAGTATATATTCTAATATGTGAAATTGAATTACCTTAATTTGCACTTCCACAAAAAGGTTTTTTTTTTCTATTTCTAAGTTTACACTAAAGTTTGCAGAATAAAGAAATAAGACTAGGATAGTTGTTTTTGATGTTTTTCAAATTAGCAAAAACCCTAGGGTTGTGACCATTATCTAGGTGTTTGCCTAATGGGATAAAGACCTTAATACTTGTTTTGTTGATGGGGTGTGTTATAGCTATCAACTCTCAATTACCCACTCAATACCTCTCGGTCAAAGAATGGTTTTGCCTAATTTGGCTTTCTCAAGACCAAATGGGTATCACACAAAATAGTTGATAAAAGCTCAAGTCGGGTTATTACTATCTCTAGGTTGAACCCTTTAATTGGGTTAATCAATCTCTCAATTGACCCAATTCCTTATTAGCCAAGTTTTTCTAGACTAAGTTTCTTTTTTTCAAGTAGAGACTAAGTCAAATAGGCATGAACCAATGTTTACAACCATTAATTCAACAAATTAAAGCATGAACTAGGCTAAATAACAAACACCTAGGGGTGGCAAACGGGCGGGTCGGGTCGGATATTCGCGGATCGAAAATGGGTAATTCAAAAAATAGATAAATTATCCGACCCGACCCGTATTTGATACGGGTAAAAAATAGGTTATCCGGCGGATAATATAAATATCCATATTATCCATAATTTCTTGAATATGATCACTTATGGAGGAATTCCTAGTCTCCCAAACTTGAGGAACCTCCAATTTGAGGCCTTACAAATGTAAAAGTTAAACACATTAGTTATCCATTGGTTATCCATTTGGTTAACCATTTTCTAAGTGGATAATATGGTTCTTATCCATATTAAATCCATTTTTAAAAAGTTCATTATCCAACCCATTTTTTTAATGGATAATATGGATGGATAACTGTTTTTTTTTACCCATTTTGCCACCTCTACAAACACCCAATCATAAACAAGCACTAATTTAATTATCCATAAGGTTAACACACTAGGGTTGGGTCACAACCCTAGTAAAAATCTAGTTACTCATGCTTGGGTTTGAAGAAGAAGAAGAAGAAACACTAATTAAACTCATAATGTAAGCTTAAAATAATAAAATCTAATGTAAAATATACCAAAATATAGTAAGCTTCCAAAAGAGGCAAAGAAAAATGGTTGCAGTACTTGTAAGCTTCTTTGCCTTTTATTTCCTTGTGAATAGACTACTCCCTTTTGAGTCAGATTTTATCTCGGGAGTCCAACATCCAGCATTCCTGCAATTTTTCACATTTCATTAGTTTCGGGAACATAATTCAATGCTTTTAGACTAAAACAAATGATAAAAGGCGCTAATAAGTAGTCAAAATCCCCACTTATTAACTCCCCCAAACTTAAGTCTTTGCTTGTCCTCAAGCAAACAAAATAGTTCCCACCTCCACAATTTAAGGGTCATTTCAGCCAGTCAAAGGTGAGCCATTCACATATCAGTTGCTCGCTTTGGAGACTAAACAATGGAAATAATACGTAACTTGGGATCAACAATTACCCACACTACTTATGTATTATTAACAAGGCGACAAGTTATACATTCATGCACATATAGTTCTAATGTGACACTTGAGCATTAAGAGTTAAATTTATTCATTAAGGAAGCTTGCTCTCTCATGTAGGTTATTGTTAATCCCAAACTCCTCCTCCTCTACTCTCCGTTTGCATTGCTGACTTAAGAAATTAAGCACTCAATCCAAAGGTTTATGAAAGGTTCACCCATCTCTCTCAAGAGAATGTCATAAGTACAGCGTCAAGTACCATAGGCTTGCCCCTCATGTAGATTGCCACTAATGCAAGCTCACTCGACTTGAAATCAAGTAGGGATTCTTTCAGGATGTTATGAAGGCTTTTGGATTAGGGTTGGATACACTATGGTTGAGTGGGTTCACCTTTCCTTAAGCACTCCATTTTGTTATTCTCAGCTCACACTTTGCCAATTCTTTGAGGCACTTTCTTTTCCTTGGGGAACTAGAGAGACTTAACATTACTTTTTCTTGATCGTGACATTCATTTTCTCCTTCCTTAATTTCTCCATGTTTTGGATCATTACCTCTCTTTGAATCCCTTCAACTCTTTCACTTATTCATTTTCTTGCATTTTTCTTTTGTTCTTTTCTTTTCTTGCCTTTCCTTCTCATTATTTATTTTTCTCTTTTTGTGCCTTAATACCTCTTTCAAGTTCCTCGTCTCTTCCCCAAACTTAAGTTTTTAGCCAATTATTTCATAAGAGTGTTAAGGAAATCTCGGGTGCCAAGAGAGGGTCACGACAAAATAGGTAAAGGCTTGTAACATGGTTATCAAATAAGAAAGGCTCGAGGCTCAAATGGGTTGACTAGGGATAGTAACATTGGTAGGCAATGGAAAATTCAAACAGGCCAAGAAAAGCCTACAATCACTTCTCAAGCCAAGCAAAACTTAAGATTTCGCCTAGAAACACATACGGGGCAAGTTCTAGACCTTTCACACTGGTACTTGGACTAGCAACAGAGCACCCCACCCCTCACGCAACTGGATTATTAAAGAGGATAGAGTCGAGGGCCCACAATGACCACATTAAAGATTGAAAATCAATTTGGTTCAATTAAACCACTCGATGATTGCCTAAGTCAACACAAGAGTCACAAAGTCTCTATCTAGACCTATTTCTTTTAAAAACATTGTTTCTAACCATAAGCACGTAGTTAAATGTATTGGTACCAAGTGAAGAATAATTGACTCTTCGAGCATGACTTAATTAGGTCTTTTTATTCATTACTACCACTATTATTACCTAAACACCAAAAAACAGATTCAGTCCCTTAAGAAGGTTGTCACGCCATCCATCATTGGGAAGAGTCACCTAGTTCACACTAAACCTTCCCTTGGAAAGAACCGTGGCATTAAGAAAACTAAAGGCTTATTATCTACTAAAACATAAAAAGAAGCTACTAAAACAAACAAAGAAGATACTAAGTCGAAAAGAAGCTACTAAATTAAAAAATAACTAATAAGAAAAAAAACATAAAGAAGCTACCAAGCAAAAACAATCGAAAGCATAACGAATATACATAATGTGGGAGAAAGAGAAGATATTTACATAATGAGAGAAGAAGAAGAAAATAGTATCAAGTTATTACAAGCCAAATATCTCAGAATCAATAAATAAGATCAAATAAACTCCACCCGCCTGAATAAAAATAAGCATTGTCCCCAATGCTTAACAAAATAAGAGTAAAGGAAGGGTAAGAATGAAGAAGACTCCCTATGGATCCTTGGACATCTCTGTGTCCCCAGCAATGTCACCACCCTCAGTATCTTCCAACTAGATCTCATCATCCTTAAATGTGGGAGTGACTGGGTTGGTTAACATCTGACACACTGCCTCAGCAGTGTCGGCAGTAGAGTCTGGCTCCTCAGACTGGCAAGCTGGTGCCACCGGAGTTGTTGGTATTGAAGGATCTGGGCCTGGGTGGTATGGGTCAATCAGCATGTCAAATGGAATATCTCTGGCTGCAGCAAGCTTGGTAACCTGTCTCTGGAGCTTGTCCACTGACTTTCTGGAGGCCTGGGACTTTCTCATCTTCTTTACTTCTTTGCCCAACTCTTCGATCACTGACCCGTTTTGTACCAAAGTAGCCATGATCATGTTCTAGTTCTCAAGGAACTTCTTCAATGTCTCTTCAACTAATTGGGGCATCTGAGGTACCGGACTAGAAGACTGTGATGCAACAGTACTGGATAAGTCAGATAACTTTGCAGTGGTTGTCTGCATCCAGTTGTTAAAGCTCGCCAATGTCTGGGAGACTCGCAGCACAAAAAGTGGAGCAGTAGGCTCGGGCACCGGCTTTAAAGCCAAAGTGGAACCTGTGACAAGAACTGCTATAGGAACTGAGGATGGTGGTGGAGGCATGGCTGCGGCATTAGATGAAGGCTCGGCCGAAGTGGATAGAACATCAACTACCTCTCCAACTACCACCGATGGCTCATCAGACTGACCTGTGGTGGTAGACGACTGACCCTTTATCTTAGGGTTATGTGCATCCATCAGCGAGTACCATGAGAAAAGCTTCTTCGCCCGCACCTTTGTATTAAAGTCCCTCGGCTCTACCCTCGCATCCGTGAGATACTCTGTAATAATGTTGGGATACAGGTAGGATGTGTCCGCTTGCGAGGAGACCACAGAGATGTTGGCTGACATCACGACACCCACATTGATAAGGTACCCGGCCATGGTGGAAGCAAATAGAAATTCCTGAGTGATCGGAAGATATGTCTCATTCAGGCACGGGTCTAGTCTGCTGCATACAAAGATTTGCCACCCCTTTGCCTCAAAGCTCTAAGTGCTCTTATGAATAGAAACCCCTACTATGATCCATGGTGGTGGTGGCCCAGGAGATGTTAGGATCTCTGCTATCCAAGGTCGAACTGCATCCCCAAGTGCACATTTCTCTAAATACTATGTGGGCTCGACATCATCAAATTCCAAATAGGTGTTCAATGTGTGTTGATCAAATCGCACCTTGAGGTTTCTCACTTTTGTCACCTTTATCCCTTTCTTGATATGAGACACATTGGTGTAGAATTCCCGTACAAGGTACTACTTAGCATCCACCATGCTCTAGGTAAACCACATCTACCCTTTGCACTCTCTAAATTGTCTCTATAATGCAGGGTTATACCTCTCCATATATTTTAACTGAAATTGTCGCTCAAGAGTTAGCAACCTCAGTGGACACCATTCACGAAAATTGGAGAAAGCAGCCAAGCTCACAAATCGGTCCTCCCATACCTCTTTATTCTTTGACCGCTCAAGGTTGTCAACTGTAGCATCTCCCCCTCTACCATCATTGGGGATGTCCTAAAATGATGTCTCTGGTGCCTAAGGTATAGGTGTAGTGGAAGGCTCAGAATCCTGACTGGCACTCTCCGAACCCTCGGAAGTCCTATGGGATGTGGACGACTCGTCCTTGAGCTGATACCTCTCTGGTGGCCTTGACTGGATAGTCGGCTGCTCATGTATAGAGGATGAGTTGCCCTCTGATGCTTCCCTAGATGGGGCAGAACTGGTCTCAGAAAGGTCTGCACCTCTCCCTCTGTCGGCTGCTATTTTCTTTCTAATTTCATCCTATTAGGCACTAGGTAAGGGTATTTTCTCTCGTCCCCGAGAAGGGTCACCCCCTCCCTTCGAAGTGTCACCTCTATCTTTAGATCACACCATTTTCTACACCAAACAAAGGTGATTGTTAGTTACAATTCAAATTCAAACATGCAATGAGGCATGTAAGGACACATCAGAAGATACAGGGAGGAAACACATTTGAAACTGCAGTTCGCACATTTTTCGTTGCAATCACAGAAAGGGCATTTCGTACCGCACAATTTTCTTTTGCAGCCACAGATTTGGATTGCGGTCCCCACATTTTGTCATGCGGCCACAACTTAGATACCACAAATATGCCAACTCTATGATAATAGAGAATTGGTTGTTTTGCGGTCGCAACCTATTTTTTGCGGTTCGCACAATTTTCTTGCGGCCGCACATTGAATCATAAATTGCACCCTCCTCTGAAGATATGAAAAGAAATGTTTTGTGGGCGCAATAGAAATTCTGCGATCCGCACAATTTTCCTTGCGGCCGCAGACTCGTGCTTAATTAAACTTACCTAGAATCAACTTTTGCGGACCGCACAATTGTTTGTGCGGCTGTAGATTCCAATAATTACGAATAGTTTGGCCATTTTATGTGGGTCTTGCAATGTTTTGCACAAATGTTGGCATGGAAACAACGTATAAGCATGAAAATCTATTGACCCATTCCCCCTAGAGTATTTATCAGTTTACCCACTATAGATTTAACCCCACAAGTATGTACAACTAGATTCAACATACAAATGGCCTAAAATTAATTAAAAAGCTATTAATCAAACTAAACATTGAAAAATCTACCAAGTAATTTAAGCATACCAGAAATGAATAAGTGCAAGAAATGAGAGATCAACAGTTGCTAGGCGTGTGGGCAGATGATTTAAGAAGAAATTTAAAATTTGTGCAAGTTGTTGTGCTCACAGAGGG